>NW_028187542.1:600000-958000 GCF_964204655.1 Triturus cristatus
AGTGCTGGTCTAAAAGATGCAGCACTGGGTTCTCTCCTGATAACAGGTGAGTAAATCAGAATTCATGGTTCGACTGATTTTCGAGGAATATTTTTACATTTCAAAAATGGACACTTAGAAACTTTTCTGCTGAAAACCACACAATGCATTTCTATAGAAGGAAATGCAAGTTACTGGTAAGTACGCTTAGAATTACTTTCCAGGGTCAGTGCTGCTCTAAAAGATGCAGCACTGGGTTCTCTCCTGATAACAGGTGAGTAAATCGGAATTCATAGTTCGACTGATTTTCGAGGAATATTTTTACGTTTCAAAAATGGACACTTAGAAACTTTTCTGGTGAAAACAACACAATGGATTCCTATGGAAGGAAACACAAGTTACTGGTAAGTATGCTTAGAATTACTTTTCAGGGTTGTGCTGGGCTAACAGATGCAGCACTGGGTTCTCTCCTGATAACAGGTGAGTAAATCGGAATTCGTAGTTCGGCTGATTTTAGAGGAATATTTGTACGTTACAAAAATGTAGACTTAGAAACTTTTCTGCTGAAAACCACACAATGGATTCCTATGGAAGGAAATATAAGTTACTGGTAACTACGCTTAGAATTACTTTCCAGGGTCAGTGCTGGTCTAAAAGATGCAGCACTGGGTTCTCTCAAGATAACAGGTGAGTAAGTCGGAACTTGTAGTTCGACTGATTTTAGAGGAATATTTGTACTTTTCAAAAATGGACACTTAGAAACTTTTCTGATGAGGACCACACAATGGATTCCTATGGAAGGAAATACAAGTTACTGGTAAGTACTCTTAGAATTACTTTCCAGGGTCAGTGCTGGGCTAAAAGATGCAGCACTGGGTTCTCTCTTGATAACAGGTGAGTAAATCGGAATTCATAGTTCGACTGATTTTCGAGGAATATTTGTATGTTTCAAAAATGGACAGTTAGAAACTTTTCTGGGGAAAACCACACAATGGATTCCTATGGAAGGAAATACAAGTTACTGTTAAGTACACTTAGAATTACCTTTCAGGGTCAGTGCTGGTCTAAAAGATGCAGCACTGGGTTCTCTCCTGATAACTGGTGAGTAAATCTGAATTCATAGTTCAGTTGATTTTAGAAGAATATTTGTATGTTTCACAAATGGACACTTAGAAACTTTTCTGCTGAAAACCACACAATGGATTCCTATGGAAGGAAACACAAGTTACTGGTAAGTACGCTTAGAATTACCTTTCAGGGTCATGCTGGGCTAACAGATGCAGCCCTGGGTTCTCTCCTGATAACAGGTGAGTAAATCGGAATTCGTAGTTCGGCTAATTTTAGAGGAAAATTTGTGTGTTTCAAAAATGTACACTTAGTAACTTTTCTGCTGAAAACCACACAATGGATTCCTATTGAAGGAAGTACAAGTTACTGTTAAGTATGCTTAGAATTACTTTCCAGGGTCAGTGCTGGTCTAAAAGATGCAGCACTGGGTTCTCTCCTGATAACAGGGGAGTAAATCGGAATTCGTAGTTTGACTGATTTTAGAGGAATATTTGTACATTTCAAAAATGGACACTTAGAAACTTTTCTGGTGAAGACCTCACAATGGATTTCTGAGGAAGGAAATACAAGTTACTGGTAAGTACTCTTAGAATTACTTTCCAGGGTCAATGCTGGGCTAAAAGATGCAGCACTGGGTTCTCTCCGGATAACAGGTGAGTAAATCGGAATTCATGGTTCGACTGATTTTCGAGGAATATTTGTACGTTTCAAAAATGGACACTTAGAAACTATTCTGGTGAAAACCACACAATGGATTCCTAAGGAATGAAATACAAGTTACTGGTAAGTACGCTTAGAATTAATTTTCGGGGACAGTGCTGGGCTAAAAGATGCAGCACTTGGTTCTCTCCTGATAACAGGTGAGTAAATCGGAATTTGTAGTTCAGCTGATTTTAGAGGAATATTTGTACGTTTCAAAAATGGACTCTTAGAAACTTTTCTGCTGAAAACCACACAATGGATTCCTATGGAAGGAAATACAAGTTACTGGTAAGTACGCTTAGAATTACTTTCCAGGGTCAGTGCAGGGATAAAAGATGCAGCACTGGGTTCTCTCCTGATAACAGGTGAGTATATCGGAATTCGTAGTTCGGCTGATTTTAGAGGTATATTTGTACGTTTCAAAAATGTACACTTAGAAACTTTTCTGCTGAAAACCACACAATGGATTTCTATGGAAGGAAATATAAGTTACTGGTAACTACGCTTAGAATTACTTTCCAGGGTCAGTGCTGGTCTAAAAGATGCAGCACTGGGTTCTCTCCTGATAACAGGTGAGTAAATCGGAATTCGTAGTTCGGCTGATTTTCGAGGAATATTTGTACGTTTCAAAAATGGACACTTAGAAACTTTTCTGGTGAAAACCACACAATGGATTCCTAAGGAAGGAAATACAAGTTACTGGTAAGTACGCTTTGAATTAATTTTCGGGGACAGTGCTGGGCTAAAAGATGCAGCACTGGGTTCTGTCCTGATAACAGGTGAGTATATCGGAATTCATAGTTCGACTGATTTTCGAGGAATATTTGTACTTTTCAAAAAAGGACTGTTAGAA
Organism: Triturus cristatus; assembly: GCF_964204655.1. Classification (NCBI taxonomy): domain Eukaryota; kingdom Metazoa; phylum Chordata; class Amphibia; order Caudata; family Salamandridae; genus Triturus; species Triturus cristatus. Next base: position 602,603 of record NW_028187542.1, read on the forward strand.
ACTTTTCTGCTGAAAACCACACAATGGATTCCTATTGAAGGAAATACAAGTTACTGGTAAGTATGCTTAGAATTACTTTTCAGCGTAAGTGCTGGGCTAACAGATGCAGCACTGGGTTCTCTCCTGATAACAGGTGAGCAAATCCGAATTCGTAGTTCGACTGATTTTAGAGGAATATTTCTACGTTTCAAAAATGGACACTTAGAAACTTTTCTGCTGAAAACCACACAATTTATTTCTATGGAAGGAACTACAAGTTACTGGGAAGTATGCATAGAATTACTTTCCAGGGTCAGTGCTGGTCTAAAAGATGCAGCACTGGGTTCTCTCCTGATAACAGGTGAGTAAATTGGAATTTGTAGTTCGACTGATTTTAGAGGAATATTTGTACATTTCAAAAATGGACAGTTAGAAACTTTTCTGGTGAAAACCACACAATGGATACCTATGGAAGGAAATACAAGTTACTGGTAAGTACTCTTAGAATTACTTTCCAGGGTCAGTGCTGGGCTAAAAGATGCAGCACTGGGTTCTCTCCTGATAACAGGTGAGTAAATCGCAATTCATAGTTCGACTGATTTTCGAGGAATATTTGTATGTTTCAAAAATGGACAGTTAGAAACTTTTCTGGTGAAAACCACACAATGGATTCCTATGGAAGGAAATACAAGTTACTGGTAAGTACACTTAGAATTACTTTTCAGGGTCAGTGATGGGATAAAAGATGCAGCACTGGGTTCTCTACTGATAACAGGTGAGTAAATAGGAATTCGTAGTTCGGCTGATTTTCGAGGAATATTTGTACATTTCAAAAATGGACACTTAGAAACTTTTCTGGTGAAAACCACACAATGGATTCCTAAGGAAGGAAATACAAGTTACTGGTAAGTACGCTTTGAATTAATTTTCGGGGACAGTGCTGGGCTAAAAGATGCAGCACTGGGTTCTCTTCTGATAACAGGTGAGTAAATCGGAATTCATAGTTCCGTTGATTTTAGAGGTATATTTGTACGTTTCAAAAATGTACACTTAGAAACTTTTCTGCTGAAAACCACACAATGGATTCCTATTGAAGGAAATACAAGTTACTGGTAAGTATGCTTAGAATTACTTTTCAGCGTAAGTGCTGGGCTAACAGATGCAGCACTGGGTTCTCTCCTGATGACAGGTGAGCAAATCCGAATTCGTAGTTCGACTGATTTTAGAGGAATATTTCTACGTTTCAAAAATGGACACTTAGAAACTTTTCTGCTGAAAACCACACAATGCATTTCTATGGAAGGAACTACAAGTTACTGGGAAGTACGCATAGAATTACTTTCCAGAGTCAGTGCTGGTCTAAAAGATGCAGCACTGGGTTCTCTCCTGATAACAGGTGAGTAAATTGAAATTTGTAGTTCGACTGATATTAGAGGAATATTTGTACATTTCAAAAATGGACAGTTAGAAACTTTTCTGGTGAAAACCACACAATGGATACCTATGGAAGGAAATACAAGTTACTGGTAAGTACTCTTAGAATTACTTTCCAGGGTCAGTGCTGGGCTAAAAGATGCAGCACTGGGTTCTCTCCTGATAACAGGTGAGTAAATCGGATTTCATAGTTCGACTGATTTTCGAGGAATATTTGTATGTTTCAAAAATGGACAGTTAGAAACTTTTCTGGTGAAAACCACACAATGGATTCCTATGGAAGGAAATACAAGTTACTGGTAAGTACACTTAGAATTACTTTTCAGGGTCAGTGATGGGCTAAAAGATGGAGCACTGGGTTCTCTCCTGATAACAGGTGAGTAAATCGGAATTCATAGTTCGACTGATTTTCGAGTAATATTTATACGTTTCAAAAATGGACAGTTAGAAACTTTTCTGGTGAAAACCACACAATCCATTCCTATGGAAGGAAATACAAGTTACTGGTAAGTACGCTTAGAACTACTTTCCAGGGTCAGTGCAGGGCTAAAAGATGCAGCACTGGGTTCTCTCCTGATAACAGGTGAGTACATCGGAATTCGTAGTTCGGCTGATTTTAGAGGAATATTTGTACGTTTCAAAAATGTAGACTTAGAAACTTTTCTGCTGAAAACCACACAATGGATTCCAATTGAAGGAAATACAAGCTACTAGTAAGTACGCTTAGAATTACTTTTCAGGGTCAGTGCTGGTCTAAAAGATGCAGCACTGGGTTCTCTCCTGATAACAGGTGAGTAAATCGGAATTCGTAGTTCGACTGTTTTTAGAGGAATATTTGTACGTTTCAAAAATGGACACTTAGAAACTTTTCTGCTGAAAACCACACAATTCATTTCTATGGAAGGAAATACAAGTTACTGGTAAGTACGCTTAGAATTACTTTCCAGGGTCAGTGCAGGGCTAAAAGATGCAGCACTGGGTTCTCTCCTGATAACAGGTGAGTAAATCGGAATTCGTAGTTTGGCTGATTTTAGAGGAATATTTATACGTTTCAAAAATAGACACTTAGAAACTTTTCTGCTGAAAACCACACAATGTATTCCTATGGAAGGAAATACAAGTTACTGGTAAGTACTCTTAGCATTACTTTCCAGGGTCAGTGCTGGGCTAAAAGATGCAGCACTGGGTTCTCTCCTGATAACAGGTGAGTAAATCGGAATTCATAGTTCGACTGATTTTCGAGGAATATTTGTATGTTTCAAAAATGGACAGTTAGAAACTTTTCTGGGGAAAACCACACAATGGATTCCTATGGAAGGAAATACAAGTTACTGGTAAGTACGCTTAGAATTACTTTCCAGGGTCAGTGCAGGGCTAAAAGATGTAGCACTGGGTTCTCTCCTGATAACAGGTGAGTATATCGGAATTCATAGTTCGGCTGATTTTAGAGGTATATTTGTACGTTTCAAAAATGTACACTTAGAAACTTTTCTGCTGAAAACCACACATTGGATTCCTATGGAAGGAAATATAAGTTACTGGTAACTACGCTTAGAATTACTTTCCAGGGTCAGTGCTGGTCTAAAAGATGCAGCACTGGGTACTCTCCTGATAACAGGTGAGTAAATCGGAATTCGGAGTTTGACTGATTTTAGAGGAATATTTGTATGTTTCAAAAATGGACACTTAGAAACTTTTCTGGTGAAGAACACACAATGGATTCCTATGGAAGGAAATACAAGTTACTGGTAAGTATGCTTAGAAATACTTTCCAATGTCAGTGCTGGTCTAAAAGATGCAGCACTGGGTTCTCTACTGATAACAGGTGAGTAAATCGGAATTCGTAGTTCGGCTGATTTTCGAGGAATATTTGTACGTTTCAAAAATGGACACTTAGAAACTTTTCTGGTGAAAACCACACAATGGATTCCTAAGGAAGGAAATACAAGTTACTGGTAAGTACGCTTTGAATTAATTTTCGGGGACAGTGCTGGGCTAAAAGATGCAGCACTGGGTTCTCTCCTGATAACAGGTGAGTAAATCGGAATTCATAGTTCCGTTGATTTTAGAGGAATATTTGTACGTTTCAAAAATGGAGACTTAGAAACTTTTCTGCTGAAAACCACACAATGGATTCCTATTGAAGAAAATACAAGTTACTGGTAAGTATGCTTAGAATTACTTTTCAGCGTAAGTGCTGGGCTAACAGATGCAGCACTGGGTTCTCTCCTGATAACAGGTGAGTAAATCCGAATTCGTAGTTCGACTGATTTTAGAGGAATATTTCTACGTTTCAAAAATGGACACTTAGAAACTTTTCTGCTGAAAACCACACAATTCATTTCTATGGAAGGAAATACAAGTTACTGGTAAGTACGCTTAGAATTACTTTCCAGGGTCAGTGCAGGGCTAAAAGATGCAGCACTGGGTTCTCTCCTGATAACAGGTGAGTAAATCGGAATTCGTAGTTTGGCTGATTTTAGAGGAATATTTATACGTTTCAAAAATAGACACTTAGAAACTTTTCTGCTGAAAACCACACAATGGATTCCTATGGAAGGAAATACAAGTTACTGGTAAGAACGCTTAGAATTACTTTCCAGGGTCAGTGCAGGGCTAAAAGATGCAGCACTGGGTTCTCTCCTGATAACAGGTGAGTATATCGGAATTCGTAGTTCGGCTGATTTTAGAGGTACATTTGTACGTTTCAAAAATGTACACTTAGAAACTTTTCTGCTGAAAACCACACAATGGATTCCTGTGGAAGGAAACATAAGTTACTGGTAACTACGCTTAGAAGTACTTTCCAGGGTCAGTGCAGGGCTAAAAGATGCAGCACTGGGTTCTCTCCTGATAACAGGTGAGTAAATCGGAATTCGTAGTTTGACTGATTTTAGAGGAATATTTGTACATTTCAAAAATGGACACTTAGAAACTTTTCGGATGAAGACCACACAATGGATTCCTATGGAAGGAAATACAAGTTACTGGTAAGTACTCTTAGAATTACTTTCCAGGGTCAGTGCTGGGCTAAAAGATGCAGCACTGGGTTCTCTCCTGATAACAGGTGAGTAAATCGGAATTCGTAGTTTGACTGATTTTAGAGGAATATTTGTACATTTCAAAAATGGACACTTAGAAACTTTTCGGATGAAGACCACACAATGGATTCCTATGGAAAGAAATACAAGTTACTGGTAAGTACGCTTAGAATTACTTTCCAGGGTCAGTGCAGGGCTAAAAGATGTAGCACTGGGTTCTCTCCTGATAACAGGTGAGTAGATCGGAATTCGTAGTTCGGCTGATTTTAGAGGTATATTTGTACGTTTCAAAAATGTACACTTAGAAACTTTTCTGCTGAAAACCACACAATGGATTCCTATGGAAGGAAATATAAGTTACTGGTAACTACGCTTAGAATTACTTTCCAGGGTCAGTGCTGGTCTAAAAGATGCAGCACTGGGTACTCTCCTGATAACAGGTGAGTAAATCGGAATTTGGAGTTTGACTGATTTTAGAGGAATATTTGTATGTTTCAAAAATGGACACTTAGAAACTTTTCTGGTGAAGAACACACAATGGATTCCTATGGAAGGAAATACAAGTTACTGGTAAGTATGCTTAGAATTACTTTCCAATGTCAGTGCTGGTCTAAAAGATGCAGCACTGGGTTCTCTACTGATAACAGGTGAGTAAATCGGAATTCGTAGTTCGGCTGATTTTCGAGGAATATTTGTACGTTTCAAAAATGGACACTTAGAAACTTTTCTGGTGAAAACCACACAATGGATTCCTAAGGAAGGAAATACAAGTTACTGGTAAGTACGCTTTGAATTAATTTTCGGGGACAGTGCTGGGCTAAAAGATGCAGCACTGGGTTCTCTCCTGATAACAGGTGAGTAAATCGGAATTCATAGTTCCGTTTATTTTAGAGGAATATTTGTACGTTTCAAAAATGGAGACTTAGAAACTTTTCTGCTGAAAACCACACAATGGATTCCTATTGAAGAAAATACAAGTTACTGGTAAGTGTGCTTAGAATTACTTTTCAGCGTAAGTGCTGGGCTAACAGATGCAGCACTGGGTTCTCTCCTGATAACAGGTGAGTAAATCGGAATTCATAGTTCGACTGATTTTCGAGGAATATTTGTATGTTTCAAAAATGGACAGTTAGAAACTTTTCTGGGGAAAACCACACAATGGATTCCTATGGAAGGAAATACAAGTTACTGGTAAGTACGCTTAGAATTACTTTCCAGGGTCAGTGCAGGGCTAAAAGATGTAGCACTGGGTTCTCTCCTGATAACAGGTGAGTAGATCGGAATTCGTAGTTCGGCTGATTTTAGAGGTATATTTGTACGTTTCAAAAATGGACACTTAGAAACTTTTCGGATGAAGACCACACAATGGATTCCTATGGAAGGAAATACAAGTTACTGGTAAGTACTCTTAGAATTACTTTCCAGGGTCAGTGCTGGGCTAAAAGATGCAGCACTGGGTTCTCTCCTGATAACAGGTGAGTAAATCGGAATTCATAGTTCGACTGATTTTCGAGGAATATTTGTATGTTTCAAAAATGGACACTTAGAAACTTTTCTGGTGAAAACCACACAATGGATTCCTAAGGAAGGAAATACAAGTTACTGGTAAGTACGCTTTGAATTAATTTTCGGGGACAGTGCTGGGCTAAAAGATGCAGCACTGGGTTCTGTCCTGATAACAGGTGAGTATATCGGAATTCATAGTTCGACTGATTTTCGAGGAATATTTGTACTTTTCAAAAAAGGACTGTTAGAAACTTTTCTGCTGAAAACCACACAATGGATTCCTATTGAAGGAAATACAAGTTACTGGTAAGTATGCTTAGAATTACTTTTCAGCGTAAGTGCTGGGCTAACAGATGCAGCACTGGGTTCTCTCCTGATAACAGGTGAGCAAATCCGAATTCGTAGTTCGACTGATTTTAGAGGAATATTTCTACGTTTCAAAAATGGACACTTAGAAACTTTTCTGCTGAAAACCACACAATTTATTTCTATGGAAGGAACTACAAGTTACTGGGAAGTATGCATAGAATTACTTTCCAGGGTCAGTGCTGGTCTAAAAGATGCAGCACTGGGTTCTCTCCTGATAACAGGTGAGTAAATTGGAATTTGTAGTTCGACTGATTTTAGAGGAATATTTGTACATTTCAAAAATGGACAGTTAGAAACTTTTCTGGTGAAAACCACACAATGGATACCTATGGAAGGAAATACAAGTTACTGGTAAGTACTCTTAGAATTACTTTCCAGGGTCAGTGCTGGGCTAAAAGATGCAGCACTGGGTTCTCTCCTGATAACAGGTGAGTAAATCGCAATTCATAGTTCGACTGATTTTCGAGGAATATTTGTATGTTTCAAAAATGGACAGTTAGACACTTTTCTGGTGAAAACCACACAATGGATTCCTATGGAAGGAAATACAAGTTACTGGTAAGTACACTTAGAATTACTTTTCAGGGTCAGTGATGGGATAAAAGATGCAGCACTGGGTTCTCTACTGATAACAGGTGAGTAAATCGGAATTCGTAGTTCGGCTGATTTTCGAGGAATATTTGTACGTTTCAAAAATGGACACTTAGAAACTTTTCTGGTGAAAACCACACAATGGATTCCTAAGGAAGGAAATACAAGTTACTGGTAAGTACGCTTTGAATTAATTTTCGGGGACAGTGCTGGGCTAAAAGATGCAGCACTGGGTTCTCTTCTGATAACAGGTGAGTAAATCGGAATTCATAGTTCCGTTGATTTTAGAGGTATATTTGTACGTTTCAAAAATGTACACTTAGAAACTTTTCTGCTGAAAACCACACAATGGATTCCTATTGAAGGAAATACAAGTTACTGGTAAGTATGCTTAGAATTACTTTTCAGCGTAAGTGCTGGGCTAACAGATGCAGCACTGGGTTCTCTCCTGATGACAGGTGAGCAAATCCGAATTCGTAGTTCGACTGATTTTAGAGGAATATTTCTACGTTTCAAAAATGGACACTTAGAAACTTTTCTGCTGAAAACCACACAATGCATTTCTATGGAAGGAACTACAAGTTACTGGGAAGTACGCATAGAACTACTTTCCAGAGTCAGTGCTGGTCTAAAAGATGCAGCACTGGGTTCTCTCCTGATAACAGGTGAGTAAATTGAAATTTGTAGTTCGACTGATATTAGAGGAATATTTGTACATTTCAAAAATGGACAGTTAGAAACTTTTCTGGTGAAAACCACACAATGGATACCTATGGAAGGAAATACAAGTTACTGGTAAGTACTCTTAGAATTACTTTCCAGGGTCAGTGCTGGGCTAAAAGATGCAGCACTGGGTTCTCTCCTGATAACAGGTGAGTAAATCGGATTTCATAGTTCGACTGATTTTCGAGGAATATTTGTATGTTTCAAAAATGGACAGTTAGAAACTTTTCTGGTGAAAACCACACAATGGATTCCTATGGAAGGAAATACAAGTTACTGGTAAGTACACTTAGAATTACTTTTCAGGGTCAGTGATGGGCTAAAAGATGGAGCACTGGGTTCTCTCCTGATAACAGGTGAGTAAATCGGAATTCATAGTTCGACTGATTTTCGAGTAATATTTATACGTTTCAAAAATGGACAGTTAGAAACTTTTCTGGTGAAAACCACACAATCCATTCCTATGGAAGGAAATACAAGTTACTGGTAAGTACGCTTAGAACTACTTTCCAGGGTCAGTGCAGGGCTAAAAGATGCAGCACTGGGTTCTCTCCTGATAACAGGTGAGTACATCGGAATTCGTAGTTCGGCTGATTTTAGAGGAATATTTGTACGTTTCAAAAATGGACACTTAGAAACTTTTCTGCTGAAAACCACACAATGGATTCCTATAGAGGGAGATACAAGTTACTAGTAAGTACGCTTAGAATTACTTTTCAGGGTCAGTGCTGGTCTAAAAGATGCAGCACTGGGTTCTCTCCTGATAACAGGTGAGTAAATCGAAATTCGTAGTTTGACTGTTTTTAGAGGAATATTTGTACGTTTCAAAAATGGACACTTAGAAACTTTTCTGCTGAAAACCACACAATGCATTTCTATAGAAGGAAATGCAAGTTACTGGTAAGTACGCTTAGAATTACTTTCCAGGGTCAGTGCTGCTCTAAAAGATGCAGCACTGGGTTCTCTCCTGATAACAGGTGAGTAAATCGGAATTCATAGTTCGACTGATTTTCGAGGAATATTTTTACGTTTCAAAAATGGACACTTAGAAACTTTTCTGCTGAAAACCACACAATGGATTTCTATGGAAGGAAACACAAGTTACTGGTAAGTATGCTTAGAATTACTTTTCAGGGTTGTGCTGGGCTAACAGAGGCAGCACTGGGTTCTCTCCTGATAACAGGTGAGTAAATCGGAATTCGTAGTTCGGCTGATTTTAGAGGAATATTTGTACGTTTCAAAAATGTAGACTTAGAAACTTTTCTGCTGAAAACCACACAATGGATTCCAATTGAAGGAAATACAAGCTACTAGTAAGTACGCTTAGAATTACTTTTCAGGGTCAGTGCTGGTCTAAAAGATGCAGCACTGGGTTCTCTCCTGATAACAGGTGAGTAAATCGGAATTCGTAGTTCGGCTGATTTTCGAGGAATATTTGTACGTTTCAAAAATGGACACTTAGAAACTTTTCTGGTGAAAACCACACAATGGATTCCTAAGGAAGGAAATACAAGTTACTGGTAAGTACGCTTTGAATTAATTTTCGGGGACAGTGCTGGGCTAAAAGATGCAGCACTGGGTTCTCTCCTGATAACAGGTGAGTAAATCGGAATTCATAGTTCCGTTGATTTTAGAGGAATATTTGTACGTTTCAAAAATGGAGACTTAGAAACTTTTCTGCTGAAAACCACACAATGGATTCCTATTGAAGAAAATACAAGTTACTGGTAAGTATGCTTAGAATTACTTTTCAGCGTAAGTGCTGGGCTAACAGATGCAGCTCTGGGTTCTCTCCTGATAACAGGTGAGTAAATCCGAATTCGTAGTTCGACTGATTTTAGAGGAATATTTCTACGTTTCAAAAATGGACACTTAGAAACTTTTCTGCTGAAAACCACACAATTCATTTCTATGGAAGGAAATACAAGTTACTGGTAAGTACGCTTAGAATTACTTTCCAGGGTCAGTGCAGGGCTAAAAGATGCAGCACTGGGTTCTCTCCTGATAACAGGTGAGTAAATCGGAATTCGTAGTTTGGCTGATTTTAGAGGAATATTTATACGTTTCAAAAATAGACACTTAGAAACTTTTCTGCTGAAAACCACACAATGGATTCCTATGGAAGGAAATACAAGTTACTGGTAAGAACGCTTAGAATTACTTTCCAGGGTCAGTGCAGGGCTAAAAGATGCAGCACTGGGTTCTCTCCTGATAACAGGTGAGTATATCGGAATTCGTAGTTCGGCTGATTTTAGAGGTACATTTGTACGTTTCAAAAATGTACACTTAGAAACTTTTCTGCTGAAAACCACACAATGGATTCCTGTGGAAGGAAATACAAGTTACTGGTAAGTACTCTTAGAATTACTTTCCAGGGTCAGTGCTGGGCTAAAAGATGCAGCACTGGGTTCTCTCCTGATAACAGGTGAGTAAATCGGAATTCGTAGTTTGACTGATTTTAGAGGAATATTTGTACATTTCAAAAATGGACACTTAGAAACTTTTCGGATGAAGACCACACAATGGATTCCTATGGAAGGAAATACAAGTTACTGGTAAGTACTCTTAGAATTACTTTCCAGGGTCAGTGCTGGGCTAAAAGATGCAGCACTGGGTTCTCTCCTGATAACAGGTGAGTAAATCGGAATTCATAGTTCGACTGATTTTCGAGGAATATTTGTATGTTTCAAAAATGGACAGTTAGAAACTTTTCTGGGGAAAACCACACAATGGATTCCTATGGAAAGAAATACAAGTTACTGGTAAGTACGCTTAGAATTACTTTTCAGCGTAAGTGCTGGGCTAACAGATGCAGCTCTGGGTTCTCTCCTGATAACAGGTGAGTAAATCCGAATTCGTAGTTCGACTGATTTTAGAGGAATATTTCTACGTTTCAAAAATGGACACTTAGAAACTTTTCTGCTGAAAACCACACAATGGATTCCTGTGGAAGGAAATACAAGTTACTGGTAAGTACTCTTAGAATTACTTTCCAGGGTCAGTGCTGGGCTAAAAGATGCAGCACTGGGTTCTCTCCTGATAACAGGTGAGTAAATCGGAATTCGTAGTTTGACTGATTTTAGAGGAATATTTGTACATTTCAAAAATGGACACTTAGAAACTTTTCTGGTGAAAACCACACAATCCATTCCTATGGAAGGAAATACAAGTTACTGGTAAGTACGCTTAGAACTACTTTCCAGGGTCAGTGCAGGGCTAAAAGATGCAGCACTGGGTTCTCTCCTGATAACAGGTGAGTACATCGGAATTCGTAGTTCGGCTGATTTTAGAGGAATATTTGTACGTTTCAAAAATGGACACTTAGAAACTTTTCTGCTGAAAACCACACAATGGATTCCTATAGAGGGAGATACAAGTTACTAGTAAGTACGCTTAGAATTACTTTTCAGGGTCAGTGCTGGTCTAAAAGATGCAGCACTGGGTTCTCTCCTGATAACAGGTGAGTAAATCGAAATTCGTAGTTTGACTGTTTTTAGAGGAATATTTGTACGTTTCAAAAATGGACACTTAGAAACTTTTCTGCTGAAAACCACACAATGCATTTCTATAGAAGGAAATGCAAGTTACTGGTAAGTACGCTTAGAATTACTTTCCAGGGTCAGTGCTGCTCTAAAAGATGCAGCACTGGGTTCTCTCCTGATAACAGGTGAGTAAATCGGAATTCATAGTTCGACTGATTTTCGAGGAATATTTTTACGTTTCAAAAATGGACACTTAGAAACTTTTCTGCTGAAAACCACACAATGGATTTCTATGGAAGGAAACACAAGTTACTGGTAAGTATGCTTAGAATTACTTTTCAGGGTTGTGCTGGGCTAACAGAGGCAGCACTGGGTTCTCTCCTGATAACAGGTGAGTAAATCGGAATTCGTAGTTCGGCTGATTTTAGAGGAATATTTGTACGTTTCAAAAATGTAGACTTAGAAACTTTTCTGCTGAAAACCACACAATGGATTCCAATTGAAGGAAATACAAGCTACTAGTAAGTACGCTTAGAATTACTTTTCAGGGTCAGTGCTGGTCTAAAAGATGCAGCACTGGGTTCTCTCCTGATAACAGGTGAGTAAATCGGAATTCGTAGTTCGGCTGATTTTCGAGGAATATTTGTACGTTTCAAAAATGGACACTTAGAAACTTTTCTGGTGAAAACCACACAATGGATTCCTAAGGAAGGAAATACAAGTTACTGGTAAGTACGCTTTGAATTAATTTTCGGGGACAGTGCTGGGCTAAAAGATGCAGCACTGGGTTCTCTCCTGATAACAGGTGAGTAAATCGGAATTCATAGTTCCGTTGATTTTAGAGGAATATTTGTACGTTTCAAAAATGGAGACTTAGAAACTTTTCTGCTGAAAACCACACAATGGATTCCTATTGAAGAAAATACAAGTTACTGGTAAGTATGCTTAGAATTACTTTTCAGCGTAAGTGCTGGGCTAACAGATGCAGCTCTGGGTTCTCTCCTGATAACAGGTGAGTAAATCCGAATTCGTAGTTCGACTGATTTTAGAGGAATATTTCTACGTTTCAAAAATGGACACTTAGAAACTTTTCTGCTGAAAACCACACAATTCATTTCTATGGAAGGAAATACAAGTTACTGGTAAGTACGCTTAGAATTACTTTCCAGGGTCAGTGCAGGGCTAAAAGATGCAGCACTGGGTTCTCTCCTGATAACAGGTGAGTAAATCGGAATTCGTAGTTTGGCTGATTTTAGAGGAATATTTATACGTTTCAAAAATAGACACTTAGAAACTTTTCTGCTGAAAACCACACAATGGATTCCTATGGAAGGACATACAAGTTACTGGTAAGAACGCTTAGAATTACTTTCCAGGGTCAGTGCAGGGCTAAAAGATGCAGCACTGGGTTCTCTCCTGATAACAGGTGAGTATATCGGAATTCGTAGTTCGGCTGATTTTAGAGGTACATTTGTACGTTTCAAAAATGTACACTTAGAAACTTTTCTGCTGAAAACCACACAATGGATTCCTGTGGAAGGAAATACAAGTTACTGGTAAGTACTCTTAGAATTACTTTCCAGGGTCAGTGCTGGGCTAAAAGATGCAGCACTGGGTTCTCTCCTGATAACAGGTGAGTAAATCGGAATTCGTAGTTTGACTGATTTTAGAGGAATATTTGTACATTTCAAAAATGGACACTTAGAAACTTTTCGGATGAAGACCACACAATGGATTCCTATGGAAGGAAATACAAGTTACTGGTAAGTACTCTTAGAATTACTTTCCAGGGTCAGTGCTGGGCTAAAAGATGCAGCACTGGGTTCTCTCCTGATAACAGGTGAGTAAATCGGAATTCATAGTTCGACTGATTTTCGAGGAATATTTGTATGTTTCAAAAATGGACAGTTAGAAACTTTTCTGGGGAAAACCACACAATGGATTCCTATGGAAAGAAATACAAGTTACTGGTAAGTACGCTTAGAATTACTTTCCAGGGTCAGTGCAGGGCTAAAAGATGTAGCACTGGGTTCTCTCCTGATAACAGGTGAGTAGATCGGAATTCGTAGTTCGGCTGATTTTAGAGGTATATTTGTACGTTTCAAAAATGTACACTTAGAAACTTTTCTGCTGAAAACCACACAATGGATTCCTATGGAAGGAAATATAAGTTACTGGTAACTACGCTTAGAATTACTTTCCAGGGTCAGTGCTGGTCTAAAAGATGCAGCACTGGGTACTCTCCTGATAACAGGTGAGTAAATCGGAATTTGGAGTTTGACTGATTTTAGAGGAATATTTGTATGTTTCAAAAATGGACACTTAGAAACTTTTCTGGTGAAGAACACACAATGGATTCCTATGGAAGGAAATACAAGTTACTGGTAAGTATGCTTAGAATTACTTTCCAATGTCAGTGCTGGTCTAAAAGATGCAGCACTGGGTTCTCTACTGATAACAGGTGAGTAAATCGGAATTCGTAGTTCGGCTGATTTTCGAGGAATATTTGTACGTTTCAAAAATGGACACTTAGAAACTTTTCTGGTGAAAACCACACAATGGATTCCTAAGGAAGGAAATACAAGTTACTGGTAAGTACGCTTTGAATTAATTTTCGGGGACAGTGCTGGGCTAAAAGATGCAGCACTGGGTTCTCTCCTGATAACAGGTGAGTAAATCGGAATTCATAGTTCCGTTTATTTTAGAGGAATATTTGTACGTTTCAAAAATGGAGACTTAGAAACTTTTCTGCTGAAAACCACACAATGGATTCCTATTGAAGAAAATACAAGTTACTGGTAAGTATGCTTAGAATTACTTTTCAGCGTAAGTGCTGGGCTAACAGATGCAGCACTGGGTTCTCTCCTGATAACAGGTGAGTAAATCGGAATTCATAGTTCGACTGATTTTCGAGGAATATTTGTATGTTTCAAAAATGGACAGTTAGAAACTTTTCTGGGGAAAACCACACAATGGATTCCTATGGAAGGAAATACAAGTTACTGGTAAGTACGCTTAGAATTACTTTCCAGGGTCAGTGCAGGGCTAAAAGATGTAGCACTGGGTTCTCTCCTGATAACAGGTGAGTAGATCGGAATTCGTAGTTCGGCTGATTTTAGAGGTATATTTGTACGTTTCAAAAATGGACACTTAGAAACTTTTCGGATGAAGACCACACAATGGATTCCTATGGAAGGAAATACAAGTTACTGGTAAGTACTCTTAGAATTACTTTCCAGGGTCAGTGCTGGGCTAAAAGATGCAGCACTGGGTTCTCTCCTGATAACAGGTGAGTAAATCGGAATTCATAGTTTGACTGATTTTAGAGGAATATTTGTACATTTCAAAAATGGACACTTAGAAACTTTTCGGATGAAGACCACACAATGGATTCCTATGGAAGGAAATACAAGTTACTGGTAAGTACTCTTAGAATTACTTTCCAGGGTCAGTGCTGGGCTAAAAGATGCAGCACTGGGTTCTCTCCTGATAACAGGTGAGTAAATCGGAATTCATAGTTCGACTGATTTTCGAGGAATATTTGTATGTTTCAAAAATGGACACTTAGAAACTTTTCTGGTGAAAACCACACAATGGATTCCTAAGGAAGGAAATACAAGTTACTGGTAAGTACGCTTTGAATTAATTTTCGGGGACAGTGCTGGGCTAAAAGATGCAGCACTGGGTTCTGTCCTGATAACAGGTGAGTATATCGGAATTCATAGTTCGACTGATTTTCGAGGAATATTTGTACTTTTCAAAAAAGGACTGTTAGAAACTTTTCTGCTGAAAACCACACAATGGATTCCTATTGAAGGAAATACAAGTTACTGGTAAGTATGCTTAGAATTACTTTTCAGCGTAAGTGCTGGGCTAACAGATGCAGCACTGGGTTCTCTCCTGATAACAGGTGAGCAAATCCGAATTCGTAGTTCGACTGATTTTAGAGGAATATTTCTACGTTTCAAAAATGGACACTTAGAAACTTTTCTGCTGAAAACCACACAATTTATTTCTATGGAAGGAACTACAAGTTACTGGGAAGTATGCATAGAATTACTTTCCAGGGTCAGTGCTGGTCTAAAAGATGCAGCACTGGGTTCTCTCCTGATAACAGATGAGTAAATTGGAATTTGTAGTTCGACTGATTTTAGAGGAATATTTGTACATTTCAAAAATGGACAGTTAGAAACTTTTCTGGTGAAAACCACACAATGGATACCTATGGAAGGAAATACAAGTTACTGGTAAGTACTCTTAGAATTACTTTCCAGGGTCAGTGCTGGGCTAAAAGATGCAGCACTGGGTTCTCTCCTGATAACAGGTGAGTAAATCGCAATTCATAGTTCGACTGATTTTCGAGGAATATTTGTATGTTTCAAAAATGGACAGTTAGAAACTTTTCTGGTGAAAACCACACAATGGATTCCTATGGAAGGAAATACAAGTTACTGGTAAGTACACTTAGAATTACTTTTCAGGGTCAGTGATGGGATAAAAGATGCAGCACTGGGTTCTCTACTGATAACAGGTGAGTAAATCGGAATTCGTAGTTCGGCTGATTTTCGAGGAATATTTGTACGTTTCAAAAATGGACACTTAGAAACTTTTCTGGTGAAAACCACACAATGGATTCCTAAGGAAGGAAATACAAGTTACTGGTAAGTACGCTTTGAATTAATTTTCGGGGACAGTGCTGGGCTAAAAGATGCAGCACTGGGTTCTCTTCTGATAACAGGTGAGTAAATCGGAATTCATAGTTCCGTTGATTTTAGAGGTATATTTGTACGTTTCAAAAATGTACACTTAGAAACTTTTCTGCTGAAAACCACACAATGGATTCCTATTGAAGGAAATACAAGTTACTGGTAAGTATGCTTACAATTACTTTTCAGCGTAAGTGCTGGGCTAACAGATGCAGCACTGGGTTCTCTCCTGATGACAGGTGAGCAAATCCGAATTCGTAGTTCGACTGATTTTAGAGGAATATTTCTACGTTTCAAAAATGGACACTTAGAAACTTTTCTGCTGAAAACCACACAATGCATTTCTATGGAAGGAACTACAAGTTACTGGGAAGTACGCATAGAATTACTTTCCAGAGTCAGTGCTGGTCTAAAAGATGCAGCACTGGGTTCTCTCCTGATAACAGGTGAGTAAATTGAAATTTGTAGTTCGACTGATATTAGAGGAATATTTGTACATTTCAAAAATGGACAGTTAGAAACTTTTCTGGTGAAAACCACACAATGGATACCTATGGAAGGAAATACAAGTTACTGGTAAGTACTCTTAGAATTACTTTCCAGGGTCAGTGCTGGGCTAAAAGATGCAGCACTGGGTTCTCTCCTGATAACAGGTGAGTAAATCGGATTTCATAGTTCGACTGATTTTCGAGGAATATTGTATGTTTCAAAAATGGACAGTTAGAAACTTTTCTGGTGAAAACCACGCAATGGATTCCTATGGAAGGAAATACAAGTTACTGGTAAGTACACTTAGAATTACTTTTCAGGGTCAGTGATGGGCTAAAAGATGGAGCACTGGGTTCTCTCCTGATAACAGGTGAGTAAATCGGAATTCATAGTTCGACTGATTTTCGAGTAATATTTATACGTTTCAAAAATGGACAGTTAGAAACTTTTCTGGTGAAAACCACACAATCCATTCCTATGGAAGGAAATACAAGTTACTGGTAAGTACGCTTAGAACTACTTTCCAGGGTCAGTGCAGGGCTAAAAGATGCAGCACTGGGTTCTCTCCTGATAACAGGTGAGTACATCGGAATTCGTAGTTCGGCTGATTTTAGAGGAATATTTGTACGTTTCAAAAATGGACACTTAGAAACTTTTCTGCTGAAAACCACACAATGGATTCCTATAGAGGGAGATACAAGTTACTAGTAAGTACGCTTAGAATTACTTTTCAGGGTCAGTGCTGGTCTAAAAGATGCAGCACTGGGTTCTCTCCTGATAACAGGTGAGTAAATCGAAATTCGTAGTTTGACTGTTTTTAGAGGAATATTTGTACGTTTCAAAAATGGACACTTAGAAACTTTTCTGCTGAAAACCACACAATGCATTTCTATAGAAGGAAATGCAAGTTACTGGTAAGTACGCTTAGAATTACTTTCCAGGGTCAGTGCTGCTCTAAAAGATGCAGCACTGGGTTCTCTCCTGATAACAGGTGAGTAAATCGGAATTCATAGTTCGACTGATTTTCGAGGAATATTTTTACGTTTCAAAAATGGACACTTAGAAACTTTTCTGCTGAAAACCACACAATGGATTTCTATGGAAGGAAACACAAGTTACTGGTAAGTATGCTTAGAATTACATTTCAGGGTTGTGCTGGGCTAACAGAGGCAGCACTGGGTTCTCTCCTGATAACAGGTGAGTAAATCGGAATTCGTAGTTCGGCTGATTTTAGAGGAATATTTGTACGTTTCAAAAATGTAGACTTAGAAACTTTTCTGCTGAAAACCACACAATGGATTCCAATTGAAGGAAATACAAGCTACTAGTAAGTACGCTTAGAATTACTTTTCAGGGTCAGTGCTGGTCTAAAAGATGCAGCACTGGGTTCTCTCCTGATAACAGGTGAGTAAATCGGAATTCGTAGTTCGGCTGATTTTCGAGGAATATTTGTACGTTTCAAAAATGGACACTTAGAAACTTTTCTGGTGAAAACCACACAATGGATTCCTAAGGAAGGAAATACAAGTTACTGGTAAGTACGCTTTGAATTAATTTTCGGGGACAGTGCTGGGCTAAAAGATGCAGCACTGGGTTCTCTCCTGATAACAGGTGAGTAAATCGGAATTCATAGTTCCGTTGATTTTAGAGGAATATTTGTACGTTTCAAAAATGGAGACTTAGAAACTTTTCTGCTGAAAACCACACAATGGATTCCTATTGAAGAAAATACAAGTTACTGGTAAGTATGCTTAGAATTACTTTTCAGCGTAAGTGCTGGGCTAACAGATGCAGCTCTGGGTTCTCTCCTGATAACAGGTGAGTAAATCCGAATTCGTAGTTCGACTGATTTTAGAGGAATATTTCTACGTTTCAAAAATGGACACTTAGAAACTTTTCTGCTGAAAACCACACAATTCATTTCTATGGAAGGAAATACAAGTTACTGGTAAGTACGCTTAGAATTACTTTCCAGGGTCAGTGCAGGGCTAAAAGATGCAGCACTGGGTTCTCTCCTGATAACAGGTGAGTAAATCGGAATTCGTAGTTTGGCTGATTTTAGAGGAATATTTATACGTTTCAAAAATAGACACTTAGAAACTTTTCTGCTGAAAACCACACAATGGATTCCTATGGAAGGAAATACAAGTTACTGGTAAGAACGCTTAGAATTACTTTCCAGGGTCAGTGCAGGGCTAAAAGATGCAGCACTGGGTTCTCTCCTGATAACAGGTGAGTATATCGGAATTCGTAGTTCGGCTGATTTTAGAGGTACATTTGTACGTTTCAAAAATGTACACTTAGAAACTTTTCTGCTGAAAACCACACAATGGATTCCTGTGGAAGGAAATACAAGTTACTGGTAAGTACTCTTAGAATTACTTTCCAGGGTCAGTGCTGGGCTAAAAGATGCAGCACTGGGTTCTCTCCTGATAACAGGTGAGTAAATCGGAATTCGTAGTTTGACTGATTTTAGAGGAATATTTGTACATTTCAAAAATGGACACTTAGAAACTTTTTGGATGAAGACCACACAATGGATTTCTATGGAAGGAAATACAAGTTACTGGTAAGTACTCTTAGAATTACTTTCCAGGGTCAGTGCTGGGCTAAAAGATGCAGCACTGGGTTCTCTCCTGATAACAGGTGAGTAAATCGGAATTCATAGTTCGACTGATTTTCGAGGAATATTTGTATGTTTCAAAAATGGACAGTTAGAAACTTTTCTGGGGAAAACCACACAATGGATTCCTATGGAAAGAAATACAAGTTACTGGTAAGTACGCTTAGAATTACTTTCCAGGGTCAGTGCAGGGCTAAAAGATGTAGCACTGGGTTCTCTCCTGATAACAGGTGAGTAGATCGGAATTCGTAGTTCGGCTGATTTTAGAGGTATATTTGTACGTTTCAAAAATGTACACTTAGAAACTTTTCTGCTGAAAACCACACAATGGATTCCTATGGAAGGAAATATAAGTTACTGGTAACTACGCTTAGAATTACTTTCCAGGGTCAGTGCTGGTCTAAAAGATGCAGCACTGGGTACTCTCCTGATAACAGGTGAGTAAATCGGAATTTGGAGTTTGACTGATTTTAGAGGAATATTTGTATGTTTCAAAAATGGACACTTAGAAACTTTTCTGGTGAAGAACACACAATGGATTCCTATGGAAGGAAATACAAGTTACTGGTAAGTATGCTTAGAATTACTTTCCAATGTCAGTGCTGGTCTAAAAGATGCAGCACTGGGTTCTCTACTGATAACAGGTGAGTAAATCGGAATTCGTAGTTCGGCTGATTTTCGAGGAATATTTGTACGTTTCAAAAATGGACACTTAGAAACTTTTCTGGTGAAAACCACACAATGGATTCCTAAGGAAGGAAATACAAGTTACTGGTAAGTACGCTTTGAATTAATTTTCGGGGACAGTGCTGGGCTAAAAGATGCAGCACTGGGTTCTCTCCTGATAACAGGTGAGTAAATCGGAATTCATAGTTCCGTTTATTTTAGAGGAATATTTGTACGTTTCAAAAATGGAGACTTAGAAACTTTTCTGCTGAAAACCACACAATGGATTCCTATTGAAGAAAATACAAGTTACTGGTAAGTATGCTTAGAATTACTTTTCAGCGTAAGTGCTGGGCTAACAGATGCAGCACTGGGTTCTCTCCTGATAACAGGTGAGTAAATCGGAATTCATAGTTCGACTGATTTTCGAGGAATATTTGTATGTTTCAAAAATGGACAGTTAGAAACTTTTCTGGGGAAAACCACACAATGGATTCCTATGGAAGGAAATACAAGTTACTGGTAAGTACGCTTAGAATTACTTTCCAGGGTCAGTGCAGGGCTAAAAGATGTAGCACTGGGTTCTCTCCTGATAACAGGTGAGTAGATCGGAATTCGTAGTTCGGCTGATTTTAGAGGTATATTTGTACGTTTCAAAAATGGACACTTAGAAACTTTTCGGATGAAGACCACACAATGGATTCCTATGGAAGGAAATACAAGTTACTGGTAAGTACTCTTAGAATTACTTTCCAGGGTCAGTGCTGGGCTAAAAGATGCAGCACTGGGTTCTCTCCTGATAACAGGTGAGTAAATCGGAATTCATAGTTTGACTGATTTTAGAGGAATATTTGTACATTTCAAAAATGGACACTTAGAAACTTTTCGGATGAAGACCACACAATGGATTCCTATGGAAGGAAATACAAGTTACTGGTAAGTACTCTTAGAATTACTTTCCAGGGTCAGTGCTGGGCTAAAAGATGCAGCACTGGGTTCTCTCCTGATAACAGGTGAGTAAATCGGAATTCATAGTTCGACTGATTTTCGAGGAATATTTGTATGTTTCAAAAATGGACACTTAGAAACTTTTCTGGTGAAAACCACACAATGGATTCCTAAGGAAGGAAATACAAGTTACTGGTAAGTACGCTTTGAATTAATTTTCGGGGACAGTGCTGGGCTAAAAGATGCAGCACTGGGTTCTGTCCTGATAACAGGTGAGTATATCGGAATTCATAGTTCGACTGATTTTCGAGGAATATTTGTACTTTTCAAAAAAGGACTGTTAGAAACTTTTCTGCTGAAAACCACACAATGGATTCCTATTGAAGGAAATACAAGTTACTGGTAAGTATGCTTAGAATTACTTTTCAGCGTAAGTGCTGGGCTAACAGATGCAGCACTGGGTTCTCTCCTGATAACAGGTGAGCAAATCCGAATTCGTAGTTCGACTGATTTTAGAGGAATATTTCTACGTTTCAAAAATGGACACTTAGAAACTTTTCTGCTGAAAACCACACAATTTATTTCTATGGAAGGAACTACAAGTTACTGGGAAGTATGCATAGAATTACTTTCCAGGGTCAGTGCTGGTCTAAAAGATGCAGCACTGGGTTCTCTCCTGATAACAGATAAGTAAATTGGAATTTGTAGTTCGACTGATTTTAGAGGAATATTTGTACATTTCAAAAATGGACAGTTAGAAACTTTTCTGGTGAAAACCACACAATGGATACCTATGGAAGGAAATACAAGTTACTGGTAAGTACTCTTAGAATTACTTTCCAGGGTCAGTGCTGGGCTAAAAGATGCAGCACTGGGTTCTCTCCTGATAACAGGTGAGTAAATCGCAATTCATAGTTCGACTGATTTTCGAGGAATATTTGTATGTTTCAAAAATGGACAGTTAGAAACTTTTCTGGTGAAAACCACACAATGGATTCCTATGGAAGGAAATACAAGTTACTGGTAAGTACACTTAGAATTACTTTTCAGGGTCAGTGATGGGATAAAAGATGCAGCACTGGGTTCTCTACTGATAACAGGTGAGTAAATCGGAATTCGTAGTTCGGCTGATTTTCGAGGAATATTTGTACGTTTCAAAAATGGACACTTAGAAACTTTTCTGGTGAAAACCACACAATGGATTCCTAAGGAAGGAAATACAAGTTACTGGTAAGTACGCTTTGAATTAATTTTCGGGGACAGTGCTGGGCTAAAAGATGCAGCACTGGGTTCTCTTCTGATAACAGGTGAGTAAATCGGAATTCATAGTTCCGTTGATTTTAGAGGTATATTTGTACGTTTCAAAAATGTACACTTAGAAACTTTTCTGCTGAAAACCACACAATGGATTCCTATTGAAGGAAATACAAGTTACTGGTAAGTATGCTTACAATTACTTTTCAGCGTAAGTGCTGGGCTAACAGATGCAGCACTGGGTTCTCTCCTGATGACAGGTGAGCAAATCCGAATTCGTAGTTCGACTGATTTTAGAGGAATATTTCTACGTTTCAAAAATGGACACTTAGAAACTTTTCTGCTGAAAACCACACAATGCATTTCTATGGAAGGAACTACAAGTTACTGGGAAGTACGCATAGAATTACTTTCCAGAGTCAGTGCTGGTCTAAAAGATGCAGCACTGGGTTCTCTCCTGATAACAGGTGAGTAAATTGAAATTTGTAGTTCGACTGATATTAGAGGAATATTTGTACATTTCAAAAATGGACAGTTAGAAACTTTTCTGGTGAAAACCACACAATGGATACCTATGGAAGGAAATACAAGTTACTGGTAAGTACTCTTAGAATTACTTTCCAGGGTCAGTGCTGGGCTAAAAGATGCAGCACTGGGTTCTCTCCTGATAACAGGTGAGTAAATCGGATTTCATAGTTCGACTGATTTTCGAGGAATATTGTATGTTTCAAAAATGGACAGTTAGAAACTTTTCTGGTGAAAACCACGCAATGGATTCCTATGGAAGGAAATACAAGTTACTGGTAAGTACACTTAGAATTACTTTTCAGGGTCAGTGATGGGCTAAAAGATGGAGCACTGGGTTCTCTCCTGATAACAGGTGAGTAAATCGGAATTCATAGTTCGACTGATTTTCGAGTAATATTTATACGTTTCAAAAATGGACAGTTAGAAACTTTTCTGGTGAAAACCACACAATCCATTCCTATGGAAGGAAATACAAGTTACTGGTAAGTACGCTTAGAACTACTTTCCAGGGTCAGTGCAGGGCTAAAAGATGCAGCACTGGGTTCTCTCCTGATAACAGGTGAGTACATCGGAATTCGTAGTTCGGCTGATTTTAGAGGAATATTTGTACGTTTCAAAAATGGACACTTAGAAACTTTTCTGCTGAAAACCACACAATGGATTCCTATAGAGGGAGATACAAGTTACTAGTAAGTACGCTTAGAATTACTTTTCAGGGTCAGTGCTGGTCTAAAAGATGCAGCACTGGGTTCTCTCCTGATAACAGGTGAGTAAATCGAAATTCGTAGTTTGACTGTTTTTAGAGGAATATTTGTACGTTTCAAAAATGGACACTTAGAAACTTTTCTGCTGAAAACCACACAATGCATTTCTATAGAAGGAAATGCAAGTTACTGGTAAGTACGCTTAGAATTACTTTCCAGGGTCAGTGCTGCTCTAAAAGATGCAGCACTGGGTTCTCTCCTGATAACAGGTGAGTAAATCGGAATTCATAGTTCGACTGATTTTCGAGGAATATTTTTACGTTTCAAAAATGGACACTTAGAAACTTTTCTGGTGAAAACCACACAATGGATTTCTATGGAAGGAAACACAAGTTACTGGTAAGTATGCTTAGAATTACTTTTCAGGGTTGTGCTGGGCTAACAGATGCAGCACTGGGTTCTCTCCTGATAACAGGTGAGTAAATCGGAATTCGTAGTTCGGCTGATTTTAGAGGAATATTTGTACGTTTCAAAAATGTAGACTTAGAAACTTTTCTGCTGAAAACCACACAATGGCTTCCAATTGAAGGAAATACAAGCTACTAGTAAGTACGCTTAGAATTACTTTTCAGGGTCAGTGCTGGTCTAAAAGATGCAGCACTGGGTTCTCTCCTGATAACAGGTGAGTAAATCCGAATTCGTAGTTCGACTGATTTTAGAGGAATATTTCTACGTTTCAAAAATGGACACTTAGAAACTTTTCTGCTGAAAACCACACAATTCATTTCTATGGAAGGAAATACAAGTTACTGGTAAGTACGCTTAGAATTACTTTCCAGGGTCAGTGCAGGGCTAAAAGATGCAGCACTGGGTTCTCTCCTGATAACAGGTGAGTAAATCGGAATTCGTAGTTTGGCTGATTTTAGAGGAATATTTATACGTTTCAAAAATAGACACTTAGAAACTTTTCTGCTGAAAACCACACAATGGATTCCTATGGAAGGAAATACAAGTTACTGGTAAGAACGCTTAGAATTACTTTCCAGGGTCAGTGCAGGGCTAAAAGATGCAGCACTGGGTTCTCTCCTGATAACAGGTGAGTATATCGGAATTCGTAGTTCGGCTGATTTTAGAGGTACATTTGTACGTTTCAAAAATGTACACTTAGAAACTTTTCTGCTGAAAACCACACAATGGATTCCTGTGGAAGGAAATACAAGTTACTGGTAAGTACTCTTAGAATTACTTTCCAGGGTCAGTGCTGGGCTAAAAGATGCAGCACTGGGTTCTCTCCTGATAACAGGTGAGTAAATCGGAATTCGTAGTTTGACTGATTTTAGAGGAATATTTGTACATTTCAAAAATGGACACTTAGAAACTTTTCGGATGAAGACCACACAATGGATTCCTATGGAAGGAAATACAAGTTACTGGTAAGTACTCTTAGAATTACTTTCCAGGGTCAGTGCTGGGCTAAAAGATGCAGCACTGGGTTCTCTCCTGATAACAGGTGAGTAAATCGGAATTCATAGTTCGACTGATTTTCGAGGAATATTTGTATGTTTCAAAAATGGACAGTTAGAAACTTTTCTGGGGAAAACCACACAATGGATTCCTATGGAAAGAAATACAAGTTACTGGTAAGTACGCTTAGAATTACTTTCCAGGGTCAGTGCAGGGCTAAAAGATGTAGCACTGGGTTCTCTCCTGATAACAGGTGAGTAGATCGGAATTCGTAGTTCGGCTGATTTTAGAGGTATATTTGTACGTTTCAAAAATGTACACTTAGAAACTTTTCTGCTGAAAACCACACAATGGATTCCTATGGAAGGAAATATAAGTTACTGGTAACTACGCTTAGAATTACTTTCCAGGGTCAGTGCTGGTCTAAAAGATGCAGCACTGGGTACTCTCCTGATAACAGGTGAGTAAATCGGAATTTGGAGTTTGACTGATTTTAGAGGAATATTTGTATGTTTCAAAAATGGACACTTAGAAACTTTTCTGGTGAAGAACACACAATGGATTCCTATGGAAGGAAATACAAGTTACTGGTAAGTATGCTTAGAATTACTTTCCAATGTCAGTGCTGGTCTAAAAGATGCAGCACTGGGTTCTCTACTGATAACAGGTGAGTAAATCGGAATTCGTAGTTCGGCTGATTTTCGAGGAATATTTGTACGTTTCAAAAATGGACACTTAGAAACTTTTCTGGTGAAAACCACACAATGGATTCCTAAGGAAGGAAATACAAGTTACTGGTAAGTACGCTTTGAATTAATTTTCGGGGACAGTGCTGGGCTAAAAGATGCAGCACTGGGTTCTCTCCTGATAACAGGTGAGTAAATCGGAATTCATAGTTCCGTTTATTTTAGAGGAATATTTGTACGTTTCAAAAATGGAGACTTAGAAACTTTTCTGCTGAAAACCACACAATGGATTCCTATTGAAGAAAATACAAGTTACTGGTAAGTATGCTTAGAATTACTTTTCAGCGTAAGTGCTGGGCTAACAGATGCAGCACTGGGTTCTCTCCTGATAACAGGTGAGTAAATCGGAATTCATAGTTCTACTGATTTTCGAGGAATATTTGTATGTTTCAAAAATGGACAGTTAGAAACTTTTCTGGGGAAAACCACACAATGGATTCCTATGGAAGGAAATACAAGTTACTGGTAAGTACGCTTAGAATTACTTTCCAGGGTCAGTGCAGGGCTAAAAGATGTAGCACTGGGTTCTCTCCTGATAACAGGTGAGTAGATCGGAATTCGTAGTTCGGCTGATTTTAGAGGTATATTTGTACGTTTCAAAAATGGACACTTAGAAACTTTTCGGATGAAGACCACACAATGGATTCCTATGGAAGGAAATACAAGTTACTGGTAAGTACTCTTAGAATTACTTTCCAGGGTCAGTGCTGGGCTAAAAGATGCAGCACTGGGTTCTCTCCTGATAACAGGTGAGTAAATCGGAATTCATAGTTTGACTGATTTTAGAGGAATATTTGTACATTTCAAAAATGGACACTTAGAAACTTTTCTGGTGAAAACCACACAATGGATTCCTAAGGAAGGAAATACAAGTTACTGGTAAGTACGCTTTGAATTAATTTTCGGGGACAGTGCTGGGCTAAAAGATGCAGCACTGGGTTCTGTCCTGATAACAGGTGAGTATATCGGAATTCATAGTTCGACTGATTTTCGAGGAATATTTGTACTTTTCAAAAAAGGACTGTTAGAAACTTTTCTGCTGAAAACCACACAATGGATTCCTATTGAAGGAAATACAAGTTACTGGTAAGTATGCTTAGAATTACTTTTCAGCGTAAGTGCTGGGCTAACAGATGCAGCACTGGGTTCTCTCCTGATAACAGGTGAGCAAATCCGAATTCGTAGTTCGACTGATTTTAGAGGAATATTTCTACGTTTCAAAAATGGACACTTAGAAACTTTTCTGCTGAAAACCACACAATTTATTTCTATGGAAGGAACTACAACTTACTGGGAAGTATGCATAGAATTACTTTCCAGGGTCAGTGCTGGTCTAAAAGATGCAGCACTGGGTTCTCTCCTGATAACAGATGAGTAAATTGGAATTTGTAGTTCGACTGATTTTAGAGGAATATTTGTACATTTCAAAAATGGACAGTTAGAAACTTTTCTGGTGAAAACCACACAATGGATACCTATGGAAGGAAATACAAGTTACTGGTAAGTACTCTTAGAATTACTTTCCAGGGTCAGTGCTGGGCTAAAAGATGCAGCACTGGGTTCTCTCCTGATAACAGGTGAGTAAATCGCAATTCATAGTTCGACTGATTTTCGAGGAATATTTGTATGTTTCAAAAATGGACAGTTAGAAACTTTTCTGGTGAAAACCACACAATGGATTCCTATGGAAGGAAATACAAGTTACTGGTAAGTACACTTAGAATTACTTTTCAGGGTCAGTGATGGGATAAAAGATGCAGCACTGGGTTCTCTACTGATAACAGGTGAGTAAATCGGAATTCGTAGTTCGGCTGATTTTCGAGGAATATTTGTACGTTTCAAAAATGGACACTTAGAAACTTTTCTGGTGAAAACCACACAATGGATTCCTAAGGAAGGAAATACAAGTTACTGGTAAGTACGCTTTGAATTAATTTTCGGGGACAGTGCTGGGCTAAAAGATGCAGCACTGGGTTCTCTTCTGATAACAGGTGAGTAAATCGGAATTCATAGTTCCGTTGATTTTAGAGGTATATTTGTACGTTTCAAAAATGTACACTTAGAAACTTTTCTGCTGAAAACCACACAATGGATTCCTATTGAAGGAAATACAAGTTACTGGTAAGTATGCTTAGAATTACTTTTCAGCGTAAGTGCTGGGCTAACAGATGCAGCACTGGGTTCTCTCCTGATGACAGGTGAGCAAATCCGAATTCGTAGTTCGACTGATTTTAGAGGAATATTTCTACGTTTCAAAAATGGACACTTAGAAACTTTTCTGCTGAAAACCACACAATGCATTTCTATGGAAGGAACTACAAGTTACTGGGAAGTACGCATAGAATTACTTTCCAGAGTCAGTGCTGGTCTAAAAGATGCAGCACTGGGTTCTCTCCTGATAACAGGTGAGTAAATTGAAATTTGTAGTTCGACTGATATTAGAGGAATATTTGTACATTTCAAAAATGGACAGTTAGAAACTTTTCTGGTGAAAACCACACAATGGATACCTATGGAAGGAAATACAAGTTACTGGTAAGTACTCTTAGAATTACTTTCCAGGGTCAGTGCTGGGCTAAAAGATGCAGCACTGGGTTCTCTCCTGATAACAGGTGAGTAAATCGGATTTCATAGATCGACTGATTTTCGAGGAATATTGTATGTTTCAAAAATGGACAGTTAGAAACTTTTCTGGTGAAAACCACGCAATGGATTCCTATGGAAGGAAATACAAGTTACTGGTAAGTACACTTAGAATTACTTTTCAGGGTCAGTGATGGGCTAAAAGATGGAGCACTGGGTTCTCTCCTGATAACAGGTGAGTAAATCGGAATTCATAGTTCGACTGATTTTCGAGTAATATTTATACGTTTCAAAAATGGACAGTTAGAAACTTTTCTGGTGAAAACCACACAATCCATTCCTATGGAAGGAAATACAAGTTACTGGTAAGTACGCTTAGAACTACTTTCCAGGGTCAGTGCAGGGCTAAAAGATGCAGCACTGGGTTCTCTCCTGATAACAGGTGAGTACATCGGAATTCGTAGTTCGGCTGATTTTAGAGGAATATTTGTACGTTTCAAAAATGGACACTTAGAAACTTTTCTGCTGAAAACCACACAATGGATTCCTATAGAGGGAGATACAAGTTACTAGTAAGTACGCTTAGAATTACTTTTCAGGGTCAGTGCTGGTCTAAAAGATGCAGCACTGGGTTCTCTCCTGATAACAGGTGAGTAAATCGAAATTCGTAGTTTGACTGTTTTTAGAGGAATATTTGTACGTTTCAAAAATGGACACTTAGAAACTTTTCTGCTGAAAACCACACAATGCATTTCTATAGAAGGAAATGCAAGTTACTGGTAAGTACGCTTAGAATTACTTTCCAGGGTCAGTGCTGCTCTAAAAGATGCAGCACTGGGTTCTCTCCTGATAACAGGTGAGTAAATCGGAATT
This sequence comes from Triturus cristatus, assembly GCF_964204655.1. Classification (NCBI taxonomy): domain Eukaryota; kingdom Metazoa; phylum Chordata; class Amphibia; order Caudata; family Salamandridae; genus Triturus; species Triturus cristatus. Next base: position 631,312 of record NW_028187542.1, read on the forward strand.
CATAGTTCGACTGATTTTCGAGGAATATTTTTACGTTTCAAAAATGGACACTTAGAAACTTTTCTGGTGAAAACCACACAATGGATTTCTATGGAAGGAAACACAAGTTACTGGTAAGTATGCTTAGAATTAGTTTTCAGGGTTGTGCTGGGCTAACAGATGCAGCACTGGGTTCTCTCCTGATAACAGGTGAGTAAATCGGAATTCGTAGTTCGGCTGATTTTAGAGGAATATTTGTACGTTTCAAAAATGTAGACTTAGAAACTTTTCTGCTGAAAACCACACAATGGATTCCAATTGAAGGAAATACAAGCTACTAGTAAGTACGCTTAGAATTACTTTTCAGGGTCAGTGCTGGTCTAAAAGATGCAGCACTGGGTTCTCTCCTGATAACAGGTGAGTAAATCGGAATTCGTAGTTCGACTGTTTTTAGAGGAATATTTGTACGTTTCAAAAATGGACACTTAGAAACTTTTCTGCTGAAAACCACACAATTCATTTCTATGGAAGGAAATACAAGTTACTGGTAAGTACGCTTAGAATTACTTTCCAGGGTCAGTGCAGGGCTAAAAGATGCAGCACTGGGTTCTCTCCTGATAACAGGTGAGTAAATCGGAATTCGTAGTTTGGCTGATTTTAGAGGAATATTTATACGTTTCAAAAATAGACACTTAGAAACTTTTCTGCTGAAAACCACACAATGGATTCCTATGGAAGGAAATACAAGTTACTGGTAAGTACTCTTAGCATTACTTTCCAGGGTCAGTGCTGGGCTAAAAGATGCAGCACTGGGTTCTCTCCTGATAACAGGTGAGTAAATCGGAATTCATAGTTCGACTGATTTTCGAGGAATATTTGTATGTTTCAAAAATGGACAGTTAGAAACTTTTCTGGGGAAAACCACACAATGGATTCCTATGGAAGGAAATACAAGTTACTGGTAAGTACGCTTAGAATTACTTTCCAGGGTCAGTGCAGGGCTAAAAGATGTAGCACTGGGTTCTCTCCTGATAACAGGTGAGTATATCGGAATTCATAGTTCGGCTGATTTTAGAGGTATATTTGTACGTTTCAAAAATGTACACTTAGAAACTTTTCTGCTGAAAACCACACAATGGATTCCTATGGAAGGAAATATAAGTTACTGGTAACTACGCTTAGAATTACTTTCCAGGGTCAGTGCTGGTCTAAAAGATGCAGCACTGGGTACTCTCCTGATAACAGGTGAGTAAATCGGAATTCGGAGTTTGACTGATTTTAGAGGAATATTTGTATGTTTCAAAAATGGACACTTAGAAACTTTTCTGGTGAAGAACACACAATGGATTCCTATGGAAGGAAATACAAGTTACTGGTAAGTATGCTTAGAATTACTTTCCAATGTCAGTGCTGGTCTAAAAGATGCAGCACTGGGTTCTCTACTGATAACAGGTGCGTAAATCGGAATTCGTAGTTCGGCTGATTTTCGAGGAATATTTGTACGTTTCAAAAATGGACACTTAGAAACTTTTCTGGTGAAAACCACACAATGGATTCCTAAGGAAGGAAATACAAGTTACTGGTAAGTACGCTTTGAATTAATTTTCGGGGACAGTGCTGGGCTAAAAGATGCAGCACTGGGTTCTCTCCTGATAACAGGTGAGTAAATCGGAATTCATAGTTCCGTTGATTTTAGAGGAATATTTGTACGTTTCAAAAATGGAGACTTAGAAACTTTTCTGCTGAAAACCACACAATGGATTCCTATTGAAGAAAATACAAGTTACTGGTAAGTATGCTTAGAATTACTTTTCAGCGTAAGTGCTGGGCTAACAGATGCAGCACTGGGTTCTCTCCTGATAACAGGTGAGTAAATCCGAATTCGTAGTTCGACTGATTTTAGAGGAATATTTCTACGTTTCAAAAATGGACACTTAGAAACTTTTCTGCTGAAAACCACACAATTCATTTCTATGGAAGGAAATACAAGTTACTGGTAAGTACGCTTAGAACTACTTTCCAGGGTCAGTGCAGGGCTAAAAGATGCAGCACTGGGTTCTCTCCTGATAACAGGTGAGTAAATCGGAATTCGTAGTTTGGCTGATTTTAGAGGAATATTTATACGTTTCAAAAATAGAAACTTAGAAACTTTTCTGCTGAAAACCACACAATGGATTCCTATGGAAGGAAATACAAGTTACTGGTAAGTACGCTTAGAATTACTTTCCAGGGTCAGTGCAGGGCTAAAAGATGCAGCACTGGGTTCTCTCCTGATAACAGGTGAGTATATCGGAATTCGTAGTTCAGCTGATTTTAGAGGTATATTTGTACGTTTCAAAAATGTACACTTAGAAACTTTTCTGCTGAAAACCACACAATGGATTCCTGTGGAAGGAAACATAAGTTACTGGTAACTACGCTTAGAAGTACTTTCCAGGGTCAGTGCAGGGCTAAAAGATGCAGCACTGGGTTCTCTCCTGATAACAGGTGAGTAAATCGGAATTCGTAGTTTGACTGATTTTAGAGGAATATTTGTACATTTCAAAAATGGACACTTAGAAACTTTTTGGATGAAGACCACACAATGGATTCCTATGGAAGGAAATACAAGTTACTGGTAAGTACTCTTAGCATTACTTTCCAGGGTCAGTGCTGGGCTAAAAGATGCAGCACTGGGTTCTCTCCTGATAACAGGTGAGTAAATCGGAATTCATAGTTCGACTGATTTTCGAGGAATATTTGTATGTTTCAAAAATGGACAGTTAGAAACTTTTCTGGGGAAAACCACACAATGGATTCCTATGGAAGGAAATACAAGTTACTGGTAAGTACGCTTAGAATTACTTTCCAGGGTCAGTGCAGGGCTAAAAGATGTAGCACTGGGTTCTCTCCTGATAACAGGTGAGTAAATCGGAATTCGTAGTTTGGCTGATTTTAGAGGAATATTTATACGTTTCAAAAATAGACACTTAGAAACTTTTCTGCTGAAAACCACACAATGGATTCCTATGGAAGGAAATACAAGTTACTGGTAAGAACGCTTAGAATTACTTTCCAGGGTCAGTGCAGGGCTAAAAGATGCAGCACTGGGTTCTCTCCTGATAACAGGTGAGTATATCGGAATTCGTAGTTCGGCTGATTTTAGAGGTACATTTGTACGTTTCAAAAATGTACACTTAGAAACTTTTCTGCTGAAAACCACACAATGGATTCCTGTGGAAGGAAACATAAGTTACTGGTAACTACGCTTAGAAGTACTTTCCAGGGTCAGTGCTGGGCTAAAAGATGCAGCACTGGGTTCTCTCCTGATAACAGGTGAGTAAATCGGAATTCATAGTTCGACTGATTTTCGAGGAATATTTGTATGTTTCAAAAATGGACAGTTAGAAACTTTTCTGGGGAAAACCACACAATGGATTCCTATGGAAAGAAATACAAGTTACTGGTAAGTACGCTTAGAATTACTTTCCAGGGTCAGTGCAGGGCTAAAAGATGTAGCACTGGGTTCTCTCCTGATAACAGGTGAGTAGATCGGAATTCGTAGTTCGGCTGATTTTAGAGGTATATTTGTACGTTTCAAAAATGTACACTTAGAAACTTTTCTGCTGAAAACCACACAATGGATTCCTATGGAAGGAAATATAAGTTACTGGTAACTACGCTTAGAATTACTTTCCAGGGTCAGTGCTGGTCTAAAAGATGCAGCACTGGGTACTCTCCTGATAACAGGTGAGTAAATCGGAATTTGGAGTTTGACTGATTTTAGAGGAATATTTGTATGTTTCAAAAATGGACACTTAGAAACTTTTCTGGTGAAGAACACACAATGGATTCCTATGGAAGGAAATACAAGTTACTGGTAAGTATGCTTAGAATTACTTTCCAATGTCAGTGCTGGTCTAAAAGATGCAGCACTGGGTTCTCTACTGATAACAGGTGAGTAAATCGGAATTCGTAGTTCGGCTGATTTTCGAGGAATATTTGTACGTTTCAAAAATGGACACTTAGAAACTTTTCTGGTGAAAACCACACAATGGATTCCTAAGGAAGGAAATACAAGTTACTGGTAAGTACGCTTTGAATTAATTTTCGGGGACAGTGCTGGGCTAAAAGATGCAGCACTGGGTTCTCTCCTGATAACAGGTGAGTAAATCGGAATTCATAGTTCCGTTTATTTTAGAGGAATATTTGTACGTTTCAAAAATGGAGACTTAGAAACTTTTCTGCTGAAAACCACACAATGGATTCCTATTGAAGAAAATACAAGTTACTGGTAAGTATGCTTAGAATTACTTTTCAGCGTAAGTGCTGGGCTAACAGATGCAGCACTGGGTTCTCTCCTGATAACAGGTGAGTAAATCGGAATTCATAGTTCGACTGATTTTCGAGGAATATTTGTATGTTTCAAAAATGGACAGTTAGAAACTTTTCTGGGGAAAACCACACAATGGATTCCTATGGAAAGAAATACAAGTTACTGGTAAGTACGCTTAGAATTACTTTCCAGGGTCAGTGCAGGGCTAAAAGATGTAGCACTGGGTTCTCTCCTGATAACAGGTGAGTAGATCGGAATTCGTAGTTCGGCTGATTTTAGAGGTATATTTGTACGTTTCAAAAATGTACACTTAGAAACTTTTCTGCTGAAAACCACACAATGGATTCCTATGGAAGGAAATATAAGTTACTGGTAACTACGCTTAGAATTACTTTCCAGGGTCAGTGCTGGTCTAAAAGATGCAGCACTGGGTACTCTCCTGATAACAGGTGAGTAAATCGGAATTTGGAGTTTGACTGATTTTAGAGGAATATTTGTATGTTTCAAAAATGGACACTTAGAAACTTTTCTGGTGAAGAACACACAATGGATTCCTATGGAAGGAAATACAAGTTACTGGTAAGTATGCTTAGAATTACTTTCCAATGTCAGTGCTGGTCTAAAAGATGCAGCACTGGGTTCTCTACTGATAACAGGTGAGTAAATCGGAATTCGTAGTTCGGCTGATTTTCGAGGAATATTTGTACGTTTCAAAAATGGACACTTAGAAACTTTTCTGGTGAAAACCACACAATGGATTCCTAAGGAAGGAAATACAAGTTACTGGTAAGTACGCTTTGAATTAATTTTCGGGGACAGTGCTGGGCTAAAAGATGCAGCACTGGGTTCTCTCCTGATAACAGGTGAGTAAATCGGAATTCATAGTTCCGTTTATTTTAGAGGAATATTTGTACGTTTCAAAAATGGAGACTTAGAAACTTTTCTGCTGAAAACCACACAATGGATTCCTATTGAAGAAAATACAAGTTACTGGTAAGTATGCTTAGAATTACTTTTCAGCGTAAGTGCTGGGCTAACAGATGCAGCACTGGGTTCTCTCCTGATAACAGGTGAGTAAATCGGAATTCATAGTTCGACTGATTTTCGAGGAATATTTGTATGTTTCAAAAATGGACAGTTAGAAACTTTTCTGGGGAAAACCACACAATGGATTCCTATGGAAGGAAATACAAGTTACTGGTAAGTACGCTTAGAATTACTTTCCAGGGTCAGTGCAGGGCTAAAAGATGTAGCACTGGGTTCTCTCCTGATAACAGGTGAGTAGATCAGAATTCGTAGTTCGGCTGATTTTAGAGGTATATTTGTACGTTTCAAAAATGGACACTTAGAAACTTTTCGGATGAAGACCACACAATGGATTCCTATGGAAGGAAATACAAGTTACTGGTAAGTACTCTTAGAATTACTTTCCAGGGTCAGTGCTGGGCTAAAAGATGCAGCACTGGGTTCTCTCCTGATAACAGGTGAGTAAATCGGAATTCATAGTTTGACTGATTTTAGAGGAATATTTGTACATTTCAAAAATGGACACTTAGAAACTTTTCGGATGAAGACCACACAATGGATTCCTATGGAAGGAAATACAAGTTACTGGTAAGTACTCTTAGAATTACTTTCCAGGGTCAGTGCTGGGCTAAAAGATGCAGCACTGGGTTCTCTCCTGATAACAGGTGAGTAAATCGGAATTCATAGTTCGACTGATTTTCGAGGAATATTTGTATGTTTCAAAAATGGACAGTTAGAAACTTTTCTGGGGAAAACCACACAATGGATTCCTATGGAAGGAAATACAAGTTACTGGTAAGTACGCTTAGAATTACTTTCCAGGGTCAGTGCTGGTCTAAAAGATGCAGCACTGGGTACTCTCCTGATAACAGGTGAGTAAATCGGAATTTGGAGTTTGACTGATTTTAGAGGAATATTTGTATGTTTCAAAAATGGACACTTAAAAACTTTTCTGGTGAAGAACACACAATGGATTCCTATGGAAGGAAATACAAGTTACTGGTAAGTATGCTTAGGATTACTTTCCAATGTCAGTGCTGGTCTAAAAGATGCAGCACTGGGTTCTCTACTGATAACAGGTGAGTAAATCGGAATTCGTAGTTCGGCTGATTTTCGAGGAATATTTGTACGTTTCAAAAATGGACACTTAGAAACTTTTCTGGTGAAAACCACACAATGGATTCCTAAGGAAGGAAATACAAGTTACTGGTAAGTACGCTTTGAATTAATTTTCGGGGACAGTGCTGGGCTAAAAGATGCAGCACTGGGTTCTCTCCTGATAACAGGTGAGTAAATCGGAATTCATAGTTCCGTTGATTTTAGAGGAATATTTGTACGTTTCAAAAATGGAGACTTAGAAACTTTTCTGCTGAAAACCACACAATGGATTCCTATTGAAGAAAATACAAGTTACTGGTAAGTATGCTTAGAATTACTTTTCAGCGTAAGTGCTGGGCTAACAGATGCAGCACTGGGTTCTCTCCTGATAACAGGTGAGTAAATCCGAATTCGTAGTTCGACTGATTTTAGAGGAATATTTCTACGTTTCAAAAATGGACACTTAGAAACTTTTCTGCTGAAAACCACACAATGCATTTCTATGGAAGGAAATGCAAGTTACTGGGAAGTACGCATAGAATTACTTTCCAGGGTCAGTGCTGGTCTAAAAGATGCAGCACTGGGTTCTCTCCTGATAACAGGTGAGTAAATTGGAATTTGTAGTTCGACTGATTTTAGAGGAATATTTGTACATTTCAAAAATGGACAGTTAGAAACTTTTCGGGTGAAAACCACACAATGGATACCTATGGAAGGAAATACAAGTTACTGGTAAGTACTCTTAGAATTAATTTCCAGGGTCAGTGCTGGACTAAAAGATGCAGCACTGGGTTCTCTCCTGATAACAGGTGAGTAAATCGGAATTCATAGTTCGACTGATTTTTGAGGAATATTTGTACGTTTCAAAAATGGACAGTTAGAAACTTTTCTGGTGAAAACCACACAATGGATTCCTATGGAAGGAAATACAAGTTACTGGTAAGTACACTTAGAATTACTTTTCAGGGTCAGTGATGGGATAAAAGATGCAGCACTGGGTTCTCTACTGATAACAGGTGAGTAAATCGGAATTCGTAGTTCGGCTGATTTTCGAGGAATATTTGTACGTTTCAAAAATGGACACTTAAAAACTTTTCTGGTGAAAACCACACAATGGATTCCTAAGGAAGGAAATACAAGTTACTGGTAAGTACGCTTTGAATTAATTTTCGGGGACAGTGCTGGGCTAAAAGATGCAGCACTGGGTTCTCTTCTGATAACAGGTGAGTAAATCGGAATTCATAGTTCCGTTGATTTTAGAGGTATATTTGTACGTTTCAAAAATGTACACTTAGAAACTTTTCTGCTGAAAACCACACAATGGAATCCTATTGAAGGAAATACAAGTTACTGGTAAGTATGCTTAGAATTACTTTTCAGCGTAAGTGCTGGGCTAACAGATGCAGCACTGGGTTCTCTCCTGATGACAGGTGAGCAAATCCGAATTCGTAGTTCGACTGATTTTAGAGGAATATTTCTACGTTTCAAAAATGGACACTTAGAAACTTTTCTGCTGAAAACCACACAATGCATTTCTATGGAAGGAACTACAAGTTACTGGGAAGTACGCATAGAATTACTTTCCAGAGTCAGTGCTGGTCTAAAAGATGCAGCACTGGGTTCTCTCCTGATAACAGGTGAGTAAATTGGAATTTGTAGTTCGACTGATATTAGAGGAATATTTGTACATTTCAAAAATGGACAGTTAGAAACTTTTCTGGTGAAAACCACACAATGGATACCTATGGAAGGAAATACAAGTTACTGGTAAGTACTCTTAGAATTACTTTCCAGGGTCAGTGCTGGGCTAAAAGATGCAGCACTGGGTTCTCTCCTGATAACAGGTGAGTAAATCGGATTTCATAGTTCGACTGATTTTCGAGGAATATTTGTATGTTTCAAAAATGGACAGTTAGAAACTTTTCTGGTGAAAACCACACAATCCATTCCTATGGAAGGAAATACAAGTTACTGGTAAGTACACTTAGAATTACTTTTCAGGGTCAGTGATGGGCTAAAAGATGGAGCACTGGGTTGTCTCCTGATAACAGGTGAGTAAATCGGAATTCATAGTTCGACTGATTTTCGAGTAATATTTATACGTTTCAAAAATGGACAGTTAGAAACTTTTCTGGTGAAAACCACACAATCCATTCCTATGGAAGGAAATACAAGCTACTGGTAAGTACGCTTAGAACTACTTTCCAGGGTCAGTGCAGGGCTAAAAGATGCAGCACTGGGTTCTCTCCTGATAACAGGTGAGTACATCGGAATTCGTAGTTCGGCTGATTTTAGAGGAATATTTGTACATTTCAAAAATGGACACTTAGAAACTTTTCTGCTGAAAACCACACAATGGATTCCTATAGAGGGAGATACAAGTTACTAGTAAGTACGCTTAGGATTACTTTTCAGGGTCAGTGCTGGTCTAAAAGATGCAGCACTGGGTTCTCTCCTGATAACAGGTGAGTAAATCGAAATTCGTAGTTTGACTGTTTTTAGAGGAATATTTGTACGTTTCAAAAATGGACACTTAGAAACTTTTCTGCTGAAAACCACACAATGCATTTCTATAGAAGGAAATGCAAGTTACTGGTAAGTACGCTTAGAATTACTTTCCAGGGTCAGTGCTGCTCTAAAAGATGCAGCACTGGGTTCTCTCCTGATAACAGGTGAGTAAATCGGAATTCATAGTTCGACTGATTTTCGAGGAATATTTTTACGTTTCAAAAATGGACACTTAGAAACTTTTCTGGTGAAAACCACACAATGGATTCCTATGGAAGGAAACACAAGTTACTGGTAAGTATGCTTAGAATTACTTTTCAGGGTTGTGCTGGGCTAACAGATGCAGCACTGGGTTCTCTCCTGATAACAGGTGAGTAAATCGGAATTCATAGTTCCGTTGATTTTAGAGGAATATTTGTACGTTTCAAAAATGGAGACTTAGAAACTTTTCTGCTGAAAACCACACAATGGATTCCTATTGAAGAAAATACAAGTTACTGGTAAGTATGCTTAGAATTACTTTTCAGCGTAAGTGCTGGGCTAACAGATGCAGCACTGGGTTCTCTCCTGATAACAGGTGAGTAAATCCGAATTCGTAGTTCGACTGATTTTAGAGGAATATTTCTACGTTTCAAAAATGGACACTTAGAAACTTTTCTGCTGAAAACCACACAATTCATTTCTATGGAAGGAAATACAAGTTACTGGTAAGTACGCTTAGAACTACTTTCCAGGGTCAGTGCAGGGCTAAAAGATGCAGCACTGGGTTCTCTCCTGATAACAGGTGAGTAAATCGGAATTCGTAGTTTGGCTGATTTTAGAGGAATATTTATACGTTTCAAAAATAGACACATAGAAACTTTTCTGCTGAAAACCACACAATGGATTCCTATGGAAGGAAATACAAGTTACTGGTAAGTACGCTTAGAATTACTTTCCAGGGTCAGTGCAGGGCTAAAAGATGCAGCACTGGGTTCTCTCCTGATAACAGGTGAGTATATCGGAATTCGTAGTTCGGCTGATTTTAGAGGTACATTTGTACGTTTCAAAAATGTACACTTAGAAACTTTTCTGCTGAAAACCACACAATGGATTCCTGTGGAAGGAAACATAAGTTACTGGTAACTACGCTTAGAAGTACTTTCCAGGGTCAGTGCAGGGCTAAAAGATGCAGCACTGGGTTCTCTCCTGATAACAGGTGAGTAAATCGGAATTCGTAGTTTGACTGATTTTAGAGGAATATTTGTACATTTCAAAAATGGACAGTTAGAAACTTTTCTGGGGAAAACCACACAATGGATTCCTATGGAAGGAAATACAAGTTACTGGTAAGTACGCTTAGAATTACTTTCCAGGGTCAGTGCAGGGCTAAAAGATGTAGCACTGGGTTCTCTCCTGATAACAGGTGAGTAGATCGGAATTCGTAGTTCGGCTGACTTTAGAGGTATATTTGTACGTTTCAAAAATGTACACTTAGAAACTTTTCTGCTGAAAACCACACAATGGATTCCTATGGAAGGAAATATAAGTTACTGGTAACTACGCTTAGAATTACTTTCCAGGGTCAGTGCTGGTCTAAAAGATGCAGCACTGGGTACTCTCCTGATAACAGGTGAGTAAATCGGAATTTGGAGTTTGACTGATTTTAGAGGAATATTTGTATGTTTCAAAAATGGACACTTAGAAACTTTTCTGGTGAAGAACACACAATGGATTCCTATGGAAGGAAATACAAGTTACTGGTAAGTATGCTTAGAATTACTTTCCAATGTCAGTGCTGGTCTAAAAGATGCAGCACTGGGTTCTCTACTGAGAACAGGTGAGTAAATCGGAATTCGTAGTTCGGCTGATTTTCGAGGAATATTTGTACGTTTCAAAAATGGACACTTAGAAACTTTTCTGGTGAAAACCATACAATGGATTCCTAAGGAAGGAAATACAAGTTACTGGTAAGTACCCTTTGAATTAATTTTCGGGGACAGTGCTGGGCTAAAAGATGCAGCACTGGGTTCTCTCCTGATAACACGTGAGTAAATCGGAATTCATAGTTCCGTTGATTTTAGAGGAATATTTGTACGTTTCAAAAATGGAGACTTAGAAACTTTTCTGCTGAAAACCACACAATGGATTCCTATTGAAGAAAATACAAGTTACTGGTAAGTATGCTTAGAATTACTTTTCAGCGTAAGTGCTGGGCTAACAGATGCAGCACTGGGTTCTCTCCTGATAACAGGTGAGTAAATCCGAATTCGTAGTTCGACTGATTTTAGAGGAATATTTCTACGTTTCAAAAATGGACACTTAGAAACTTTTCTGCTGAAAACCACACAATGCATTTCTATGGAAGGAAATGCAAGTTACTGGGAAGTACGCATAGAATTACTTTCCAGGGTCAGTGCTGGTCTAAAAGATGCAGCACTGGGTTCTCTCCTGATAACAGGTGAGTAAATTGGAATTTGTAGTTCGACTGATTTTGGAGGAATATTTGTACATTTCAAAAATGGACAGTTAGAAACTTTTCTGGTGAAAACCACACAATGGATACCTATGGAAGGAAATACAAGTTACTGGTAAGTACTCTTAGAATTAATTTCCAGGGTCAGTGCTGGACTAAAAGATGCAGCACTGGGTTCTCTCCTGATAACAGGTGAGTAAATCGGAATTCATAGTTCGACTGATTTTCGAGGAATATTTGAATGTTTCAAAAATGGACAGTTAGAAACTTTTCTGGTGAAAACCACACAATGGATTCCTATGGAAGGAAATACAAGTTACTGGTAAGTACACTTAGAATTACTTTTCAGGGTCAGTGATGGGATAAAAGATGCAGCACTGGGTTCTCTACTGATAACAGGTGAGTAAATCGGAATTCGTAGTTCGGCTGATTTCCGAGGAATATTTGTACGTTTCAAAAATGGACACTTAGAAACTTTTCTGGTGAAAACCACACAATGGATTCCTAAGGAAGGAAATACAAGTTACTGGTAAGTACGCTTTGAATTAGTTTTCGGGGACAGTGCTGGGCTAAAAGATGCAGCACTGGGTTCTCTTCTGATAACAGGTGAGTAAATCGGAATTTATAGTTCCGTTGATTTTAGAGGTATATTTGTACGTTTCAAAAATGTACACTTAGAATCTTTTCTGCTGAAAACCACACAATGGATTCCTATTGAAGGAAATACAAGTTACTGGTAAGTATGCTTAGAATTACTTTTCAGCGTAAGTGCTGGGCTAACAGATGCAGCACTGGGTTCTCTCCTGATAACAGGTGAGCAAATCCGAATTCGTAGTTCGACTGATTTTAGAGGAATATTTCTACGTTTCAAAAATGGACACTTAGAAACTTTTCTGCTGAAAACCACACAATGCATTTCTATGGAAGGAACTACAAGTTACTGGGAAGTACGCATATAATTACTTTCCAGAGTCAGTGCTGGTCTAAAAGATGCAGCACTGGGTTCTCTCCTGATAACAGGTGAGTAAATTGGAATTTGTAGTTCGACTGATATTAGAGGAATATTTGTACATTTCAAAAATGGACAGTTAGAAACTTTTCTGGTGAAAACCACACAATGGATACCTATGGAAGGAAATACAAGTTACTGGTAAGTACTCTTAGAATTACTTTCCAGGGTCAGTGCTGGGCTAAAAGATGCAGCACTGGGTTCTCTCCTGATAACAGGTGAGTAAATCGGATTTCATAGTTCGACTGATTTTCGAGGAATATTTGTATGTTTCAAAAATGGACAGTTAGAAACTTTTCTGGTGAAAACCACACAATGGATTCCTATGGAAGGAAATACAAGTTACTGGTAAGTACACTTAGAATTACTTTTCAGGGTCAGTGATGGGCTAAAAGATGGAGCACTGGGTTCTCTCCTGATAACAGGTGAGTAAATCGGAATTCATAGTTCGACTGATTTTCGAGTAATATTTATACGTTTCAAAAATGGACAGTTAGAAACTTTTCTGGTGAAAACCACACAATCCATTCCTATGGAAGGAAATACAAGTTACTGGTAAGTACGCTTAGAACTACTTTCCAGGGTCAGTGCAGGGCTAAAAGATGCAGCACTGGGTTCTCTCCTGATAACAGATGAGTACATCGGAATTCGTAGTTCGGTTGATTTTAGAGGAATATTTGTACATTTCAAAAATGGACACTTAGAAACTTTTCTGCTGAAAACCACACAATGGATTCCTATAGAGGGAGATACAAGTTACTAGTAAGTACGCTTAGAATTACTTTTCAGGGTCAGTGCTGGTCTAAAAGATGCAGCACTGGGTTCTCTCCTGATAACAGGTGAGTAAATCGAAATTCGTAGTTTGACTGTTTTTAGAGGAATATTTGTACGTTTCAAAAATGGACACTTAGAAACTTTTCTGCTGAAAACCACACAATGCATTTCTATAGAAGGAAATGCAAGTTACTGGTAAGTACGCTTAGAATTACTTTCCAGGGTCAGTGCTGCTCTAAAAGATGCAGCACTGGGTTCTCTCCTGATAACAGGTGAGTAAATCGGAATTCATAGTTCGACTGATTTTCGAGGAATATTTTTACGTTTCAAAAATGGACACTTAGAAACTTTTCTGGTGAAAACCACACAATGGATTCCTATGGAAGGAAACACAAGTTACTGGTAAGTATGCTTAGAATTACTTTTCAGGGTTGTGCTGGGCTAACAGATGCAGCACTGGGTTCTCTCCTGATAACAGGTGAGTAAATCGGAATTCATAGTTCCGTTGATTTTAGAGGAATATTTGTACGTTTCAAAAATGGAGACTTAGAAACTTTTCTGCTGAAAACCACACAATGGATTCCTATTGAAGAAAATACAAGTTACTGGTAAGTATGCTTAGAATTACTTTTCAGCGTAAGTGCTGGGCTAACAGATGCAGCACTGGGTTCTCTCCTGATAACAGGTGAGTAAATCCGAATTCGTAGTTCGACTGATTTTAGAGGAATATTTCTACGTTTCAAAAATGGACACTTAGAAACTTTTCTGCTGAAAACCACACAATTCATTTCTATGGAAGGAAATACAAGTTACTGGTAAGTACGCTTAGAACTACTTTCCAGGGTCAGTGCAGGGCTAAAAGATGCAGCACTGGGTTCTCTCCTGATAACAGGTGAGTAAATCGGAATTCGTAGTTTGGCTGATTTTAGAGGAATATTTATACGTTTCAAAAATAGACACATAGAAACTTTTCTGCTGAAAACCACACAATGGATTCCTATGGAAGGAAATACAAGTTACTGGTAAGTACGCTTAGAATTACTTTCCAGGGTCAGTGCAGGGCTAAAAGATGCAGCACTGGGTTCTCTCCTGATAACAGGTGAGTATATCGGAATTCGTAGTTCGGCTGATTTTAGAGGTACATTTGTACGTTTCAAAAATGTACACTTAGAAACTTTTCTGCTGAAAACCACACAATGGATTCCTGTGGAAGGAAACATAAGTTACTGGTAACTACGCTTAGAAGTACTTTCCAGGGTCAGTGCAGGGCTAAAAGATGCAGCACTGGGTTCTCTCCTGATAACAGGTGAGTAAATCGGAATTCGTAGTTTGACTGATTTTAGAGGAATATTTGTACATTTCAAAAATGGACACTTAGAAACTTTTCGGATGAAGACCACACAATGGATTCCTATGGAAGGAAATACAAGTTACTGGTAAGTACTCTTAGAATTACTTTCCAGGGTCAGTGCTGGGCTAAAAGATACAGCACTGGGTTCTCTCCTGATAACAGGTGAGTAAATCGGAATTCATAGTTCGACTGATTTTCGAGGAATATTTGTATGTTTCAAAAATGGACAGTTAGAAACTTTTCTGGGGAAAACCACACAATGGATTCCTATGGAAGGAAATACAAGTTACTGGTAAGTACGCTTAGAATTACTTTCCAGGGTCAGTGCAGGGCTAAAAGATGTAGCACTGGGTTCTCTCCTGATAACAGGTGAGTAGATCGGAATTCGTAGTTCGGCTGATTTTAGAGGTATATTTGTACGTTTCAAAAATGTACACTTAGAAACTTTTCTGCTGAAAACCACACAATGGATTCCTATGGAAGGAAATATAAGTTACTGGTAACTACGCTTAGAATTACTTTCCAGGGTCAGTGCTGGTCTAAAAGATGCAGCACTGGGTACTCTCCTGATAACAGGTGAGTAAATCGGAATTTGGAGTTTGACTGATTTTAGAGGAATATTTGTACGTTTCAAAAATGGACACTTAGAAACTTTTCTGGTGAAAACCACACAATGGATTCCTAAGGAAGGAAATACAAGTTACTGGTAAGTACGCTTTGAATTAATTTTCGGGGACAGTGCTGGGCTAAAATATGCAGCACTGGGTTCTCTCCTGATAACAGGTGAGTAAATCGGAATTCATAGTTCCGTTGATTTTAGAGGAATATTTGTACGTTTCAAAAATGGAGACTTAGAAACTTTTCTGCTGAAAACCACACAATGGATTCCTATTGAAGAAAATACAAGTTACTGGTAAGTATGCTTAGAATTACTTTTCAGCGTAAGTGCTGGGCTAACAGATGCAGCACTGGGTTCTCTCCTGATAACAGGTGAGTAAATCCGAATTCGTAGTTCGACTGATTTTAGAGGAATATTTCTACGTTTCAAAAATGGACACTTAGAAACTTTTCTGCTGAAAACCACACAATGCATTTCTATGGAAGGAAATGCAAGTTACTGGGAAGTACGCATAGAATTACTTTCCAGGGTCAGTGCTGGTCTAAAAGATGCAGCACTGGGTTCTCTCCTGATAACAGGTGAGTAAATTGGAATTTGTAGTTCGACTGATTTTGGAGGAATATTTGTACATTTCAAAAATGGACAGTTAGAAACTTTTCTGGTGAAAACCACACAATGGATACCTATGGAAGGAAATACAAGTTACTGGTAAGTACTCTTAGAATTAATTTCCAGGGTCAGTGCTGGACTAAAAGATGCAGCACTGGGTTCTCTCCTGATAACAGGTGAGTAAATCGGAATTCATAGTTCGACTGATTTTCGAGGAATATTTGAATGTTTCAAAAATGGACAGTTAGAAACTTTTCTGGTGAAAACCACACAATGGATTCCTATGGAAGGAAATACAAGTTACTGGTAAGTACACTTAGAATTACTTTTCAGGGTCAGTGATGGGATAAAAGATGCAGCACTGGGTTCTCTACTGATAACAGGTGAGTAAATCGGAATTCGTAGTTCGGCTGATTTCCGAGGAATATTTGTACGTTTCAAAAATGGACACTTAGAAACTTTTCTGGTGAAAACCACACAATGGATTCCTAAGGAAGGAAATACAAGTTACTGGTAAGTACGCTTTGAATTAGTTTTCGGGGACAGTGCTGGGCTAAAAGATGCAGCACTGGGTTCTCTTCTGATAACAGGTGAGTAAATCGGAATTTATAGTTCCGTTGATTTTAGAGGTATATTTGTACGTTTCAAAAATGTACACTTAGAATCTTTTCTGCTGAAAACCACACAATGGATTCCTATTGAAGGAAATACAAGTTACTGGTAAGTATGCTTAGAATTACTTTTCAGCGTAAGTGCTGGGCTAACAGATGCAGCACTGGGTTCTCTCCTGATAACAGGTGAGCAAATCCGAATTCGTAGTTCGACTGATTTTAGAGGAATATTTCTACGTTTCAAAAATGGACACTTAGAAACTTTTCTGCTGAAAACCACACAATGCATTTCTATGGAAGGAACTACAAGTTACTGGGAAGTACGCATATAATTACTTTCCAGAGTCAGTGCTGGTCTAAAAGATGCAGCACTGGGTTCTCTCCTGATAACAGGTGAGTAAATTGGAATTTGTAGTTCGACTGATATTAGAGGAATATTTGTACATTTCAAAAATGGACAGTTAGAAACTTTTCTGGTGAAAACCACACAATGGATACCTATGGAAGGAAATACAAGTTACTGGTAAGTACTCTTAGAAATACTTTCCAGGGTCAGTGCTGGGCTAAAAGATGCAGCACTGGGTTCTCTCCTGATAACAGGTGAGTAAATCGGATTTCATAGTTCGACTGATTTTCGAGGAATATTTGTATGTTTCAAAAATGGACAGTTAGAAACTTTTCTGGTGAAAACCACACAATGGATTCCTATGGAAGGAAATACAAGTTACTGGTAAGTACACTTAGAATTACTTTTCAGGGTCAGTGATGGGCTAAAAGATGGAGCACTGGGTTCTCTCCTGATAACAGGTGAGTAAATCGGAATTCATAGTTCGACTGATTTTCGAGTAATATTTATACGTTTCAAAAATGGACAGTTAGAAACTTTTCTGGTGAAAACCACACAATCCATTCCTATGGAAGGAAATACAAGTTACTGGTAAGTACGCTTAGAACTACTTTCCAGGGTCAGTGCAGGGCTAAAAGATGCAGTACTGGGTTCTCTCCTGATAACAGATGAGTACATCGGAATTCGTAGTTCGGCTGATTTTAGAGGAATATTTGTACATTTCAAAAATGGACACTTAGAAACTTTTCTGCTGAAAACCACACAATGGATTCCTATAGAGGGAGATACAAGTTACTAGTAAGTACGCTTAGAATTACTTTTCAGGGTCAGTGCTGGTCTAAAAGATGCAGCACTGGGTTCTCTCCTGATAACAGGTGAGTAAATCGAAATTCGTAGTTTGACTGTTTTTAGAGGAATATTTGTACGTTTCAAAAATGGACACTTAGAAACTTTTCTGCTGAAAACCACACAATGCATTTCTATAGAAGGAAATGCAAGTTACTGGTAAGTACGCTTAGAATTACTTTCCAGGGTCAGTGCTACTCTAAAAGATGCAGCACTGGGTTCTCTCCTGATAACAGGTGAGTAAATCGGAATTCATAGTTCGACTGATTTTCGAGGAATATTTTTACGTTTCAAAAATGGACACTTAGAAACTTTTCTGGTGAAAACCACACAATGGATTCCTATGGAAGGAAACACAAGTTACTGGTAAGTATGCTTAGAATTACTTTTCAGGGTTGTGCTGGGCTAACAGATGCAGCACTGGGTTCTCTCCTGATAACAGGTGAGTAAATCGGAATTCATAGTTCCGTTGATTTTAGAGGAATATTTGTACGTTTCAAAAATGGAGACTTAGAAACTTTTCTGCTGAAAACCACACAATGGATTCCTATTGAAGAAAATACAAGTTACTGGTAAGTATGCTTAGAATTACTTTTCAGCGTAAGTGCTGGGCTAACAGATGCAGCACTGGGTTCTCTCCTGATAACAGGTGAGTAAATCCGAATTCGTAGTTCGACTGATTTTAGAGGAATATTTCTACGTTTCAAAAATGGACACTTAGAAACTTTTCTGCTGAAAACCACACAATTCATTTCTATGGAAGGAAATACAAGTTACTGGTAAGTACGCTTAGAACTACTTTCCAGGGTCAGTGCAGGGCTAAAAGATGCAGCACTGGGTTCTCTCCTGATAACAGGTGAGTAAATCGGAATTCGTAGTTTGGCTGATTTTAGAGGAATATTTATACGTTTCAAAAATAGACACATAGAAACTTTTCTGCTGAAAACCACACAATGGATTCCTATGGAAGGAAATACAAGTTACTGGTAAGTACGCTTAGAATTACTTTCCAGGGTCAGTGCAGGGCTAAAAGATGCAGCACTGGGTTCTCTCCTGATAACAGGTGAGTATATCGGAATTCGTAGTTCGGCTGATTTTAGAGGTACATTTGTACGTTTCAAAAATGTACACTTAGAAACTTTTCTGCTGAAAACCACACAATGGATTCCTGTGGAAGGAAACATAAGTTACTGGTAACTACGCTTAGAAGTACTTTCCAGGGTCAGTGCAGGGCTAAAAGATGCAGCACTGGGTTCTCTCCTGATAACAGGTGAGTAAATCGGAATTCGTAGTTTGACTGATTTTAGAGGAATATTTGTACATTTCAAAAATGGACACTTAGAAACTTTTCGGATGAAGACCACACAATGGATTCCTATGGAAGGAAATACAAGTTACTGGTAAGTACTCTTAGAATTACTTTCCAGGGTCAGTGCTGGGCTAAAAGATACAGCACTGGGTTCTCTCCTGATAACAGGTGAGTAAATCGGAATTCATAGTTCGACTGATTTTCGAGGAATATTTGTATGTTTCAAAAATGGACAGTTAGAAACTTTTCTGGGGAAAACCACACAATGGATTCCTATGGAAGGAAATACAAGTTACTGGTAAGTACGCTTAGAATTACTTTCCAGGGTCAGTGCAGGGCTAAAAGATGTAGCACTGGGTTCTCTCCTGATAACAGGTGAGTAGATCGGAATTCGTAGTTCGGCTGATTTTAGAGGTATATTTGTACGTTTCAAAAATGTACACTTAGAAACTTTTCTGCTGAAAACCACACAATGGATTCCTATGGAAGGAAATATAAGTTACTGGTAACTACGCTTAGAATTACTTTCCAGGGTCAGTGCTGGTCTAAAAGATGCAGCACTGGGTACTCTCCTGATAACAGGTGAGTAAATCGGAATTTGGAGTTTGACTGATTTTAGAGGAATATTTGTACGTTTCAAAAATGGACACTTAGAAACTTTTCTGGTGAAAACCACACAATGGATTCCTAAGGAAGGAAATACAAGTTACTGGTAAGTACGCTT
The DNA here is from genome assembly GCF_964204655.1 of Triturus cristatus. Taxonomy (NCBI): domain Eukaryota; kingdom Metazoa; phylum Chordata; class Amphibia; order Caudata; family Salamandridae; genus Triturus; species Triturus cristatus. Next base: position 650,891 of record NW_028187542.1, read on the forward strand.
TGAATTAATTTTCGGGGACAGTGCTGGGCTAAAAGATGCAGCACTGGGTTCTCTCCTGATAACAGGTGAGTAAATCGGAATTCATAGTTCCGTTGATTTTAGAGGAATATTTGTACGTTTCAAAAATGGAGACTTAGAAACTTTTCTGCTGAAAACCACACAATGGATTCCTATTGAAGAAAATACAAGTTACTGGTAAGTATGCTTAGAATAACTTTTCAGCGTAAGTGCTGGGCTAACAGATGCAGCACTGGGTTCTCTCCTGATAACAGGTGAGTAAATCCGAATTCGTAGTTCGACTGATTTTAGAGGAATATTTCTACGTTTCAAAAATGGACACTTAGAAACTTTTCTGCTGAAAACCACACAATGCATTTCTATGGAAGGAAATGCAAGTTACTGGGAAGTACGCATAGAATTACTTTCCAGGGTCAGTGCTGGTCTAAAAGATGCAGCACTGGGTTCTCTCCTGATAACAGGTGAGTAAATTGGAATTTGTAGTTCGACTGATTTTAGAGGAATATTTGTACATTTCAAAAATGGACAGTTAGAAACTTTTCGGGTGAAAACCACACAATGGATACCTATGGAAGGAAATACAAGTTACTGGTAAGTACTCTTAGAATTAATTTCCAGGGTCAGTGCTGGACTAAAAGATGCAGCACTGGGTTCTCTCCTGATAACAGGTGAGTAAATCGGAATTCATAGTTCGACTGATTTTCGAGGAATATTTGTATGTTTCAAAAATGGACAGTTAGAAACTTTTCTGGTGAAAACCACACAATGGATTCCTATGAAAGGAAATACAAGTTACTGGTAAGTACACTTAGAATTACTTTTCAGGGTCAGTGATGGGATAAAAGATGCAGCACTGGGTTCTCTACTGATAACAGGTGAGTAAATCGGAATTCGTAGTTCGGCTGATTTTCCAGGAATATTTGTACGTTTCAAAAATGGACACTTAGAAACCTTTCTGGTGAAAACCACACAATGGATTCCTAAGGAAGGAAATACAAGTTACTGGTAAGTACGCTTTGAATTAATTTTCGGGGACAGTGCTGGGCTAAAAGATGCAGCACTGGGTTCTCTTCTGATAACAGGTGAGTAAATCGGAATTCATAGTTCCGTTGATTTTAGAGGTATATTTGTACGTTTCAAAAATGTACACTTAGAAACTTTTCTGCTGAAAACCACACAATGGATTCCTATTGAAGGAAATACAAGTTACTGGTAAGTATGCTTAGAATTACTTTTCAGCGTAAGTGCTGGGCTAACAGATGCAGCACTGGGTTCTCTCCTGATGACAGGTGAGCAAATCCGAATTCGTAGTTCGACTGATTTTAGAGGAATATTTCTACGTTTCAAAAATGGACACTTAGAAACTTTTCTGCTGAAAACCACACAATGCATTTCTATGGAAGGAACTACAAGTTACTGGGAAGTACGCATAGAATTACTTTCCAGAGTCAGTGCTGGTCTAAAAGATGCAGCACTGGGTTCTCTCCTGATAACAGGTGAGTAAATTGGAATTTGTAGTTCGACTGATATTAAAGGAATATTTGTACATTTCAAAAATGGACAGTTAGAAACTTTTCTGGTGAAAACCACACAATGGATACCTATGGAAGGAAATACAAGTTACTGGTAAGTACTCTTAGAATTACTTTCCAGGGTCAGTGCTGGGCTAAAAGATGCAGCACTGGGTTCTCTCCTGATAACAGGTGAGTAAATCGGATTTCATAGTTCGACTGATTTTCGAGGAATATTTGTATGTTTCAAAAATGGACAGTTAGAAACTTTTCTGGTGAAAACCACACAATGGATTCCTATGGAAGGAAATACAAGTTACTGGTAAGTACACTTAGAATTACTTTTCAGGGTCAGTGATGGGCTAAAAGATGGAGCACTGGGTTCTCTCCTGATAACAGGTGAGTAAATCGGAATTCATAGTTCGACTGATTTTCGAGTAATATTTATACGTTTCAAAAATGGACAGTTAGAAACTTTTCTGGTGAAAACCACACAATCCATTCCTATGGAAGGAAATACAAGTTACTGGTAAGTACGCTTAGAACTACTTTCCAGGGTCAGTGCAGGGCTAAAAGATGCAGCACTGGGTTCTCTCCTGATAACAGGTGAGTACATCGGAATTCGTAGTTCGGCTGATTTTAGAGGAATATTTGTACATTTCAAAAATGGACACTTAGAAACTTTTCTGCTGAAAACCACACAATGGATTCCTATAGAGGGAGATACAAGTTACTAGTAAGTACGCTTAGAATTACTTTTCAGGGTCAGTGCTGGTCTAAAAGATGCAGCACTGGGTTCTCTCCTGATAACAGGTGAGTAAATCGGAATTCGTAGTTTGACTGTTTTTAGAGGAATATTTGTACGTTTCAAAAATGGACACTTAGAAACTTTTCTGCTGAAAACCACACAATGCATTTCTATAGAAGGAAATGCAAGTTACTGGTAAGTACGCTTAGAATTACTTTCCAGGGTCAGTGCTGCTCTAAAAGATGCAGCACTGGGTTCTCTCCTGATAACAGGTGAGTAAATCGGAATTCATAGTTCGACTGATTTTCGAGGAATATTTTTACGTTTCAAAATGGACACTTAGAAACTTTTTCTGGTGAAAACCACACAATGGATTCCTATGGAAGGAAACACAAGTTACTGGTAAGTATGCTTAGAATTACTTTTCAGGGTTGTGCTGGGCTAACAGATGCAGCACTGGGTTCTCTCCTGATAACAGGTGAGTAAATCGGAATTCATAGTTCCGTTGATTTTAGAGGAATATTTGTACGTTTCAAAAATGGAGACTTAGAAACTTTTCTGCTGAAAACCACACAATGGATTCCTATTGAAGAAAATACAAGTTACTGGTAAGTATGCTTAGAATTACTTTTCAGCGTAAGTGCTGGGCTAACAGATGCAGCACTGGGTTCTCTCCTGATAACAGGTGAGTAAATCCGAATTCGTAGTTCGACTGATTTTAGAGGAATATTTCTACGTTTCAAAAATGGACACTTAGAAACTTTTCTGCTGAAAACCACACAATTCATTTCTATGGAAGGAAATACAAGTTACTGGTAAGTACGCTTAGAACTACTTTCCAGGGTCAGTGCAGGGCTAAAAGATGCAGCACTGGGTTCTCTCCTGATAACAGGTGAGTAAATCGGAATTCGTAGTTTGGCTGATTTTAGAGGAATATTTATACGTTTCAAAAATAGACACATAGAAACTTTTCTGCTGAAAACCACACAATGGATTCCTATGGAAGGAAATACAAGTTACTGGTAAGTACGCTTAGAATTACTTTCCAGGGTCAGTGCAGGGCTAATAGATGCAGCACTGGGTTCTCTCCTGATAACAGGTGAGTATATCGGAATTCGTAGTTCGGCTGATTTTAGAGGTACATTTGTACATTTCAAAAATGTACACTTAGAAACTTTTCTGCTGAAAACCACACAATGGATTCCTGTGGAAGGAAACATAAGTTACTGGTAACTACGCTTAGAAGTACTTTCCAGGGTCAGTGCAGGGCTAAAAGATGCAGCACTGGGTTCTCTCCTGATAACAGGTGAGTAAATCGGAATTCGTAGTTTGACTGATTTTAGAGGAATATTTGTACATTTCAAAAATGGACACTTAGAAACTTTTCGGATGAAGACCACACAATGGATTCCTATGGAAGGAAATACAAGTTACTGGTAAGTACTCTTAGAATTACTTTCCAGGGTCAGTGCTGGGCTAAAAGATGCAGCACTGGGTTCTCTCCTGATAACAGGTGAGTAAATCGGAATTCATAGTTCGACTGATTTTCGAGGAATATTTGTATGTTTCAAAAATGGACAGTTAGAAACTTTTCTGGGGAAAACCACACAATGGATTCCTATGGAAGGAAATACAAGTTACTGGTAAGTACGCTTAGAATTACTTTCCAGGGTCAGTGCAGGGCTAAAAGATGTAGCACTGGGTTCTCTCCTGATAACAGGTGAGTAGATCGGAATTCGTAGTTCGGCTGATTTTAGAGGTATATTTGTACGTTTCAAAAATGTACACTTAGAAACTTTTCTGCTGAAAACCACACAATGGATTCCTATGGAAGGAAATATAAGTTACTGGTAACTACGCTTAGAATTACTTTCCAGGGTCAGTGCTGGTCTAAAAGATGCAGCACTGGGTACTCTCCTGATAATAGGTGAGTAAATCGGAATTTGGAGTTTGACTGATTTTAGAGGAATATTTGTATGTTTCAAAAATGGACACTTAGAAACTTTTCTGGTGAAGAACACACAATGGATTCCTATGGAAGGAAATACAAGTTACTGGTAAGTATGCTTAGAATTACTTTACAATGTCAGTGCTGGTCTAAAAGATGCAGCACTGGGTTCTCTACTGATAACAGGTGAGTAAATCGGAATTCATAGTTCGACTGATTTTCGAGGAATATTTGTATGTTTCAAAAATGGACAGTTAGAAACTTTTCTGGGGAAAACCACACAATGGATTCCTATGGAAGGAAATACAAGTTACTGGTAAGTACGCTTAGAATTACTTTCCAGGGTCAGTGCAGGGCTAAAAGATGTAGCACTGGGTTCTCTCCTGATAACAGGTGAGTAGATCGGAATTCGTAGTTCGGCTGATTTTAGAGGTATATTTGTACGTTTCAAAAATGTACACTTAGAAACTTTTCTGCTGAAAACCACACAATGGATTCCTATGGAAGGAAATATAAGTTACTGGTAACTACGCTTAGAATTACTTTCCAGGGTCAGTGCTGGTCTAAAAGATGCAGCACTGGGTACTCTCCTGATAACAGGTGAGTAAATCGGAATTTGGAGTTTGACTGATTTTAGAGGAATATTTGTATGTTTCAAAAATGGACACTTAGAAACTTTTCTGGTGAAGAACACACAATGGATTCCTATGGAAGGAAATACAAGTTACTGGTAAGTATGCTTAGAATTACTTTACAATGTCAGTGCTGGTCTAAAAGATGCAGCACTGGGTTCTCTACTGATAACAGGTGAGTAAATCGGAATTCGTAGTTCGGCTGATTTTCGAGGAATATTTGTACGTTTCAAAAATGGACACTTAGAAACTTTTCTGGTGAAAACCACACAATGGATTCCTAAGGAAGGAAATACAAGTTACTGGTAAGTACGCTTTGAATTAATTTTCGGGGACAGTGCTGGGCTAAAAGATGCAGCACTGGGTTCTCTCCTGATAACAGGTGAGTAAATTGGAATTCATAGTTCCGTTGATTTTAGAGGAATATTTGTACGTTTCAAAAATGGAGACTTAGAAACTTTTCTGCTGAAAACCACACAATGGATTCCTATTGAAGAAAATACAAGTTACTGGTAAGTATGCTTAGAATTACTTTTCAGCGTAAGTGCTGGGCTAACAGATGCAGCACTGGGTTCTCTCCTGATAACAGGTGAGTAAATCCGAATTCGTAGTTCGACTGATTTTAGAGGAATATTTCTACGTTTCAAAAATGGACACTTAGAAACTTTTCTGCTGAAAACCACACAATGCATTTCTATGGAAGGAACTACAAGTTACTGGGAAGTACGCATAGAATTACTTTCCAGAGTCAGTGCTGGTCTAAAAGATGCAGCACGGGGTTCTCTCCTGATAACAGGTGAGTAAATTGGAATTTGTAGTTCGACTGATATTAGAGGAATATTTGTACATTTCAAAAATGGACAGTTAGAAACTTTTCTGGTGAAAACCACACAATGGATACCTATGGAAGGAAATACAAGTTACTGGTAAGTACTCTTAGAATTACTTTCCAGGGTCAGTGCTGGGCTAAAAGATGCAGCACTGGGTTCTCTCCTGATAACAGGTGAGTAAATCGGATTTCATAGTTCGACTGATTTTCGAGGAATATTTGTATGTTTCAAAAATGGACAGTTAGAAACTTTTCTGGTGAAAACCACACAATGGATTCCTATGGAAGGAAATACAAGTTACTGGTAAGTACACTTAGAATTACTTTTCAGGGTCAGTGATGGGCTAAAAGATGGAGCACTGGGTTCTCTCCTGATAACAGGTGAGTAAATCGGAATTCATAGTTCGACTGATTTTCGAGTAATATTTATACGTTTCAAAAATGGACATTAGAAACTTTTCTGGTGAAAACCACACAATCCATTCCTATGGAAGGAAATACAAGTTACTGGTAAGTACGCTTAGAACTACTTTCCAGGGTCAGTGCAGGGCTAAAAGATGCAGCACTGGGTTCTCTCCTGATAACAGGTGAGTACATCGGAATTCGTAGTTCGGCTGATTTTAGAGGAATATTTGTACATTTCAAAAATGGACACTTAGAAACTTTTCTGCTGAAAACCACACAATGGATTTCTATAGAGGGAGATACAAGTTACTAGTAAGTACGCTTAGAATTACTTTTCAGGGTCAGTGCTGGTCTAAAAGATGCAGCACTGGGTTCTCTCCTGATAACAGGTGAGTAAATCGAAATTCGTAGTTTGACTGTTTTTAGAGGAATATTTGTACGTTTCAAAAATGGACACTTAGAAACTTTTCTGCTGAAAACCACACAATGCATTTCTATAGAAGGAAATGCAAGTTACTGGTAAGTACGCTTAGAATTACTTTCCAGGGTCAGTGCTGCTCTAAAAGATGCAGCACTGGGTTCTCTCCTGATAACAGGTGAGTAAATCGGAATTCATAGTTCGACTGATTTTCGAGGAATATTTTTACGTTTCAAAAATGGACACTTAGAAACTTTTTCTGGTGAAAACCACACAATGGATTCCTATGGAAGGAAACACAAGTTACTGGTAAGTATGCTTAGAATTACTTTTCAGGGTTGTGCTGGGCTAACAGATGCAGCACTGGGTTCTCTCCTGATAACAGGTGAGTAAATCGGAATTCATAGTTCCGTTGATTTTAGAGCAATATTTGTACGTTTCAAAAATGGAGACTTAGAAACTTTTCTGCTTAAAACCACACAATGGATTCCTATTGAAGAAAATACAAGTTACTGGTAAGTATGCTTAGAATTACTTTTCAGCGTAAGTGCTGGGCTAACAGATGCAGCACTGGGTTCTCTCCTGATAACAGGTGAGTAAATCTGAATTCGTAGTTCGACTGATTTTAGAGGAATATTTCTACGTTTCAAAAATGGACACTTAGAAACTTTTCTGCTGAAAACCACACAATTCATTTCTATGGAAGGAAATACAAGTTACTGGTAAGTACGCTTAGAACTACTTTCCAGGGTCAGTGCAGGGCTAAAAGATGCAGCACTGGGTTCTCTCCTGATAACAGGTGAGTAAATCGGAATTCGTAGTTTGGCTGATTTTAGAGGAATATTTATACGTTTCAAAAATAGACACATAGAAACTTTTTTGCTGAAAACCACACAATGGATTCCTATGGAAGGAAATACAAGTTACTGGTAAGTACGCTTAGAATTACTTTCCAGGGTCAGTGCAGGGCTAAAAGATGCAGCACTGGGTTCTCTCCTGATAACAGGTGAGTATATCGGAATTCGTAGTTCGGCTGATTTTAGAGGTACATTTGTACATTTCAAAAATGTACACTTAGAAACTTTTCTGCTGAAAACCACACAATGGATTCCTGTGGAAGGAAACATAAGTTACTGGTAACTACGCTTAGAAGTACTTTCCAGGGTCAGTGCAGGGCTAAAAGATGCAGCACTGGGTTCTCTCCTGATAACAGGTGAGTAAATCGGAATTCGTAGTTTGACTGATTTTAGAGGAATATTTGTACATTTCAAAAATGGACACTTAGAAACTTTTCGGATGAAGACCACACAATGGATTCCTATGGAAGGAAATACAAGTTACTGGTAAGTACTCTTAGAATTACTTTCCAGGGTCAGTGCTGGGCTAAAAGATGCAGCACTGGGTTCTCTCCTGATAACAGGTGAGTAAATCGGAATTCATAGTTCGACTGATTTTCGAGGAATATTTGTATGTTTCAAAAATGGACAGTTAGAAACTTTTCTGGGGAAAACCACACAATGGATTCCTATGGAAGGAAATACAAGTTACTGGTAAGTACGCTTAGAATTACTTTCCAGGGTCAGTGCAGGGCTAAAAGATGTAGCACTGGGTTCTCTCCTGATAACAGGTGAGTAGATCGGAATTCGTAGTTCGGCTGATTTTAGAGGTATATTTGTACGTTTCAAAAATGTACACTTAGAAACTTTTCTGCTGAAAACCACACAATGGATTCCTATGGAAGGAAATATAAGTTACTGGTAACTACGCTTAGAATTACTTTCCAGGGTCAGTGCTGGTCTAAAAGATGCAGCACTGGGTACTCTCCTGATAACAGGTGAGTAAATCGGAATTTGCAGTTTGACTGCTTTTAGAGGAATATTTGTATGTTTCAAAAATGGACACTTAGAAACTTTTCTGGTAAAGAACACACAATGGATTCCTATGGAAGGAAATACAAGTTACTGGTAAGTATGCTTAGAAATACTTTCCAATGTCAGTGCTGGTCTAAAAGATGCAGCACTGGGTTCTCTACTGATAACAGGTGAGTAAATCGGAATTCGTAGTTCGGCTGATTTTCGAGGAATATTTGTACGTTTCAAAAATGGACACTTAGAAACTTTTCTGGTGAAAACCACACAATGGATTCCTAAGGAAGGAAATACAAGTTACTGGTAAGTACGCTTTGAATTAATTTTCGGGGACAGTGCTGGGCTAAAAGATGCAGCACTGGGTTCTCTCCTGATAACAGGTGAGTAAATCGGAATTCATAGTTCCGTTGATTTTAGAGGAATATTTGTACGTTTCAAAAATGGAGACTTAGAAACTTTTCTGCTGAAAACCACACAATGGATTCCTATTGAAGAAAATACAAGTTACTGGTAAGTATGCTTAGAATTACTTTTCAGCGTAAGTGCTGGGCTAACAGATGCAGCACTGGGTTCTCTCCTGATAACAGGTGAGTAAATCCGAATTCGTAGTTCGACTGATTTTAGAGGAATATTTCTACGTTTCAAAAATGGACACTTAGAAACTTTTCTGCTGAAAACCACACAGTGCATTTCTATGGAAGGAAATGCAAGTTACTGGGAAGTACGCATAGAATTACTTTCCAGGGTCAGTGCTGGTCTAAAAGATGCAGCACTGGGTTCTCTCCTGATAACAGGTGAGTAAATTGGAATTTGTAGTTCGACTGATTTTAGAGGAATATTTGTACATTTCAAAAATGGACAGTTAGAAACTTTTCTGGTGAAAACCACACAATGTATACCTATGGAAGGAAATACAAGTTACTGGTAAGTACTCTTAGAATTAATTTCCAGGGTCAGTGCTGGACTAAAAGATGCAGCACTGGGTTCTCTCCTGATAACAGGTGAGTAAATCGGAATTCATAGTTCGACTGATTTTCGAGGAATATTTGTATGTTTCAAAAATGGACAGTTAGAAACTTTTCTGGTGAAAACCACACAATGGATTCCTATGGAAGGAAATACAAGTTACTGGTAAGTACACTTAGAATTACTTTTCAGGGTCAGTGATGGGATAAAAGATGCAGCACTGGGTTCTCTACTGATAACAGGTGAGTAAATCGGAATTCGTAGTTCGGCTGATTTTCGAGGAATATTTGTACGTTTCAAAAATGGACACTTAGAAACTTTTCTGGTGAAAACCACACAATGGATTCCTAAGGAAGGAAATACAAGTTACTGGTAAGTACGCTTTGAATTAGTTTTCGGGGACAGTGCTGGGCTAAAAGATGCAGCACTAGGTTCTCTTCTGATAACAGGTGAGTAAATCGGAATTTATAGTTCCGTTGATTTTAGAGGTATATTTGTACGTTTCAAAAATGTACACTTAGAAACTTTTCTGCTGAAAACCACACAATGGATTCCTATTGAAGGAAATACAAGTTACTGGTAAGTATGCTTAGAATTACTTTTCAGCGTAAGTGCTGGGCTAACAGATGCAGCACTGGGTTCTCTCCTGATAACAGGTGAGCAAATCGGAATTCGTAGTTCGACTGATTTTAGAGGAATATTTCTACGTTTCAAAAATGGACACTTAGAAACTTTTCTGCTGAAAACCACACAATGCATTTCTATGGAAGGAACTACAAGTTACTGGGAAGTACGCATATAATTATTTTCCAGAGTCAGTGCTGGTCTAAAAGATGCAGCACTGGGTTCTCTCCTGATAACAGGTGAGCAAATCGGAATTCGTAGTTCGACTGATTTTAGAGGAATATTTCTACGTTTCAAAAATGGACACTTAGAAACTTTTCTGGTGAAAACCACACAATGGATACCTATGGAAGGAAATACAAGTTACTGGTAAGTACTCTTAGAATTACTTTCCAGGGTCAGTGCTGGGCTAAAAGATGCAGCACTGGGTTCTCTCCTGATAACAGGTGAGTAAATCGGATTTCATAGTTCGACTGATTTTCGAGGAATATTTGTATGTTTCAAAAATGGACAGTTAGAAACTTTTCTGGTGAAAACCACACAATGGATTCCTATGCAAGGAAATACAAGTAACTGGTAAGTACACTTAGAATTACTTTTCAGGGTCAGTGATGGGCTAAAAGATGGAGCACTGGGTTCTCTCCTGATAACAGGTGAGTAAATCGGAATTCATAGTTCGACTGATTTTCGAGTAATATTTATACGTTTCAAAAATGGACAGTTAGAAACTTTTCTGGTGAAAACCACACAATCCATTCCTATGGAAGGAAATACAAGTTACTGGTAAGTATGCTTAGAACTACTTTCCAGGGTCAGTGCAGGGCTAAAAGATGCAGCACTGGGTTCTCTCCTGATAACAGGTGAGTACATCGGAATTCGTAGTTCGGCTGATTTTAGAGGAATATTTGTACATTTCAAAAATGGACACTTAGAAACTTTTCTGCTGAAAACCACACAATGGATTTCTATAGAGGGAGATACAAGTTACTAGTAAGTACGCTTAGAATTACTTTTCAGGGTCAGTGCTGGTCTAAAAGATGCAGCACTGGGTTCTCTCCTGATAACAGGTGAGTAAATCGAAATTCGTAGTTTGACTGTTTTTAGAGGAATATTTGTACGTTTCAAAAATGGACACTTAGAAACTTTTCTGCTGAAAACCACACAATGCATTTCTATAGGAGGAAATGCAAGTTACTGGTAAGTACGCTTAGAATTACTTTCCAGGGTCAGTGCTGCTCTAAAAGATGCAGCACTGGGTTCTCTCCTGATAACAGGTGAGTAAATCGGAATTCATAGTTCGACTGATTTTCGAGGAATATTTTTACGTTTCAAAAATGGACACTTTTCTGGTGAAAACCACACAATGGATTCCTATGGAAGGAAACACAAGTTACTGGTAAGTATGCTTAGAATTACTTTTCAGGGTTGTGCTGGGCTAACAGATGCAGCACTGGGTTCTCTCCTGATAACAGGTGAGTAAATCGGAATTCATAGTTCCGTTTATTTTAGAGGAATATTTGTACGTTTCAAAAATGGAGACTTAGAAACTTTTCTGCTGAAAACCACACAATGGATTCCTATTGAAGAAAATACAAGTTACTGGTAAGTATGCTTAGAATTACTTTTCAGCGTAAGTGCTGGGCTAACAGATGCAGCACTGGGTTCTCTCCTGATAACAGGTGAGTAAATCCGAATTCGTAGTTCGACTGATTTTAGAGGAATATTTCTACGTTTCAAAAATGGACACTTAGAAACTTTTCTGCTGAAAACCACACAATTCATTTCTATGGAAGGAAATACAAGTTACTGGTAAGTACGCTTAGAACTACTTTCCAGGGTCAGTGCAGGGCTAAAAGATGCAGCACTGGGTTCTCTCCTGATAACAGGTGAGTAAATCGGAATTCGTAGTTTGGCTGATTTTAGAGGAATATTTATACGTTTCAAAAATAGACACATAGAAACTTTTCTGCTGAAAACCACACAATGGATTCCTATGGAAGGAAATACAAGTTACTGGTAAGTACGCTTAGAATTACTTTCCAGGGTCAGTGCAGGGCTAAAAGATGCAGCACTGGGTTCTCTCCTGATAACAGGTGAGTGTATCGGAATTCGTAGTTCGGCTGATTTTAGAGGTACATTTGTACGTTTCAAAAATGTACACTTAGAAACTTTTCTGCTGAAAACCACACAATGGATTCCTGTGGAAGGAAACATAAGTTACTGGTAACTACGCTTAGAAGTACTTTCCAGGGTCAGTGCAGGGCTAAAAGATGCAGCACTGGGTTCTCTCCTGATAACAGGTGAGTAAATCGGAATTCGTAGTTTGACTGATTTTAGAGGAATATTTGTACATTTCAAAAATGGACACTTAGAAACTTTTCGGATGAAGACCACACAATGGATTCCTATGGAAGGAAATACAAGTTACTGGTAAGTACTCTTAGAATTACTTTCCAGGGTCAGTGCTGGGCTAAAAGATGCAGCACTGGGTTCTCTCCTGATAACAGGTGAGTAAATCGGAATTCATAGTTCGACTGATTTTCGAGGAATATTTGTATGTTTCAAAAATGGACAGTTAGAAACTTTTCTGGGGAAAACCAAACAATGGATTCCTATGGAAGGAAATACAAGTTACTGGTAAGTACGCTTAGAATTACTTTCCAGGGTCAGTGCAGGGCTAAAAGATGTAGCACTGGGTTCTCTCCTGATAACAGGTGAGTAGATCGGAATTCGTAGTTCGGCTGATTTTAGAGGTATATTTGTACGTTTCAAAAATGTACACTTAGAAACTTTTCTGCTGAAAACCACACAATGGATTCCTATGGAAGGAAATATAAGTTACTGGTAACTACGCTTAGAATTACTTTCCAGGGTCAGTGCTGGTCTAAAAGATGCAGCACTGGGTACTCTCCTGATAACAGGTGAGTAAATCGGAATTTGGAGTTTGACTGATTTTAGAGGAATATTTGTATGTTTCAAAAATGGACAGTTAGAAACTTTTCTGGTGAAAACCACACAATCCATTCCTATGGAAGGAAATACAAGTTACTGGTAAGTATGCTTAGAACTACTTTCCAGGGTCAGTGCAGGGCTAAAAGATGCAGCACTGGGTTCTCTCCTGATAACAGGTGAGTACATCGGACTTCGTAGTTCGGCTGATTTTAGAGGAATATTTGTACATTTCAAAAATGGACACTTAGAAACTTTTCTGCTGAAAACCACACAATGGATTCCTATAGAGGGAGATACAAGTTACTAGTAAGTACGCTTAGAATTACTTTTCAGGGTCAGTGCTGGTCTAAAAGATGCAGCACTGGGTTCTCTCCTGATAACAGGTGAGTAAATCGAAATTCGTAGTTTGACTGTTTTTAGAGGAATATTTGTACGTTTCAAAAATGGACACTTAGAAACTTTTCTGCTGAAAACCACACAATGCATTTCTATAGAAGGAAATGCAAGTTACTGGTAAGTACGCTTAGAATTACTTTCCAGGGTCAGTGCTGCTCTAAAAGATGCAGCACTGGGTTCTCTCCTGATAACAGGTGAGTAAATCGGAATTCATAGTTCGACTGATTTTCGAGGAATATTTTTACGTTTCAAAAATGGACACTTAGAAACTTTTCTGGTGAAAACCACACAATGGATTCCTATGGAAGGAAACACAAGTTACTGGTAAGTATGCTTAGAATTACTTTTCAGGGTTGTGCTGGGCTAACAGATGCAGCACTGGGTTCTCTCCTGATAACAGGTGAGTAAATCGGAATTCATAGTTCCGTTTATTTTAGAGGAATATTTGTACGTTTCAAAAATGGAGACTTAGAAACTTTTCTGCTGAAAACCACACAATGGATTCCTATTGAAGAAAATACAAGTTACTGGTAAGTATGCTTAGAATTACTTTTCAGCGTAAGTGCTGGGCTAACAGATGCAGCACTGGGTTCTCTCCTGATAACAGGTGAGTAAATCCGAATTCGTAGTTCGACTGATTTTAGAGGAATATTTCTACGTTTCAAAAATGGACACTTAGAAACTTTTCTGCTGAAAACCACACAATTCATTTCTATGGAAGGAAATACAAGTTACTGGTAAGTACGCTTAGAACTACTTTCCAGGGTCAGTGCAGGGCTAAAAGATGCAGCACTGGGTTCTCTCCTGATAACAGGTGAGTAAATCGGAATTCGTAGTTTGGCTGATTTTAGAGGAATATTTATACGTTTCAAAAATAGACACATAGAAACTTTTCTGCTGAAAACCACACAATGGATTCCTATGGAAGGAAATACAAGTTACTGGTAAGTACGCTTAGAATTACTTTCCAGGGTCAGTGCAGGGCTAAAAGATGCAGCACTGGGTTCTCTCCTGATAACAGGTGAGTGTATCGGAATTCGTAGTTCGGCTGATTTTAGAGGTACATTTGTACGTTTCAAAAATGTACACTTAGAAACTTTTCTGCTGAAAACCACACAATGGATTCCTGTGGAAGGAAACATAAGTTACTGGTAACTACGCTTAGAAGTACTTTCCAGGGTCAGTGCAGGGCTAAAAGATGCAGCACTGGGTTCTCTCCTGATAACAGGTGAGTAAATCGGAATTCGTAGTTTGACTGATTTTAGAGGAATATTTGTACATTTCAAAAATGGACACTTAGAAACTTTTCGGATGAAGACCACACAATGGATTCCTATGGAAGGAAATACAAGTTACTGGTAAATACTCTTAGAATTACTTTCCAGGGTCAGTGCTGGGCTAAAAGATGCAGCACTGGGTTCTCTCCTGATAACAGGTGAGTAAATCGGAATTCATAGTTCGACTGATTTTCGAGGAATATTTGTATGTTTCAAAAATGGACAGTTTGAAACTTTTCTGGGGAAAACCACACAATGGATTCCTATGGAAGGAAATACAAGTTACTGGTAAGTACGCTTAGAATTACTTTCCAGGGTCAGTGCAGGGCTAAAAGATGTAGCACTGGGTTCTCTCCTGATAACAGGTGAGTAGATCGGAATTCGTAGTTCGGCTGATTTTAGAGGTATATTTGTACGTTTCAAAAATGTACACTTAGAAACTTTTCTGCTGAAAACCACACAATGGATTCCTATGGAAGGAAATATAAGTTACTGGTAACTACGCTTAGAATTACTTTCCAGGGTCAGTGCTGGTCTAAAAGATGCAGCACTGGGTACTCTCCTGATAACAGGTGAGTAAATCGGAATTTGGAGTTTGACTGATTTTAGAGGAATATTTGTATGTTTCAAAAATGGACACTTAGAAACTTTTCTGGTGAAGAACACACAATGGATTCCTATGGAAGGAAATACAAGTTACTGGTAAGTATGCTTAGAATTACTTTCCAATGTCAGTGCTGGTCTAAAAGATGCAGCACTGGGTTCTCTACTGATAACAGGTGAGTAAATCGGAATTCGTAGTTCGGCTGATTTTCGAGGAATATTTGTACGTTTCAAAAATGGACACTTAGAAACTTTTCTGGTGAAAACCACACAATGGATTCCTAAGGAAGGAAATACAAGTTACTGGTAAGTACGCTTTGAATTAATTTTCGGGGACAGTGCTGGGCTAAAAGATGCAGCACTGGGTTCTCTCCTGATAACAGGTGAGTAAATCGGAATTCATAGTTCCGTTGATTTTAGAGGAATATTTGTACGTTTCAAAAATGGAGACTTAGAAACTTTTCTGCTGAAAACCACACAATGGATTCCTATTGAAGAAAATACAAGTTACTGGTAAGTATGCTTAGAATGACTTTTCAGCGTAAGTGCTGGGCTAACAGATGCAGCACTGGGTTCTCTCCTGATAACAGGTGAGTAAATCCGAATTCGTAGTTCGACTGATTTTAGAGGAATATTTCTACGTTTCAAAAATGGACACTTAGAAACTTTTCTGCTGAAAACCACACAATTCATTTCTATGGAAGGAAATACAAGTTACTGGTAAGTACGCTTAGAATTACTTTCCAGGGTCAGTGCAGGGCTAAAAGATGCAGCACTGGGTTCTCTCCTGATAACAGGTGAGTAAATCGGAATTCGTAGTTTGGCTGATTTTAGAGGAATATTTATACGTTTCAAAAATAGACACTTAGAAACTTTTCTGCTGAAAACCACACAATGGATTCCTATGGAAGGAAATACAAGTTACTGGTAAGTACGCTTAGAATTACTTTCCAGGGTCAGTGCAGGGCTAAAAGATGCAGCACTGGGTTCTCTCCTGATAACAGGTGAGTATATCGGAATTCGTAGTTCGGCTGATTTTAGAGGTACATTTGTACGTTTCAAAAATGTACACTTAGAAACTTTTCTGCTGAAAACCACACAATGGATTCCTGTGGAAGGAAACATAAGTTACTGGTAACTACGCTTAGAAGTACTTTCCAGGGTCAGTGCAGGGCTAAAAGATGCAGCACTGGGTTCTCTCCTGATAACAGGTGAGTAAATCGGAATTCGTAGTTTGACTGATTTTAGAGGAATATTTGTACATTTCAAAAATGGACACTTAGAAACTTTTCGGATGAAGACCACACAATGGATTCCTATGGAAGGAAATACAAGTTACTGGTAAGTACTCTTAGAATTACTTTCCAGGGTCAGTGCTGGGCTAAAAGATGCAGCACTGGGTTCTCTCCTGATAACAGGTGAGTAAATCGGAATTCATAGTTCGACTGATTTTCGAGGAATATTTGTATGTTTCAAAAATGGACAGTTAGAAACTTTTCTGGGGAAAACCACACAATGGATTCCTATGGAAGGAAATACAAGTTACTGGTAAGTACGCTTAGAATTACTTTCCAGGGTCAGTGCAGGGCTAAAAGATGTAGCACTGGGTTCTCTCCTGATAACAGGTGAGTAGATCGGAATTCGTAGTTCGGCTGATTTTAGAGGTATATTTGTACATTTAAAAAATGTACACTTAGAAACTTTTCTGCTGAAAAACACACAATGGATTCCTATGGAAGGAAATATAAGTTACTGGTAACTACGCTTAGAATTACTTTCCAGGGTCAGTGCTGGTCTAAAAGATGCAGCACTGGGTACTCTCCTGATAACAGGTGAGTAAATCGGAATTTGGAGTTTGACTGATTTTAGAGGAATATTTGTATGTTTCAAAAATGGACACTTAGAAACTTTTCTGGTGAAGAACACACAATGGATTCCTATGGAAGGAAATACAAGTTACTGGTAAGTATGCTTAGAATTACTTTCCAATGTCAGTGCTGGTCTAAAAGATGCAGCACTGGGTTCTCTACTGATAACAGGTGAGTAAATCGGAATTCGTAGTTCGGCTGATTTTCGAGGAATATTTGTACGTTTCAAAAATGGACACTTAGAAACTTTTCTGGTGAAAACCACACAATGGATTCCTAAGGAAGGAAATACAAGTTACTGGTAAGTACGCTTTGAATTAATTTTCGGGGACAGTGCTGGGCTAAAAGATGCAGCACTGGGTTCTCTCCTGATAACAGGTGAGTAAATCGGAATTCATAGTTCCGTTGATTTTAGAGGAATATTTGTACGTTTCAAAAATGGAGACTTAGAAACTTTTCTGCTGAAAACCACACAATGGATTCCTATTGAAGAAAATACAAGTTACTGGTAAGTATGCTTAGAATTACTTTTCAGCGTAAGTGCTGGGCTAACAGATGCAGCACTGGGTTCTCTCCTGATAACAGGTGAGTAAATCCGAATTCGTAGTTCGACTGATTTTAGAGGAATATTTCTACGTTTCAAAAATGGACACTTAGAAACTTTTCTGCTGAAAACCACACAATGCATTTCTATGGAAGGAAATGCAAGTTACTGGGAAGTACGCATAGAATTACTTTCCAGGGTCAGTGCTGGTCTAAAAGATGCAGCACTGGGTTCTCTCCTGATAACAGGTGAGTAAATTGGAATTTGTAGTTCGACTGATTTTAGAGGAATATTTGTACATTTCAAAAATGGACAGTTAGAAACTTTTCTGGTGAAAACCACACAATGGATACCTATGGAAGGAAATACAAGTTACTGGTAAGTACTCTTAGAATTAATTTCCAGGGTCAGTGCTGGACTAAAAGATGCAGCACTGGGTTCTCTCCTGATAACAGGTGAGTAAATCGGAATTCATAGTTCGACTGATTTTCGAGGAATATTTGTATGTTTCAAAAATGGACAGTTAGATACTTTTCTGGTGAAAACCACACAATGGATTCCTATGGAAGGAAATACAAGTTACTGGTAAGCACACATAGAATTACTTTTCAGGGTCAGTGATGGGATAAAAGATGCAGCACTGGGTTCTCTCCTGATAACAGGTGAGTAAATCAGAATTCATGGTTCGACTGATTTTCGAGGAATATTTTTACATTTCAAAAATGGACACTTAGAAACTTTTCTGGTGAAAACCACACAATGGATTCCTATGGAAGGAAACACAAGTTACTGGTAAGTATGCTTAGAATTACTTTTCAGGGTTGTGCTGGGCTAACAGATGCAGCACTGGGTTCTCTCCTGATAACAGGTGAGTAAATCGGAATTCGTAGTTCGGCTGATTTTAGAGGAATATTTGTACGTTTCAAAAATGTAGACTTAGAAACTTTTCTGCTGAAAACCACACAATGGATTCCAATGGAAGGAAATACAAGCTACTAGTAAGTACGCTTAGAATTACTTTTCAGGGTCAGTGCTGGTCTAAAAGATGCAGCACTGGGTTGTCTCCTGATAACAGGTGAGTAAATCGGAATTCGTAGTTCGACTGATTTTAGAGGAATATTTGTACATTTCAAAAATGGACAGTTAGAAACTTTTCTGGTGAAAACCACACAATGGATACCTATGGAAGGAAATACAAGTTACTGGTAAGTACTCTTAGAATTAATTTCCAGGGTCAGTGCTGGACTAAAAGATGCAGCACTGGGTTCTCTCCTGATAACAGGTGAGTAAATCGGAATTCATAGTTCGACTGATTTTCAAGGAATATTTGTATGTTTCAAAAATGGACAGTTAGATACTTTTCTGGTGAAAACCACACAATGGATTCCTATGGAAGGAAATACAAGTTACTGGTAAGCACACTTAGAATTACTTTTCAGGGTCAGTGATGGGATAAAAGATGCAGCACTGGGTTCTCTCCTGATAACAGGTGAGTAAATCAGAATTCATGGTTCGACTGATTTTCGAGGAATATTTTTACATTTCAAAAATGGACACTTAGAAACTTTTCTGGTGAAAACCACACAATGGATTCCTATGGAAGGAAACACAAGTTACTGGTAAGTATGCTTAGAATTACTTTTCAGGGTTGTGCTGGGCTAACAGATGCAGCACTGGGTTCTCTCCTGATAACAGGTGAGTAAATCGGAATTCGTAGTTCGGCTGATTTTAGAGGAATATTTGTACGTTTCAAAAATGTAGACTTAGAAACTTTTCTGCTGAAAACCACACAATGGATTCCAATGGAAGGAAATACAAGCTACTAGTAAGTACGCTTAGATTTACTTTTCAGGGTCAGTGCTGGTCTAAAAGATGCAGCACTGGGTTGTCTCCTGATAACAGGTGAGTAAATCGGAATTCGTAGTTCGACTGTTTTTAGAGGAATATTTGTACGTTTCAAAAATGGACACTTAGAAACTTTTCTGCTGAAAACCACACAATTCATTTCTATGGAAGGAAATACAAGTTACTGGTAAGTACGCTTAGAATTACTTTCCAGGGTCAGCGCAGGGCTAAAAGATGCAGCACTGGGTTCTCTCCTGATAACAGGTGAGTAAATCGGAATTCGTAGTTTGGCTGATTTTAGAGGAATATTTATACGTTTCAAAAATAGACACTTAGAAACTTTTCTGCTGAAAACCACACAATGGATTCCTATGGAAGGAAATACAAGTTACTGGTAAGTACGCTTAGAATTACTTTCCAGGGTCAGTGCAGGGCTAAAAGATGCAGCACTGGGTTCTCTCCTGATAACAGGTGAGTATATCGGAATTCGTAGTTCGGCTGATTTTAGAGGTATATTTGTACGTTTCAAAAATGTACACTTAGAAACTTTTCTGCTGAAAACCACACAATGGATTCCTGTGGAAGGAAACATAAGTTACTGGTAACTACGCTTAGAAGTACTTTCCAGGGTCAGTGCAGGGCTAAAAGATGCAGCACTGGGTTCTCTCCTGATAACAGGTGAGTAAATTGGAATTCGTAGTTTGACTGCTTTTAGAGGAATATTTGTACATTTCAAGAATGGACACTTAGAAACTTTTCGGATGAAGACCACACAATGGATTCCTATGGAAGGAAATACAAGTTACTGGTAAGTACTCTTAGAATTTCTTTCCAGGGTCAGTGCTGGGCTAAAAGATGCAGCACTGGGTTCTCTCCTGATAACAGGTGAGTAAATCGGAATTCATAGTTCGACTGATTTTCGAGGAATATTTGTATGTTTCAAAAATTGACAGTTAGAAACTTTTCTGGGGAAAACCACACAATGGATTCCTAAGGAAGGAAATACAAGTTACTGGTAAGTACGCTTAGAATTACTTTCCAGGGTCAGTACAGGGCTAAAAGATGTAGCACTGGGTTCTCTCCTGATAACAGGTGAGTATATCGGAATTCGTAGTTCAGCTGATTTTAGAGGTATATTTGTACGTTTCAAAAATATACACTTAGAAACTTTTCTGCTGAAAACCACACAATGGATTCCTATGGAAGGAAATATAAGTTACTGGTAACTACGCTTAGAATTACTTTCCAGGGTCAGTGCTGGTCTAAAAGATGCAGCACTTGGTTCTCTCCTGATAACAGGTGAGTAAATTGGAATTCGGAGTTTGACTGATTTTAGAGGAATATTTGTATGTTTCAAAAATGGACACTTAGAAACTTTTCTGGTGAAGAACACACAATGGATTCCTATGGAAGGAAATACAAGTTACTGGTAAGTATGCTTAGAATTACTTTCCAATGTCAGTGCTGGTCTAAAAGATGCAGCACTGGGTTCTCTCCTGATAGCAGGTGAGTAAATCGGAATTCATAGTTCGACTGATTTTCGAGGAATATTTGTATGTTTCAAAAATGGACAGTTAGAAACTTTTCTGGGGAAAACCACACAATGGATTCCTATGGAAGGAAATACAAGTTACTAGTAAGTACGCTTAGAATTACTTTCCAGGGTCAGTGCTGGTCTAAAAGATGCAGCACTGGGTTCTCTCCTGATAACAGGTGAGTAAATCGGAATTCATAGTTCGACTGATTTTCGAGGAATATTTATACGTTTCAAAAATAGACACTTAGAAACTTTTCTGCTGAAAACCACACAATGGATTCCTATGGAAGGAAATATAAGTTACTGGTAACTACGCTTAGATTTACTTTCCAGGGTCAGTGCTGGTCTAAAAGATGCAGCACTTGGTTCTCTCCTGATAACAGGTGAGTAAATCGGAATTCATAGTTCGACTGATTTTCGAGGAATATTTGTATGTTTCAAAAATTGACAGTTAGAAACTTTTCTGGGGAAAACCACACAATGGATTCCTATGGAAGGAAATACAAGTTACTGGTAAGTACGCTTAGAATTACTTTCCAGGGTCAGTACAGGGCTAAAAGTTGTAGCACTGGGTTCTCTCCTGATAACAGGTGAGTATATCGGAATTCGTAGTTCGGCTGATTTTAGAGGTATATTTGTACGTTTCAAAAATGTACACTTTGAAACTTTTCTGCTGAAAACCACACAATGGATTCCTATGGAAGGAAATATAAGTTACTGGTAACTACGCTTAGAATTACTTTCCAGGGTCAGTGCTGGTCTAAAAGATGCAGCACTTGGTTCTCTCCTGATAACAGGTGAGTAAATCGGAATTCGGAGTTTGACTGATTTTAGAGGAATATTTGTATGTTTCAAAAATGGACACTTAGAAACTTTTCTGGTGATGAACACACAATGGATTCCTATGGAAGGAAATACAAGTTACTGGTAAGTATGCTTAGAATTACTTTCCAATGTCAGTGCTGGTCTAAAAGATGCAGCACTGGGTTCTCTACTGATAACAGGTGAGTAAATCGGAATTCGTAGTTCGGCTGATTTTCGAGGAATATTTGTACGTTTCAAAAATGGACACTTAGAAACTTTTCTGGTGAAAACCACACAATGGATTCCTAAGGAAGGAAATACAAGTTACTGGTAAGTACGCTTTGAAATAATTTTCGGGGACAGTGCTGGGCTAAAAGATGCAGCACTGCGTTCTCTCCTGATAACAGTTGAGTAAATCGGAATTCATAGTTCCGTTGATTTTAGAGGAATATTTGTACGTTTCAAAAATGGAGACTTAGAAACTTTTCTGCTGAAAACCACATAATGGATTCCTATTGAAGAAAATACAAGTTACTGGTAAGTATGCTTAGAATTACTTTCCAATGTCAGTGCTGGTCTAAAATATGCAGCACTGGGTTCTCTACTGATAACAGGTGAGTAAATCGGAATTCGTAGTTCGGCTGATTTTAGAGGTATATTTGTACGTTTCAAAAATGTACACTTAGAAACTTTTCTGCTGAAAACCACACAATGGATTCCTATAGAAGGAGATACAAGTTACTAGTAAGTACGATTAGAATTACTTTTCAGGGTCAGTGCTGGTCTAAAAGATGCAGCACTGGGTTCTCTCCTGATAACAGGTGAGTAAATCAGAATTCATGGTTCGACTGATTATCGAGGAATATTTTTACGTTTCAAAAATGGACACTTAGAAACTTTTCTGGTGAAAACAACACAATGGATTCCTATGGAAGGAAACACAAGTTACTGGTAAGTATGCTTAGAATTACTTTTCAGGGTTGTGCTGGGCTAACAGATGCAGCACTGGGTTCTCTCCTGATAACAGGTGAGTAAATCGGAATTCGTAGTTCGGCTGATTTTAGAGGAATATTTGTACGTTTCAAAAATGTAGACTTAGAAACTTTTCTGCTGAAAACCACACAATGGATTCCAATGGAAGGAAATACAAGCTACTAGTAAGTACGCTTAGAATTACTTTTCAGGGTCAGTGCTGGTCTAAAAGATGCAGCACTGGGTTGTCTCCTGATAACAGGTGAGTAAATCGGAATTCGTAGTTCGACTGTTTTTAGAGGAATATTTGTACGTTTCAAAAATGGACACTTAGAAACCTTTCTGCTGAAAACCACACAATTCATTTCTATGGAAGGAAATACAAGTTACTGGTAAGTACGCTTAGAATTACTTTCCAGGGTCAGCGCAGGGCTAAAAGATGCAGCACTGGGTTCTCTCCTGATAACAGGTGAGTAAATCGGAATTCGTAGTTTGGCTGATTTTAGAGGAATATTTATACGTTTCAAAAATAGACACTTAGAAACTTTTCTGCTGAAAACCACACAATGGATTCCTATGGAAGGAAATACAAGTTACTGGTAAGTATGCTTAGAATTACTTTCCAGGGTCAGTGCAGGGCTAAAAGATGCAGCACTGGGTTCTCTCCTGATAACAGGTGAGTATATCGGAATTCGTAGTTCGGCTGATTTTAGAGGTATATTTGTACGTTTCAAAAATGTACACTTAGAAACTTTTCTGCTGAAAACCACACAATGGATTCCTGTGGAAGGCAACATAAGTTACTGGTAACTACGCTTAGAAGTACTTTCCAGGGTCAGTGCAGGGCTAAAAGATGCAGCACTGGGTTCGCTCCTGATAACAGGTGAGTAAATCGGAATTCGTAGTTTGACTGATTTTAGAGGAATATTTGTACATTTCAAGAATGGACACTTAGAAACTTTTCGGATGAAGACCACACAATAGATTCCTATGGAAGGAAATACAAGTTACTGGTAAGTACTCTTAGAATTACTTTCCAGGGTCAGTGCTGGGCTAAAAGATGCAGCACTGGGTTCTCTCCTGATAACAGGTGAGTAAATAGGAATTCATAGTTCGACTGATTTTCGAGGAATATTTGTATGTTTCAAAAATGGACAGTTAGAAACTTTTCTGGGGAAAACCACACAATGGATTCCTATGGAAGGAAATACAAGTTACTGGTAAGTACACTTAGAATTACTTTCCAGGGTCAGTACAGGGCTAAAAGATGTAGCACTGGGTTCTCTCCTGATAACAGGTGAGTATATCGGAATTCGTAGTTCGGCTGATTTTAGAGGTATATTTGTACGTTTCAAAAATGTACACTTAGAAACTTTTCTGCTGAAAACCACACAATGGATTCCTATGGAAGGAAATATAAGTTACTGGTAACTACGCTTAGAATTACTTTCCAGGGTCAGTGCTGGTCTAAAAGATGCAGCACTGGGTTCTCTCCTGATAACAGGTTAGTAAATCGGAATTCGGAGTTTGACTGATTTTAGAGGAATATTTGTATGTTTCAAAAATGGACACTTAGAAACTTTTCTGGGGAAAACCACACAATGGATTCCTATGGAAGGAAATACAAGTTACTGGTAAGTACGCTTAGAATTACTTTCCAGGGTCAGTACAGGGCTAAAAGATGTAGCACTGGGTTCTCTCCTGATAACAGGTGAGTATATCGGAATTCGTAGTTCGGCTGATTTTAGAGGTATATTTGTACGTTTCAAAAATGTACACTTAGAAACTTTTCTGCTGAAAACCACACAATGGATTCCTGTGAAAGGAAACATAAGTTACTGGTAACTATGCTTAGAAGTACTTATCAGGGTCAGTGCAGGGCTAAAAGATGCAGCACTGGGTTCTCTCCTGATAACAGGTGAGTAAATCGGAATTCGTAGTTTGACTGATTTTAGAGGAATATTTGTACATTTCAAGAATGGACACTTAGAAACTTTTCGGATGAAGACCACACAATGGATTCCTATGGAAGGAAATACAAGTTACTGGTAAGTACTCTTAGAATTACTTTCCAGGGTCAGTGCTGGGCTAAAAGATGCAGCACTGGGTTCTCTCCTGATAACAGGTGAGTAAATCGGAATTCATAGTTCGACTGATTTTCGAGGAATATTTGTATGTTTCAAAAATGGACAGTTAGAAACTTTTCTGGGGAAAACCACACAATGGATTCCTATGGAAGGAAATACAAGTTACTGGTAAGTACGCTTAGAATTACTTTCCAGGGTCAGTACAGGGCTAAAAGATGTAGCACTGGGTTCTCTCCTGATAACAGGTGAGTATATCGGAATTCGTAGTTCGGCTGATTTTAGAGGTATATTTGTACGTTTCAAAAATGTACACTTAGAAACTTTTCTGCTGAAAACCACACAATGGATTCCTATGGAAGGAAATATAAGTTACTGGTAACTACGCTTAGAATTACTTTCCAGGGTCAGTGCTGGTCTAAAAGATGCAGCACTTGGTTCTCTCCTGATAACAGGTGAGTAAATCGGAATTCGGAGTTTGACTGATTTTAGAGGAATATTTGTATGTTTCAAAAATGGACACTTAGAAACTTTTCTGGTGATGAACACACAATGGATTCCTATGGAAGGAAATACAAGTTACTGGTAAGTATGCTTAGAATTACTTTCCAATGTCAGTGCTGGTCTAAAAGATGCAGCACTGGGTTCTCTACTGATAACAGGTGAGTAAATCGGAATTCGTAGTTCGGCTGATTTTCGAGGAATATTTGTACGTTTCAAAAATGGACACTTAGAAACTTTTCTGGTGAAAACCACACAATGGATTCCTAAGGAAGGAAATACAAGTTACTGTTAAGTACGCTTTGAAATAATTTTCGGGGACAGTGCTGGGCTAAAAGATGCAGCACTGCGTTCTCTTCTGATAACAGTTGAGTAAATCGGAATTCATAGTTCCGTTGATTTTAGAGGAATATTTGTACGTTTCAAAAATGGAGACTTAGAAACTTTTCTGCTGAAAACCACATAATGGATTCCTATTGAAGAAAATACAAGTTACTGGTAAGTATGCTTAGAATTACTTTCCAATGTCAGTGCTGGTCTAAAATATGCAGCACTGGGTTCTCTACTGATAACAGGTGAGTAAATCGGAATTCGTAGTTCGGCTGATTTTAGAGGTATATTTGTACGTTTCAAAAATGTACACTTAGAAACTTTTCTGCTGAAAACCACACAATGGATTCCTATAGAAGGAGATACAAGTTACTAGTAAGTACGATTAGAATTACTTTTCAGGGTCAGTGCTGGTCTAAAAGATGCAGCACTGGGTTCTCTCCTGATAACAGGTGAGTAAATCAGAATTCATGGTTCGACTGATTATCGAGGAATATTTTTACGTTTCAAAAATGGACACTTAGAAACTTTTCTGGTGAAAACAACACAATGGATTCCTATGGAAGGAAACACAAGTTACTGGTAAGTATGCTTAGAATTACTTTTCAGGGTTGTGCTGGACTAACAGATGCAGCACTGGGTTCTCTCCTGATAACAGGTGAGTAAATCGGAATTCGTAGTTTGGCTGATTTTAGAGGAATATTTATACGTTTCAAAAATAGACACTTAGAAACTTTTCTGCTGAAAACCACACAATGGATTCCTATGGAAGGAAATACAAGTTACTGGTAAGTACGCTTAGAATTACTTTCCAGGGTCAGTGCAGGGCTAAAAGATGCAGCACTGGGTTC
Organism: Triturus cristatus; assembly: GCF_964204655.1. Classification (NCBI taxonomy): domain Eukaryota; kingdom Metazoa; phylum Chordata; class Amphibia; order Caudata; family Salamandridae; genus Triturus; species Triturus cristatus. The sequence goes on from NW_028187542.1 coordinate 677,422, forward strand.
TCTCCTGATAACAGGTGAGTATATCGGAATTCGTAGTTCGGCTGATTTTAGAGGAATATTTGTACGTTTCAAAAATGTACACTTAGAAACTTTTCTGCTGAAAACCACACAATGGATTCCTGTGGAAGGAAACATAAGTTACTGGTAACTACGCTTAGAAGTACTTTCCAGGGTCAGTGCAGGGCTAAAAGATGCAGCACTGGGTTCTCTCCTGATAACAGGTGAGTAAATCGGAATTTGTAGTTTGACTGATTTTAGAGGAATATTTGTACATTTCAAGAATGGACACTTAGAAACTTTTCGGATGAAAACCACACAATGGATTCCTATGGCAGGAAATACAAGTTACTGGTAAGTACTCTTAGAATTACTTTCCAGGGTCAGTGCTGGGCTAAAAGATGCAGCACTGGGTTCTCTCCTGATAGCAGGTGAGTAAATCGGAATTCATAGTTCGACTGATTTTCGAGGAATATTTGTATGTTTCAAAAATGGACAGTTAGAAACTTTTCTGGGGAAAACCACACAATGGATTCCTATGGAAGGAAATACAAGTTACTAGTAAGTACGCTTAGAATTACTTTCCAGGGTCAGTGCTGGTCTAAAAGATGCAGCACTGGGTTCTCTCCTGATAACAGGTGAGTAAATCGGAATTCATAGTTCGACTGATTTTCGAGGAATATTTTTATGTTTCAAAAATGGACAGTTAGAAACTTTTCTGGTGAAAACCACACAATCCATTCCTATGGAAGGAAATACAAGTTACTGGTAAGTACGCTTAGAATTACTTTCCAGGGTCAGTGCAGGGCTAAAAGATGCAGCACTGGGTTCTCTCCTGATAACAGGTGAGTAAATCGGAATTCGTAGTTCGGCTGATTTTAGAGGTATATTTGTACGTTTCAAAAATGTACACTTAGAAACTTTTCTGCTGAAAACCACACAATGGATTCCTATAGAAGGAGATACAAGTTACTAGTAAGTACGATTAGAATTACTTTCCAGGGTCAGTGCTGCTCTAAAAGATGCAGCACTGGGTTCTCTCCTGATAACAGGTGAGTAAATCGGAATTCATAGTTCGACTGATTTTCGAGGAATATTTTTACGTTTCAAAAATGGACACTTAGAAACTTTTCTGGTGAAAACCACACAATGGATTCCTATGGAAGGAAACACAAGTTACTGGTAAGTATGCTTAGAATTACTTTTCAGGGTTGTGCTGGGCTAACAGATGCAGCACTGGGTTCTCTCCTGATAACAGGTGAGTAAATCGGAATTCGTAGTTCGGCTGATTTTAGAGGAATATTTGTACATTTCAAAAATGTAGACTTAGAAACTTTTCTGCTGAAAACCACACAATGGATTCCAATGGAAGGAAATACAAGTTACTGGTAAGTACGCTTAGAATTACTTTCCAGGGTCAGCGCAGGGCTGAAAGATGCAGCACTGGGTTCTCTCCTGATAACAGGTGAGTAAATCGGAATTCGTAGTTTGGCTGATTTTAGAGGAATATTTATACGTTTCAAAAATAGACACTTAGAAACTTTTCTGCTGAAAACCACACAATGGATTCCTATGGAAGGAAATACAAGTTACTGGTAAGTACGCTTAGAATTACTTTCCAGGGTCAGTGCAGGGCTAAAAGATGCAGCACTGGGTTCTCTCCTGATAACAGGTGAGTATATCGGAATTCGTAGTTCGGCTGATTTTAGAGGTATATTTGTACGTTTCAAAAATGTACACTTAGAAACTTTTCTGCTGAAAACCACACAATAGGTTCCTGTGGAAGGAAACATAAGTTACTGGTAACTACGCTTAGAAGTACTTTCCAGGGTCAGTGCAGGGCTAAAAGATGCAGCACTGGGTTCTCTCCTGATAACAGGTGAGTAAATCGGAATTCGTAGTTTGACTGCTTTTAGAGGAATATTTGTACATTTCAAGAATGGACACTTAGAAACTTTTCGGATGAAGACCACACAATGGATTCCTATGGAAGGAAATACAAGTTACTGGTAAGTACTCTTAGAATTTCTTTCCAGGGTCAGTGCTGGGCTAAAAGATGCAGCACTGGGTTCTCTCCTGATAACAGGTGAGTAAATCGGAATTCATAGTTCGACTGATTTTCGAGGAATATTTGTATGTTTCAAAAATTGACAGTTAGAAACTTTTCTGGGGAAAACCACACAATGGATTCCTATGGAAGGAAATACAAGTTACTGGTAAGTACGCTTAGAATTACTTTCCAGGGTCAGTACAGGGCTAAAATATGTAGCACTGGGTTCTCTCCTGATAACAGGTGAGTATATCGGAATTCGTAGTTCAGCTGATTTTAGAGGTATATTTGTACGTTTCAAAAATATACACTTAGAAACTTTTCTGCTGAAAACCACACAATGGATTCCTAGGGAAGGAAATATAAGTTACTGGTAACTACGCTTAGAATTACTTTCCAGGGTCAGTGCTGGTCTAAAAGATGCAGCACTTGGTTCTCTCCTGATAACAGGTGAGTAAATCGGAATTCGGAGTTTGACTGATTTTAGAGGAATATTTGTATCTTTCAAAAATGGACACTTAGAAACTTTTCTGGTGAAGAACACACAATGGATTCCTATGGAAGGAAATACAAGTTACTGGTAAGTATGCTTAGAATTACTTTCCAATGTCAGTGCTGGTCTAAAAGATGCAGCACTGGGTTCTCTACTGATAACAGGTGAGTAAATCGGAATTCGTAGTTCGGCTGATTTTCGAGGAATATTTGTACGTTTCAAAAATGGACACTTAGAAACTTTTCTGGTGAAAACCACACAATGGATTCCTAAGGAAGGAAATACAAGTTACTAGTAAGTACGCTTTGAAATAATTTTCGGGGACAGTGCTGGGCTAAAAGATGCAGCACTGCGTTCTCTCCTGATAACAGGTGAGTAAATCGGAATTCATAGTTCCATTGATTTTAGAGGAATATTTGTACGTTTCAAAAATGGAGACTTAGAAACTTTTCTGCTGAAAACCACACAATGGTTTCCAATGGAAGGAAATACAAGCTACTAGTAAGTACGCTTAGAATTACTTTTCAGGGTCAGTGCTGGTCTAAAAGATGCAGCACTGGGTTGTCTCCTGACAACAGGTGAGTAAATCGGAATTCGTAGTTCGACTGATTTTAGAGGAATATTTGTACATTTCAAGAATGGACACTTAGAAACTTTTCGGATGAAGACCACACAATGGATTCCTATGGAAGGAAATACAAGTTACTGGTAAGTACTCTTAGAATTACTTTCCAGGGTCAGTGCTGGGCTAAAAGATGCAGCACTGGGTTCTCTCCTGATAACAGGTGAGTAAATCGGAATTCATAGTTCGACTGATTTTCCAGGAATATTTGTATGTTTCAAAAATTGACAGTTAGAAACTTTTCTGGGGAAAACCACACAATGGATTCCTATGGAAGGAAATACAAGTTACTGGTAAGTACGCTTAGAATTACTTTCCAGGGTCAGTACAGGGCTAAAAGTTGTAGCACTGGGTTCTCTCCTGATAACAGGTGAGTATATCGGAATTCGTAGTTCGGCTGATTTTAGAGGTATATTTGTACGTTTCAAAAATGTACACTTAGAAACTTTTCTGCTGAAAACCACACAATGGATTCCTATGGAAGGAAATATAAGTTACTGGTAACTACGCTTAGATTTACTTTCCAGGGTCAGTGCTGGTCTAAAAGATGCAGCACTTGGTTCTCTCCTGATAACAGGTGAGTAAATCGGAATTCATAGTTCGACTGATTTTCGAGGAATATTTGTATGTTTCAAAAATTGACAGTTAGAAACTTTTCTGGGGAAAACCACACAATGGATTCCTATGGAAGGAAATACAAGTTACTGGTAAGTACGCTTAGAATTACTTTCCAGGGTCAGTACAGGGCTAAAAGTTGTAGCACTGGGTTCTCTCCTGATAACAGGTGAGTAAATCGGAATTCATAGTTCCGTTGATTTTAGAGGAATATTTGTACGTTTCAAAAATGGAGACTTAGAAACTTTTCTGCTGAAAACCACATAATGGATTCCTATTGAAGAAAATACAAGTTACTGGTAAGTATGCTTAGAATTACTTTCCAATGTCAGTGCTGGTCTAAAATATGCAGCACTGGGTTCTCTACTGATAACAGGTGAGTAAATCGGAATTCGTAGTTCGGCTGATTTTAGAGGTATATTTGTACGTTTCAAAAATGTACACTTAGAAACTTTTCTGCTGAAAACCACACAATGGATTCCTATAGAAGGAGATACAAGTTACTAGTAAGTACGATTAGAATTACTTTTCAGGGTCAGTGCTGGTCTAAAAGATGCAGCACTGGGTTCTCTCCTGATAACAGGTGAGTAAATCAGAATTCATGGTTCGACTGATTATCGAGGAATATTTTTACGTTTCAAAAATGGACACTTAGAAACTTTTCTGGTGAAAACAACACAATGGATTCCTATGGAAGGAAACACAAGTTACTGGTAAGTATGCTTAGAATTACTTTTCAGGGTTGTGCTGGACTAACAGATGCAGCACTGGGTTCTCTCCTGATAACAGGTGAGTAAATCGGAATTCGTAGTTTGGCTGATTTTAGAGGAATATTTATACGTTTCAAAAATAGACACTTAGAAACTTTTCTGCTGAAAACCACACAATGGATTCCTATGGAAGGAAATACAAGTTACTGGTAAGTACGCTTAGAATTACTTTCCAGGGTCAGTGCAGGGCTAAAAGATGCAGCACTGGGTTCTCTCCTGATAACAGGTGAGTATATCGTAATTCGTAGTTCGGCTGATTTTAGAGGTATATTTGTACGTTTCAAAAATGTACACTTAGAAACTTTTCTGCTGAAAACCACACAATGGATTCCTATGGAAGGAAACATAAGTTACTGGTAACTACGCTTAGAAGTACTTTCCAGGGTCAGTGCAGGGCTAAAAGATGCAGCACTGGGTTCTCTCCTGATAACAGGTGAGTAAATCGGAATTTGTAGTTTGACTGATTTTAGAGGAATATTTGTACATTTCAAGAATGGACACTTAGAAACTTTTCGGATGAAAACCACACAATGGATTCCTATGGAAGGAAATACAAGTTACTGGTAAGTACTCTTAGAATTACTTTCCAGGGTCAGTGCTGGGCTAAAAGATGCAGCACTGGGTTCTCTCCTGATAGCAGGTGAGTAAATCGGAATTCATAGTTCGACTGATTTTCGAGGAATATTTGTATGTTTCAAAAATGGACAGTTAGAAACTTTTCTGGGGAAAACCACACAATGGATTCCTATGGAAGGAAATACAAGTTACTAGTAAGTACGCTTAGAATTACTTTCCAGGGTCAGTGCTGGTCTAAAAGATGCAGCACTGGGTTCTCTCCTGATAACAGGTGAGTAAATCGGAATTCATAGTTCGACTGATTTTCGAGGAATATTTTTATGTTTCAAAAATGGACAGTTAGAAACTTTTCTGGTGAAAACCACACAATCCATTCCTATGGAAGGAAATACAAGTTACTGGTAAGTACGCTTAGAATTACTTTCCAGGGTCAGTGCAGGGCTAAAAGATGCAGCACTGGGTTCTCTCCTGATAACAGGTGAGTAAATCGGAATTCGTAGTTCGGCTGATTTTAGAGGTATATTTGTACGTTTCAAAAATGTACACTTAGAAACTTTTCTGCTGAAAACCACACAATGGATTCCTATAGAAGGAGATACAAGTTACTAGTAAGTACGATTAGAATTACTTTCCAGGGTCAGTGCTGCTCTAAAAGATGCAGCACTGGGTTCTCTCCTGATAACAGGTGAGTAAATCGGAATTCATAGTTCGACTGATTTTCGAGGAATATTTTTACGTTTCAAAAATGGACACTTAGAAACTTTTCTGGTGAAAACCACACAATGGATTCCTATGGAAGGAAACACAAGTTACTGGTAAGTATGCTTAGAATTACTTTTCAGGGTTGTGCTGGGCTAACAGATGCAGCACTGGGTTCTCTCCTGATAACAGGTGAGTAAATCGGAATTCGTAGTTCGGCTGATTTTAGAGGAATATTTGTACATTTCAAAAATGTAGACTTAGAAACTTTTCTGCTGAAAACCACACAATGGATTCCAATGGAAGGAAATACAAGTTACTGGTAAGTACGCTTAGAATTACTTTCCAGGGTCAGCGCAGGGCTGAAAGATGCAGCACTGGGTTCTCTCCTGATAACAGGTAAGTAAATCGGAATTCGTAGTTTGGCTGATTTTAGAGGAATATTTATACGTTTCAAAAATAGACACTTAGAAACTTTTCTGCTGAAAACCACACAATGGATTCCTATGGAAGGAAATACAAGTTACTGGTAAGTACGCTTAGAATTACTTTCCAGGGTCAGTGCAGGGCTAAAAGATGCAGCACTGGGTTCTCTCCTGATAACAGGTGAGTATATCGGAATTCGTAGTTCGGCTGATTTTAGAGGTATATTTGTACGTTTCAAAAATGTACACTTAGAAACTTTTCTGCTGAAAACCACACAATGGATTCCTGTGGAAGGAAACATAAGTTACTGGTAACTACGCTTAGAAGTACTTTCCAGGGTCAGTGCAGGGCTAAAAGATGCAGCACTGGGTTCTCTCCTGATAACAGGTGAGTAAATCGGAATTCGTAGTTTGACTGCTTTTAGAGGAATATTTGTACATTTCAAGAATGGACACTTAGAAACTTTTCGGATGAAGACCACACAATGGATTCCTATGGAAGGAAATACAAGTTACTGGTAAGTACTCTTAGAATTTCTTTCCAGGGTCAGTGCTGGGCTAAAAGATGCAGCACTGGGTTCTCTCCTGATAACAGGTGAGTAAATCGGAATTCATAGTTCGACTGATTTTCGAGGAATATTTGTATGTTTCAAAAATTGACAGTTAGAAACTTTTCTGGGGAAAACCACACAATGGATTCCTATGGAAGGAAATACAAGTTACTGGTAAGTACGCTTAGAATTACTTTCCAGGGTCAGTACAGGGCTAAAATATGGAGCACTGGGTTCTCTCCTGATAACAGGTGAGTATATCGGAATTCGTAGTTCAGCTGATTTTAGAGGTATATTTGTACGTTTCAAAAATATACACTTAGAAACTTTTCTGCTGAAAACCACACAATGGATTCCTATGGAAGGAAATATAAGTTACTGGTAACTACGCTTAGAATTACTTTCCAGGGTCAGTGCTGGTCTAAAAGATGCAGCACTTGGTTCTCTCCTGATAACTGGTGAGTAAATCGGAATTCGGAGTTTGACTGATTTTAGAGGAATATTTGTATCTTTCAAAAATGGACACTTAGAAACTTTTCTGGTGAAGAACACACAATGGATTCCTATGGAAGGAAATACAAGTTACTGGTAAGTATGCTTAGAATTACTTTCCAATGTCAGTGCTGGTCTAAAAGATGCAGCACTGGGTTCTCTACTGATAACAGGTGAGTAAATCGGAATTCGTAGTTCGGCTGATTTTCGAGGAATATTTGTACGTTTCAAAAATGGACACTTAGAAACTTTTCTGGTGAAAACCACACAATGGATTCCTAAGGAAGGAAATACAAGTTACTGGTAAGTACGCTTTGAAATAATTTTCGGGGACAGTGCTGGGCTAAAAGATGCAGCACTGCGTTCTCTTCTGATAACAGTTGAGTAAATCGGAATTCATAGTTCCGTTGATTTTAGAGGAATATTTGTACGTTTCAAAAATGGAGACTTAGAAACTTTTCTGCTGAAAACCACATAATGGATTCCTATTGAAGAAAATACAAGTTACTGGTAAGTATGCTTAGAATTACTTTCCAATGTCAGTGCTGGTCTAAAATATGCAGCACTGGGTTCTCTACTGATAACAGGTGAGTAAATCGGAATTCGTAGTTCGGCTGATTTTAGAGGTATATTTGTACGTTTCAAAAATGTACACTTAGAAACTTTTCTGCTGAAAACCACACAATGGATTCCTATAGAAGGAGATACAAGTTACTAGTAAGTACGATTAGAATTACTTTTCAGGGTCAGTGCTGGTCTAAAAGATGCAGCACTGGGTTCTCTCCTGATAACAGGTGAGTAAATCAGAATTCATGGTTCGACTGATTATCGAGGAATATTTTTACGTTTCAAAAATGGACACTTAGAAACTTTTCTGGTGAAAACAACACAATGGATTCCTATGGAAGGAAACACAAGTTACTGGTAAGTATGCTTAGAATTACTTTTCAGGGTTGTGCTGGACTAACAGATGCAGCACTGGGTTCTCTCCTGATAACAGGTGAGTAAATCGGAATTCGTAGTTTGGCTGATTTTAGAGGAATATTTATACGTTTCAAAAATAGACACTTAGAAACTTTTCTGCTGAAAACCACACAATGGATTCCTATGGAAGGAAATACAAGTTACTGGTAAGTACGCTTAGAATTACTTTCCAGGGTCAGTGCAGGGCTAAAAGATGCAGCACTGGGTTCTCTCCTGATAACAGGTGAGTATATCGGAATTCGTAGTTCGGCTGATTTTAGAGGAATATTTGTACGTTTCAAAAATGTACACTTAGAAACTTTTCTGCTGAAAACCACACAATGGATTCCTGTGGAAGGAAACATAAGTTACTGGTAACTACGCTTAGAAGTACTTTCCAGGGTCAGTGCAGGGCTAAAAGATGCAGCACTGGGTTCTCTCCTGATAACAGGTGAGTAAATCGGAATTTGTAGTTTGACTGATTTTAGAGGAATATTTGTACATTTCAAGAATGGACACTTAGAAACTTTTCGGATGAAAACCACACAATGGATTCCTATGGAAGGAAATACAAGTTACTGGTAAGTACTCTTAGAATTACTTTCCAGGGTCAGTGCTGGGCTAAAAGATGCAGCACTGGGTTCTCTCCTGATAGCAGGTGAGTAAATCGGAATTCATAGTTCGACTGATTTTCGAGGAATATTTGTATGTTTCAAAAATGGACAGTTAGAAACTTTTCTGGGGAAAACCACACAATGGATTCCTATGGAAGGAAATACAAGTTACTAGTAAGTACGCTTAGAATTACTTTCCAGGGTCAGTGCTGGTCTAAAAGATGCAGCACTGGATTCTCTCCTGATAACAGGTGAGTAAATCGGAATTCATAGTTCGACTGATTTTCGAGGAATATTTTTATGTTTCAAAAATGGACAGTTAGAAACTTTTCTGGTGAAAACCACACAATCCATTCCTATGGAAGGAAATACAAGTTACTGGTAAGTACGCTTAGAATTACTTTCCAGGGTCAGTGCAGGGCTAAAAGATGCAGCACTGGGTTCTCTCCTGATAACAGGTGAGTAAATCGGAATTCGTAGTTCGGCTGATTTTAGAGGTATATTTGTACGTTTCAAAAATGTACACTTAGAAACTTTTCTGCTGAAAACCACACAATGGATTCCTATAGAAGGAGATACAAGTTACTAGTAAGTACGATTAGAATTACTTTCCAGGGTCAGTGCTGCTCTAAAAGATGCAGCACTGGGTTCTCTCCTGATAACAGGTGAGTAAATCGGAATTCATAGTTCGACTGATTTTCGAGGAATATTTTTACGTTTCAAAAATGGACACTTAGAAACTTTTCTGGTGAAAACCACACAATGGATTCCTATGGAAGGAAACACAAGTTACTGGTAAGTATGCTTAGAATTACTTTTCAGGGTTGTGCTGGGCTAACAGATGCAGCACTGGGTTCTCTCCTGATAACAGGTGAGTAAATCGGAATTCGTAGTTCGGCTGATTTTAGAGGAATATTTGTACATTTCAAAAATGTAGACTTAGAAACTTTTCTGCTGAAAACCACACAATGGATTCCAATGGAAGGAAATACAAGTTACTGGTAAGTACGCTTAGAATTACTTTCCAGGGTCAGCGCAGGGCTGAAAGATGCAGCACTGGGTTCTCTCCTGATAACAGGTGAGTAAATCGGAATTCGTAGTTTGGCTGATTTTAGAGGAATATTTATACGTTTCAAAAATAGACACTTAGAAACTTTTCTGCTGAAAACCACACAATGGATTCCTATGGAAGGAAATACAAGTTACTGGTAAGTACGCTTAGAATTACTTTCCAGGGTCAGTGCAGGGCTAAAAGATGCAGCACTGGGTTCTCTCCTGATAACAGGTGAGTATATCGGAATTCGTAGTTCGGCTGATTTTAGAGGTATATTTGTACGTTTTAAAAATGTACACTTAGAAACTTTTCTGCTGAAAACCACACAATGGATTCCTGTGGAAGGAAACATAAGTTACTGGTAACTACGCTTAGAAGTACTTTCCAGGGTCAGTGCAGGGCTAAAAGATGCAGCACTGGGTTCTCTCCTGATAACAGGTGAGTAAATCGGAATTCGTAGTTTGACTGCTTTTAGAGGAATATTTGTACATTTCAAGAATGGACACTTAGAAACTTTTCGGATGAAGACCACACAATGGATTCCTATGGAAGGAAATACAAGTTACTGGTAAGTACTCTTAGAATTTCTTTCCAGGGTCAGTGCTGGGCTAAAAGATGCAGCACTGGGTTCTCTCCTGATAACAGGTGAGTAAATCGGAATTCATAGTTCGACTGATTTTCGAGGAATATTTGTATGTTTCAAAAATTGACAGTTAGAAACTTTTCTGGGGAAAACCACACAATGGATTCCTATGGAAGGAAATACAAGTTACTGGTAAGTACGCTTAGAATTACTTTCCAGGGTCAGTACAGGGCTAAAATATGTAGCACTGGGTTCTCTCCTGATAACAGGTGAGTATATCGGAATTCGTAGTTCAGCTGATTTTAGAGGTATATTTGTACGTTTCAAAAATATACACTTAGAAACTTTTCTGCTGAAAACCACACAATGGATTCCTATGGAAGGAAATATAAGTTACTGGTAACTACGCTTAGAATTACTTTCCAGGGTCAGTGCTGGTCTAAAAGATGCAGCACTTGGTTCTCTCCTGATAACAGGTGAGTAAATCGGAATTCGGAGTTTGACTGATTTTAGAGGAATATTTGTATCTTTCAAAAATGGACACTTAGAAACTTTTCTGGTGAAGAACACACAATGGATTCCTATGGAAGGAAATACAAGTTACTGGTAAGTATGCTTAGAATTACTTTCCAATGTCAGTGCTGGTCTAAAAGATGCAGCACTGGGTTCTCTACTGATAACAGGTGAGTAAATCGGAATTCGTAGTTCGGCTGATTTTCGAGGAATATTTGTACGTTTCAAAAATGGACACTTAGAAACTTTTCTGGTGAAAACCACACAATGGATTCCTAAGGAAGGAAATACAAGTTACTAGTAAGTACGCTTTGAAATAATTTTCGGGGACAGTGCTGGGCTAAAAGATGCAGCACTGCGTTCTCTCCTGATAACAGGTGAGTAAATCGGAATTCATAGTTCGACTGATTTTCGAGGAATATTTGTATGTTTCAAAAATTGACAGTTAGAAACTTTTCTGGGGAAAACCACACAATGGATTCCTATGGAAGGAAATACAAGTTACTGGTAAGTACGCTTAGAATTACTTTCCAGGGTCAGTACAGGGCTAAAAGTTGTAGCACTGGGTTCTCTCCTGATAACAGGTGAGTATATCGGAATTCGTAGTTCGGCTGATTTTAGAGGTATATTTGTACGTTTCAAAAATGTACACTTAGAAACTTTTCTGCTGAAAACCACACAATGGATTCCTATGGAAGGAAATATAAGTTACTGGTAACTACGCTTAGATTTACTTTCCAGGGTCAGTGCTGGTCTAAAAGATGCAGCACTTGGTTCTCTCCTGATAACAGGTGAGTAAATCGGAATTCATAGTTCGACTGATTTTCGAGGAATATTTGTATGTTTCAAAAATTGACAGTTAGAAACTTTTCTGGGGAAAACCACACAATGGATTCCTATGGAAGGAAATACAAGTTACTGGTAAGTACGCTTAGAATTACTTTCCAGGGTCAGTACAGGGCTAAAAGTTGTAGCACTGGGTTCTCTCCTGATAACAGGTGAGTATATCGGAATTCGTAGTTCGGCTGATTTTAGAGGTATATTTGTACGTTTCAAAAATGTACACTTAGAAACTTTTCTGCTGAAAACCACACAATGGATTCCTATGGAAGGAAATATATGTTACTGGTAACTACGCTTAGAATTACTTTCCAGGGTCAGTGCTGGTCTAAAAGATGCAGCACTTGGTTCTCTCCTGATAACAGGTGAGTAAATCGGAATTCGGAGTTTGACTGATTTTAGAGGAATATTTGTATGTTTCAAAAATGGACACTTAGAAACTTTTCTGGTGATGAACACACAATGGATTCCTATGGAAGGAAATACAAGTTACTGGTAAGTATGCTTAGAATTACTTTCCAATGTCAGTGCTGGTCTAAAAGATGCAGCACTGGGTTCTCTACTGATAACAGGTGAGTAAATCGGAATTCGTAGTTCGGCTGATTTTCGAGGAATATTTGTACGTTTCAAAAATGGACACTTAGAAACTTTTCTGGTGAAAACCACACAATGGATTCCTAAGGAAGGAAATACAAGTTACTGGTAAGTACGCTTTGAAATAATTTTCGGGGACAGTGCTGGGCTAAAAGATGCAGCACTGCGTTCTCTCCTGATAACAGTTGAGTAAATCGGAATTCATAGTTCCGTTGATTTTAGAGGAATATTTGTACGTTTCAAAAAAGGAAATTTAGAAACTTTTCTGCTGAAAACCACATAATGGATTCCTATTGAAGAAAATACAAGTTACTGGTAAGTATGCTTAGAATTACTTTCCAATGTCAGTGCTGGTCTAAAATATGCAGCACTGGGTTCTCTACTGATAACAGGTGAGTAAATCGGAATTCGTAGTTCGGCTGATTTTAGAGGTATATTTGTACGTTTCAAAAATGTACACTTAGAAACTTTTCTGCTGAAAACCACACAATGGATTCCTATAGAAGGAGATACAAGTTACTAGTAAGTACGATTAGAATTACTTTTCAGGGTCAGTGCTGGTCTAAAAGATGCAGCACTGGGTTCTCTCCTGATAACAGGTGAGTAAATCAGAATTCATGGTTCGACTGATTATCGAGGAATATTTTTACGTTTCAAAAATGGACACTTAGAAACTTTTCTGGTGAAAACAACACAATGGATTCCTATGGAAGGAAACACAAGTTACTGGTAAGTATGCTTAGAATTACTTTTCAGGGTTGTGCTGGGCTAACAGATGCAGCACTGGGTTCTCTCCTGATAACAGGTGAGTAAATCGGAATTCGTAGTTCGGCTGATTTTAGAGGAATATTTGTACGTTTCAAAAATGTAGACTTAGAAACTTTTCTGCTGAAAACCACACAATGGATTCCAATGGAAGGAAATACAAGCTACTAGTAAGTACGCTTAGAATTACTTTTCAGGGTCAGTGCTGGTCTAAAAGATGCAGCACTGGGTTGTCTCCTGATAACAGGTGAGTAAATCGGAATTCGTAGTTCGACTGTTTTTAGAGGAATATTTGTACGTTTCAAAAATGGACACTTAGAAACCTTTCTGCTGAAAACCACACAATTCATTTCTATGGAAGGAAATACAAGTTACTGGTAAGTACGCTTAGAATTACTTTCCAGGGTCAGCGCAGGGCTAAAAGATGCAGCACTGGGTTCTCTCCTGATAACAGGTGAGTAAATCGGAATTCGTAGTTTGGCTGATTTTAGAGGAATATTTATACGTTTCAAAAATAGACACTTAGAAACTTTTCTGCTGAAAACCACACAATGGATTCCTATGGAAGGAAATACAAGTTACTGGTAAGTATACTTAGAATTACTTTCCAGGGTCAGTGCAGGGCTAAAAGATGCAGCACTGGGTTCTCTCCTGATAACAGGTGAGTATATCGGAATTCGTAGTTCGGCTGATTTTAGAGGTATATTTGTACGTTTCAAAAATGTACACTTAGAAACTTTTCTGCTGAAAACCACACAATGGATTCCTGTGGAAGGCAACATAAGTTACTGGTAACTACGCTTAGAAGTACTTTCCAGGGTCAGTGCAGGGCTAAAAGATGCAGCACTGGGTTCGCTCCTGATAACAGGTGAGTAAATCGGAATTCGTAGTTTGACTGATTTTAGAGGAATATTTGTACATTTCAAGAATGGACACTTAGAAACTTTTCGGATGAAGACCACACAATAGATTCCTATGGAAGGAAATACAAGTTACTGGTAAGTACTCTTAGAATTACTTTCCAGGGTCAGTGCTGGGCTAAAAGATGCAGCACTGGGTTCTCTCCTGATAACAGGTGAGTAAATAGGAATTCATAGTTCGACTGATTTTCGAGGAATATTTGTATGTTTCAAAAATGGACAGTTAGAAACTTTTCTGGGGAAAACCACACAATGGATTCCTATGGAAGGAAATACAAGTTACTGGTAAGTACGCTTAGAATTACTTTCCAGGGTCAGTACAGGGCTAAAAGATGTAGCACTGGGTTCTCTCCTGATAACAGGTGAGTATATCGGAATTCGTAGTTCGGCTGATTTTAGAGGTATATTTGTACGTTTCAAAAATGTACACTTAGAAACTTTTCTGCTGAAAACCACACAATGGATTCCTATGGAAGGAAATATAAGTTACTGGTAACTACGCTTAGAATTACTTTCCAGGGTCAGTGCTGGTCTAAAAGATGCAGCACTGGGTTCTCTCCTGATAACAGGTTAGTAAATCGGAATTCGGAGTTTGACTGATTTTAGAGGAATATTTGTATGTTTCAAAAATGGACACTTAGAAACTTTTCTGGGGAAAACCACACAATGGATTCCTATGGAAGGAAATACAAGTTACTGGTAAGTACGCTTAGAATTACTTTCCAGGGTCAGTACAGGGCTAAAAGATGTAGCACTGGGTTCTCTCCTGATAACAGGTGAGTATATCGGAATTCGTAGTTCGGCTGATTTTAGAGGTATATTTGTACGTTTCAAAAATGTACACTTAGAAACTTTTCTGCTGAAAACCACACAATGGATTCCTGTGAAAGGAAACATAAGTTACTGGTAACTATGCTTAGAAGTACTTATCAGGGTCAGTGCAGGGCTAAAAGATGCAGCACTGGGTTCTCTCCTGATAACAGGTGAGTAAATCGGAATTCGTAGTTTGACTGATTTTAGAGGAATATTTGTACATTTCAAGAATGGACACTTAGAAACTTTTCGGATGAAGACCACACAATGGATTCCTATGGAAGGAAATACAAGTTACTGGTAAGTACTCTTAGAATTACTTTCCAGGGTCAGTGCTGGGCTAAAAGATGCAGCACTGGGTTCTCTCCTGATAACAGGTGAGTAAATCGGAATTCATAGTTCGACTGATTTTCGAGGAATATTTGTATGTTTCAAAAATTGACAGTTAGAAACTTTTCTGGGGAAAACCACACAATGGATTCCTATGGAAGGAAATACAAGTTACTGGTAAGTACGCTTAGAATTACTTTCCAGGGTCAGTACAGGGCTAAAAGTTGTAGCACTGGGTTCTCTCCTGATAACAGGTGAGTATATCGGAATTCGTAGTTCGGCTGATTTTAGAGGTATATTTGTACGTTTCAAAAATGTACACTTAGAAACTTTTCTGCTGAAAACCACACAATGGATTCCTATGGAAGGAAATATAAGTTACTGGTAACTACGCTTAGATTTACTTTCCAGGGTCAGTGCTGGTCTAAAAGATGCAGCACTTGGTTCTCTCCTGATAACAGGTGAGTAAATCGGAATTCATAGTTCGACTGATTTTCGAGGAATATTTGTATGTTTCAAAAATTGACAGTTAGAAACTTTTCTGGGGAAAACCACACAATGGATTCCTATGGAAGGAAATACAAGTTACTGGTAAGTACGCTTAGAATTACTTTCCAGGGTCAGTACAGGGCTAAAAGTTGAAGAACTGGGTTCTCTCCTGATAACAGGTGAGTATATCGGAATTCGTAGTTCGGCTGATTTTAGAGGTATATTTGTACGTTTCAAAAATGTACACTTAGAAACTTTTCTGCTGAAAACCACACAATGGATTCCTATGGAAGGAAATATAAGTTACTGGTAACTACGCTTAGAATTACTTTCCAGGGTCAGTGCTGGTCTAAAAGATGCAGCACTTGGTTCTCTCCTGATAACAGGTGAGTAAATCGGAATTCGGAGTTTGACTGATTTTAGAGGAATATTTGTATGTTTCAAAAATGGACACTTAGAAACTTTTCTGGTGATGAACACACAATGGATTCCTATGGAAGGAAATACAAGTTACTGGTAAGTATGCTTAGAATTACTTTCCAATGTCAGTGCTGGTCTAAAAGATGCAGCACTGGGTTCTCTACTGATAACAGGTGAGTAAATCGGAATTCGTAGTTCGGCTGATTTTCGAGGAATATTTGTACGTTTCAAAAATGGACACTTAGAAACTTTTCTGGTGAAAACCACACAATGGATTCCTAAGGAAGGAAATACAAGTTACTGGTAAGTACGCTTTGAAATAATTTTCGGGGACAGTGCTGGGCTAAAAGATGCAGCACTGCGTTCTCTCCTGATAACAGTTGAGTAAATCGGAATTCATAGTTCCGTTGATTTTAGAGGAATATTTGTACGTTTCAAAAATGGAGACTTAGAAACTTTTCTGCTGAAAACCACATAATGGATTCCTATTGAAGAAAATACAAGTTACTGGTAAGTATGCTTAGAATTACTTTCCAATGTCAGTGCTGGTCTAAAATATGCAGCACTGGGTTCTCTACTGATAACAGGTGAGTAAATCGGAATTCGTAGTTCGGCTGATTTTAGAGGTATATTTGTACGTTTCAAAAATGTACACTTAGAAACTTTTCTGCTGAAAACCACACAATGGATTCCTATAGAAGGAGATACAAGTTACTAGTAAGTACGATTAGAATTACTTTTCAGGGTCAGTGCTGGTCTAAAAGATGCAGCACTGGGTTCTCTCCTGATAACAGGTGAGTAAATCAGAATTCATGGTTCGACTGATTATCGAGGAATATTTTTACGTTTCAAAAATGGACACTTAGAAACTTTTCTGGTGAAAACAACACAATGGATTCCTATGGAAGGAAACACAAGTTACTGGTAAGTATGCTTAGAATTACTTTTCAGGGTTGTGCTGGGCTAACAGATGCAGCACTGGGTTCTCTCCTGATAACAGGTGAGTAAATCGGAATTCGTAGTTCGGCTGATTTTAGAGGAATATTTGTACGTTTCAAAAATGTAGACTTAGAAACTTTTCTGCTGAAAACCACACAATGGATTCCAATGGAAGGAAATACAAGCTACTAGTAAGTACGCTTAGAATTACTTTTCAGGGTCAGTGCTGGTCTAAAAGATGCAGCACTGGGTTGTCTCCTGATAACAGGTGAGTAAATCGGAATTCGTAGTTCGACTGTTTTTAGAGGAATATTTGTACGTTTCAAAAATGGACACTTAGAAACCTTTCTGCTGAAAACCACACAATTCATTTCTATGGAAGGAAATACAAGTTACTGGTAAGTACGCTTAGAATTACTTTCCAGGGTCAGCGCAGGGCTAAAAGATGCAGCACTGGGTTCTCTCCTGATAACAGGTGAGTAAATCGGAATTCGTAGTTTGGCTGATTTTAGAGGAATATTTATACGTTTCAAAAATAGACACTTAGAAACTTTTCTGCTGAAAACCACACAATGGATTCCTATGGAAGGAAATACAAGTTACTGGTAAGTATGCTTAGAATTACTTTCCAGGGTCAGTGCAGGGCTAAAAGATGCAGCACTGGGTTCTCTCCTGATAACAGGTGAGTATATCGGAATTCGTAGTTCGGCTGATTTTAGAGGTATATTTGTACGTTTCAAAAATGTACACTTAGAAACTTTTCTGCTGAAAACCACACAATGGATTCCTGTGGAAGGCAACATAAGTTACTGGTAACTACGCTTAGAAGTACTTTCCAGGGTCAGTGCAGGGCTAAAAGATGCAGCACTGGGTTCGCTCCTGATAACAGGTGAGTAAATCGGAATTCGTAGTTTGACTGATTTTAGAGGAATATTTGTACATTTCAAGAATGGACACTTAGAAACTTTTCGGATGAAGACCACACAATAGATTCCTATGGAATGAAATACAAGTTACTGGTAAGTACTCTTAGAATTACTTTCCAGGGTCAGTGCTGGGCTAAAAGATGCAGCACTGGGTTCTCTCCTGATAACAGGTGAGTAAATAGGAATTCATAGTTCAACTGATTTTCGAGGAATATTTGTATGTTTCAAAAATGGACAGTTAGAAACTTTTCTGGGGAAAACCACACAATGGATTCCTATGGAAGGAAATACAAGTTACTGGTAAGTACACTTAGAATTACTTTCCAGGGTCAGTACAGGGCTAAAAGATGTAGCACTGGGTTCTCTCCTGATAACAGGTGAGTATATCGGAATTCGTAGTTCGGCTGATTTTAGAGGTATATTTGTACGTTTCAAAAATGTACACTTAGAAACTTTTCTGCTGAAAACCACACAATGGATTCCTATGGAAGGAAATATAAGTTACTGGTAACTACGCTTAGAATTACTTTCCAGGGTCAGTGCTGGTCTAAAAGATGCAGCACTGGGTTCTCTCCTGATAACAGGTTAGTAAATCGGAATTCGGAGTTTGACTGATTTTAGAGGAATATTTGTATGTTTCAAAAATGGACACTTAGAAACTTTTCTGGGGAAAACCACACAATGGATTCCTATGGAAGGAAATACAAGTTACTGGTAAGTACGCTTAGAATTACTTTCCAGGGTCAGTACAGGGCTAAAAGATGTAGCACTGGGTTCTCTCCTGATAACAGGTGAGTATATCGGAATTCGTAGTTCGGCTGATTTTAGAGGTATATTTGTACGTTTCAAAAATGTACACTTAGAAACTTTTCTGCTGAAAACCACACAATGGATTCCTGTGAAAGGAAACATAAGTTACTGGTAACTATGCTTAGAAGTACTTATCAGGGTCAGTGCAGGGCTAAAAGATGCAGCACTGGGTTCTCTCCTGATAACAGGTGAGTAAATCGGAATTCGTAGTTTGACTGATTTTAGAGGAATATTTGTACATTTCAAGAATGGACACTTAGAAACTTTTCGGATGAAGACCACACAATGGATTCCTATGGAAGGAAATACAAGTTACTGGTAAGTACTCTTAGAATTACTTTCCAGGGTCAGTGCTGGGCTAAAAGATGCAGCACTGGGTTCTCTCCTGATAACAGGTGAGTAAATCGGAATTCATAGTTCGACTGATTTTCGAGGAATATTTGTATGTTTCAAAAATGGACAGTTAGAAACTTTTCTGGGGAAAACCACACAATGGATTCCTATGGAAGGAAATACAAGTTACTGGTAAGTACGCTTAGAATTACTTTCCAGGGTCAGTACAGGGCTAAAAGATGTAGCACTGGGTTCTCTCCTGATAACAGGTGAGTATATCGGAATTCGTAGTTCGGCTGATTTTAGAGGTATATTTGTACGTTTCAAAAATGTACACTTAGAAACTTTTCTGCTGAAAACCACACAATGGATTCCTATGGAAGGAAATATAAGTTACTGGTAACTACGCTTAGAATTACTTTCCAGGGTCAGTGCTGGTCTAAAAGATGCAGCACTTGGTTCTCTCCTGATAACAGGTGAGTAAATCGGAATTCGGAGTTTGACTGATTTTAGAGGAATATTTGTATGTTTCAAAAATGGACACTTAGAAACTTTTCTGGTGATGAACACACAATGGATTCCTATGGAAGGAAATACAAGTTACTGGTAAGTATGCTTAGAATTACTTTCCAATGTCAGTGCTGGTCTAAAAGATGCAGCACTGGGTTCTCTACTGATAACAGGTGAGTAAATCGGAATTCGTAGTTCGGCTGATTTTCGAGGAATATTTGTACGTTTCAAAAATGGAGACTTAGAAACTTTTCTGCTGAAAACCACACAATGGATTCCTAAGGAAGGAAATACAAGTTACTGGTAAGTACGCTTTGAAATAATTTTCGGGGACAGTGCTGGGCTAAAAGATGCAGCACTGCGTTCTCTTCTGATAACAGTTGAGTAAATCGGAATTCATAGTTCCGTTGATTTTAGAGGAATATTTGTACGTTTCAAAAATGGAGACTTAGAAACTTTTCTGCTGAAAACCACATAATGGATTCCTATTGAAGAAAATACAAGTTACTGGTAAGTATGCTTAGAATTACTTTCCAATGTCAGTGCTGGTCTAAAATATGCAGCACTGGGTTCTCTACTGATAACAGGTGAGTAAATCGGAATTCGTAGTTCGGCTGATTTTAGAGGTATATTTGTACGTTTCAAAAATGTACACTTAGAAACTTTTCTGCTGAAAACCACACAATGGATTCCTATAGAAGGAGATACAAGTTACTAGTAAGTACGATTAGAATTACTTTTCAGGGTCAGTGCTGGTCTAAAAGATGCAGCACTGGGTTCTCTCCTGATAACAGGTGAGTAAATCAGAATTCATGGTTCGACTGATTATCGAGGAATATTTTTACGTTTCAAAAATGGACACTTAGAAACTTTTCTGGTGAAAACAACACAATGGATTCCTATGGAAGGAAACACAAGTTACTGGTAAGTATGCTTAGAATTACTTTTCAGGGTTGTGCTGGACTAACAGATGCAGCACTGGGTTCTCTCCTGATAACAGGTGAGTAAATCGGAATTCGTAGTTTGGCTGATTTTAGAGGAATATTTATACGTTTCAAAAATAGACACTTAGAAACTTTTCTGCTGAAAACCACACAATGGATTCCTATGGAAGGAAATACAAGTTACTGGTAAGTACGCTTAGAATTACTTTCCAGGGTCAGTGCAGGGCTAAAAGATGCAGCACTGGGTTCTCTCCTGATAACAGGTGAGTATATCGGAATTCGTAGTTCGGCTGATTTTAGAGGAATATTTGTACGTTTCAAAAATGTACACTTAGAAACTTTTCTGCTGAAAACCACACAATGGATTCCTGTGGAAGGAAACATAAGTTACTGGTAACTACGCTTAGAAGTACTTTCCAGGGTCAGTGCAGGGCTAAAAGATGCAGCACTGGGTTCTCTCCTGATAACAGGTGAGTAAATCGGAATTTGTAGTTTGACTGATTTTAGAGGAATATTTGTACATTTCAAGAATGGACACTTAGAAACTTTTCGGATGAAAACCACACAATGGATTCCTATGGAAGGAAATACAAGTTACTGGTAAGTACTCTTAGAATTACTTTCCAGGGTCAGTGCTGGGCTAAAAGATGCAGCACTGGGTTCTCTCCTGATAGCAGGTGAGTAAATCGGAATTCATAGTTCGACTGATTTTCGAGGAATATTTGTATGTTTCAAAAATGGACAGTTAGAAACTTTTCTGGGGAAAACCACACAATGGATTCCTATGGAAGGAAATACAAGTTACTAGTAAGTACGCTTAGAATTACTTTCCAGGGTCAGTGCTGGTCTAAAAGATGCAGCACTGGGTTCTCTCCTGATAACAGGTGAGTAAATCGGAATTCATAGTTCGACTGATTTTCGAGGAATATTTTTATGTTTCAAAAATGGACAGTTAGAAACTTTTCTGGTGAAAACCACACAATCCATTCCTATGGAAGGAAATACAAGTTACTGGTAAGTACGCTTAGAATTACTTTCCAGGGTCAGTGCAGGGCTAAAAGATGCAGCACTGGGTTCTCTCCTGATAACAGGTGAGTAAATCGGAATTCGTAGTTCGGCTGATTTTAGAGGTATATTTGTACGTTTCAAAAATGTACACTTAGAAACTTTTCTGCTGAAAACCACACAATGGATTCCTATAGAAGGAGATACAAGTTACTAGTAAGTACGATTAGAATTACTTTCCAGGGTCAGTGCTGCTCTAAAAGATGCAGCACTGGGTTCTCTCCTGATAACAGGTGAGTAAATCGGAATTCATAGTTCGACTGATTTTCGAGGAATATTTTTACGTTTCAAAAATGGACACTTAGAAACTTTTCTGGTGAAAACCACACAATGGATTCCTATGGAAGGAAACACAAGTTACTGGTAAGTATGCTTAGAATTACTTTTCAGGGTTGTGCTGGGCTAACAGATGCAGCACTAGGTTCTCTCCTGATAACAGGTGAGTAAATCGGAATTCGTAGTTCGGCTGATTTTAGAGGAATATTTGTACATTTCAAAAATGTAGACTTAGAAACTTTTCTGCTTAAAACCACACAATGGATTCCAATGGAAGGAAATACAAGTTACTGGTAAGTACGCTTAGAATTACTTTCCAGGGTCAGCGCAGGGCTGAAAGATGCAGCACTGGGTTCTCTCCTGATAACAGGTGAGTAAATCGGAATTCGTAGTTTGGCTGATTTTAGAGGAATATTTATACGTTTCAAAAATAGACACTTAGAAACTTTTCTGCTGAAAACCACACAATGGATTCCTATGGAAGGAAATACAAGTTACTGGTAAGTACGCTTAGAATTACTTTCCAGGGTCAGTGCAGGGCTAAAAGATGCAGCACTGGGTTCTCTCCTGATAACAGGTGAGTATATCGGAATTCGTAGTTCGGCTGATTTTAGAGGTATATTTGTACGTTTCAAAAATGTACACTTAGAAACTTTTCTGCTGAAAACCACACAATGGATTCCTGTGGAAGGAAACATAAGTTACTGGTAACTACGCTTAGAAGTACTTTCCAGGGTCAGTGCAGGGCTAAAAGATGCAGCACTGGGTTCTCTCCTGATAACAGGTGAGTAAATCGGAATTCGTAGTTTGACTGCTTTTAGAGGAATATTTGTACATTTCAAGAATGGACACTTAGAAACTTTTCGGATGAAGACCACACAATGGATTCCTATGGAAGGAAATACAAGTTACTGGTAAGTACTCTTAGAATTTCTTTCCAGGGTCAGTGCTGGGCTAAAAGATGCAGCACTGGGTTCTCTCCTGATAACAGGTGAGTAAATCGGAATTCATAGTTCGACTGATTTTCGAGGAATATTTGTATGTTTCAAAAATTGACAGTTAGAAACTTTTCTGGGGAAAACCACACAATGGATTCCTATGGAAGGAAATACAAGTTACTGGTAAGTACGCTTAGAATTACTTTCCAGGGTCAGTACAGGGCTAAAATATGTAGCACTGGGTTCTCTCCTGATAACAGGTGAGTATATCGGAATTCGTAGTTCAGCTGATTTTAGAGGTATATTTGTACGTTTCAAAAATATACACTTAGAAACTTTTCTGCTGAAAACCACACAATGGATTCCTATGGAAGGAAATATAAGTTACTGGTAACTACGCTTAGAATTACTTTCCAGGGTCAGTGCTGGTCTAAAAGATGCAGCACTTGGTTCTCTCCTGATAACAGGTGAGTAAATCGGAATTCGGAGTTTGACTGATTTTAGAGGAATATTTGTATCTTTCAAAAATGGACACTTAGAAACTTTTCTGGTGAAGAACACACAATGGATTCCTATGGAAGGAAATACAAGTTACTGGTAAGTATGCTTAGAATTACTTTCCAATGTCAGTGCTGGTCTAAAAGATGCAGCACTGGGTTCTCTACTGATAACAGGTGAGTAAATCGGAATTCGTAGTTCGGCTGATTTTCGAGGAATATTTGTACGTTTCAAAAATGGACACTTAGAAACTTTTCTGGTGAAAACCACACAATGGATTCCTAAGGAAGGAAATACAAGTTACTAGTAAGTACGCTTTGAAATAATTTTCGGGGACAGTGCTGGGCTAAAAGATGCAGCACTGCGTTCTCTCCTGATAACAGGTGAGTAAATCGGAATTCATAGTTCCGTTGATTTTAGAGGAATATTTGTACGTTTCAAAAATGGAGACTTAGAAACTTTTCTGCTGAAAACCACACAATGGATTCCAATGGAAGGAAATACAAGCTACTAGTAAGTACGCTTAGAATTACTTTTCAGGGTCAGTGCTGGTCTAAAAGATGCAGCACTGGGTTGTCTCCTGACAACAGGTGAGTAAATCGGAATTCGTAGTTCGACTGATTTTAGAGGAATATTTGTACATTTCAAGAATGGACACTTAGAAACTTTTCGGATGAAGACCACACAATGGATTCCTATGGAAGGAAATACAAGTTACTGGTAAGTACTCTTAGAATTACTTTCAAGGGTCAGTGCTGGGCTAAAAGATGCAGCACTGGGTTCTCTCCTGATAACAGGTGAGTAAATCGGAATTCATAGTTCGACTGATTTTCGAGGAATATTTGTATGTTTCAAAAATTGACAGTTAGAAACTTTTCTGGGGAAAACCACACAATGGATTCCTATGGAAGGAAATACAAGTTACTGGTAAGTACGCTTAGAATTACTTTCCAGGGTCAGTACAGGGCTAAAAGTTGTAGCACTGGGTTCTCTCCTGATAACAGGTGAGTATATCGGAATTCGTAGTTCGGCTGATTTTAGAGGTATATTTGTACGTTTCAAAAATGTACACTTAGAAACTTTTCTGCTGAAAACCACACAATGGATTCCTATGGAAGGAAATATAAGTTACTGGTAACTACGCTTAGAATTACTTTCCAGGGTCAGTGCTGGTCTAAAAGATGCAGCACTTGGTTCTCTCCTGATAACAGGTGAGTAAATCGGAATTCGGAGTTTGACTGATTTTAGAGGAATATTTGTATGTTTCAAAAATGGACACTTAGAAACTTTTCAGGTGATGAACACACAATGGATTCCTATGGAAGGAAATACAAGTTACTGGTAAGTATGCTTAGAATTACTTTCCAATGTCAGTGCTGGTCTAAAAGATGCAGCACTGGGTTCTCTACTGATAACAGGTGAGTAAATCGGAATTCGTAGTTCGGCTGATTTTCGAGGAATATTTGTACGTTTCAAAAATGGACACTTAGAAACTTTTCTGGTGAAAACCACACAATGGATTCCGAAGGAAGGAAATACAAGTTACTGGTAAGTACGCTTTGAAATAATTTTCGGGGACAGTGCTGGGCTAAAAGATGCAGCACTGCGTTCTCTCCTGATAACAGTTGAGTAAATCGGAAGTCATAGTTCCGTTGATTTTAGAGGAATATTTGTACGTTTCAAAAATGGAGACTTAGAAACTTTTCTGCTGAAAACCACATAATGGATTCCTATTGAAGAAAATACAAGTTACTGGTAAGTATGCTTAGAATTACTTTCCAATGTCAGTGCTGGTCTAAAATATGCAGCACTGGGTTCTCTACTGAAAACAGTTGAGTAAATCGGAATTCATAGTTCCGTTGATTTTAGAGGAATATTTGTACGTTTCAAAAATGGAGACTTAGAAACTTTTCTGCTGAAAACCACATAATGGATTCCTATTGAAGAAAATACAAGTTACTGGTAAGTATGCTTAGAATTACTTTCCAATGTCAGTGCTGGTCTAAAATATGCAGCACTGGGTTCTCTACTGATAACAGGTGAGTAAATCGGAATTCGTAGTTCGGCTGATTTTAGAGGTATATTTGTACGTTTCAAAAATGTACACTTAGAAACTTTTCTGCTGAAAACCACACAATGGATTCCTATAGAAGGAGATACAAGTTACTAGTAAGTACGATTAGAATTACTTTTCAGGGTCAGTGCTGGTCTAAAAGATGCAGCACTGGGTTCTCTCCTGATAACAGGTGAGTAAATCAGAATTCATGGTTCGACTGATTATCGAGGAATATTTTTACGTTTCAAAAATGGACACTTAGAAACTTTTCTGGTGAAAACAACACAATGGATTCCTATGGAAGGAAACACAAGTTACTGGTAAGTATGCTTAGAATTACTTTTCAGGGTTGTGCTGGACTAACAGATGCAGCACTGGGTTCTCTCCTGATAACAGGTGAGTAAATCGGAATTCGTAGTTTGGCTGATTTTAGAGGAATATTTATACGTTTCAAAAATAGACACTTAGAAACTTTTCTGCTGAAAACCACACAATGGATTCCTATGGAAGGAAATACAAGTTACTGGTAAGTACGCTTAGAATTACTTTCCAGGGTCAGTGCAGGGCTAAAAGATGCAGCACTGGGTTCTCTCCTGATAACAGGTGAGTATATCGGAATTCGTAGTTCGGCTGATTTTAGAGGTATATTTGTACGTTTCAAAAATGTACACTTAGAAACTTTTCTGCTGAAAACCACACAATGGATTCCTGTGGAAGGAAACATAAGTTACTGGTAACTACGCTTAGAAGTACTTTCCAGGGTCAGTGCAGGGCTAAAAGATGCAGCACTGGGTTCTCTCCTGATAACAGGTGAGTAAATCGGAATTTGTAGTTTGACTGATTTTAGAGGAATATTTGTACATTTCAAGAATGGACACTTAGAAACTTTTCGGATGAAAACCACACAATGGATTCCTATGGAAGGAAATACAAGTTACTGGTAAGTACTCTCAGAATTACTTTCCAGGGTCAGTGCTGGGCTAAAAGATGCAGCACTGGGTTCTCTCCTGATAGCAGGTGAGTAAATCGGAATTCATAGTTCGACTGATTTTCGAGGAATATTTGTATGTTTCAAAAATGGACAGTTAGAAACTTTTCTGGGGAAAACCACACAATGGATTCCTATGGAAGGAAATACAAGTTACTAGTAAGTACGCTTAGAATTACTTTCCAGGGTCAGTGCTGGTCTAAAAGATGCAGCACTGGGTTCTCTCCTGATAACAGGTGAGTAAATCGGAATTCGTAGTTCGGCTGATTTTAGAGGTATATTTGTACGTTTCAAAAATGTACACTTAGAAACTTTTCTGCTGAAAACCACACAATGGATTCCTATAGAAGGAGATACAAGTTACTAGTAAGTACGATTAGAATTACTTTCCAGGGTCAGTGCTGCTCTAAAAGATGCAGCACTGGGTTCTCTCCTGATAACAAGAGAGTAAATCGGAATTCATAGTTCGACTGATTTTCGAGGAATATTTTTACGTTTCAAAAATGGACACTTAGAAACTTTTCTGGTGAAAACCACACAATGGATTCCTATGGAAGGAAACACAAGTTACTGGTAAGTATGCTTAGAATTACTTTTCAGGGTTGTGCTGGGCTAACAGATGCAGCACTGGGTTCTCTCCTGATAACAGGTGAGTAAATCGGAATTCGTAGTTCGGCTGATTTTAGAGGAATATTTGTACATTTCAAAAATGTAGACTTATAAACTTTTCTGCTGAAAACCACACAATGGATTCCAATGGAAGGAAATACAAGTTACTGGTAAGTACGCTTAGAATTACTTTCCAGGGTCAGCGCAGGGCTGAAAGATGCAGCACTGGGTTCTCTCCTGATAACAGGTGAGTAAATCGGAATTCGTAGTTTGGCTGATTTTAGAGGAATATTTATACGTTTCAAAAATAGACACTTAGAAACTTTTCTGCTGAAAACCACACAATGGATTCCTATGGAAGGAAATACAAGTTACTGGTAAGTACGCTTAGAATTACTTTACAGGGTCAGTGCAGGGCTAAAAGATGCAGCACTGGGTTCTCTCCTGATAACAGGTGAGTATATCGGAATTCGTAGTTCGGCTGATTTTAGAGGTATATTTGTACGTTTCAAAAATGTACACTTAGAAACTTTTCTGCTGAAAACCACACAATGGATTCCTGTGGAAGGAAACATAAGTTACTGGTAACTACGCTTAGAAGTACTTTCCAGGGTCAGTGCAGGGCTAAAAGATGCAGCACTGGGTTCTCTCCTGATAACAGGTGAGTAAATCGGAATTCGTAGTTTGACTGCTTTTAGAGGAATATTTGTACATTTCAAGAATGGACACTTAGAAACTTTTCGGATGAAGACCACACAATGGATTCCTATGGAAGGAAATACAAGTTACTGGTAAGTACTCTTAGAATTTCTTTCCAGGGTCAGTGCTGGGCTAAAAGATGCAACACTGGGTTCTCTCCTGATAACAGGTGAGTAAATCGGAATTCATAGTTCGACTGATTTTCGAGGAATATTTGTATGTTTCAAAAATTGACAGTTAGAAACTTTTCTGGGGAAAACCACACAATGGATTCCTATGGAAGGAAATACAAGTTACTGGTAAGTACGCTTAGAATTACTTTCCAGGGTCAGTACAGGGCTAAAAGTTGTAGCACTGGGTTCTCTCCTGATAACAGGTGAGTATATCGGAATTCGTAGTTCGGCTGATTTTAGAGGTATATTTGTACGTTTCAAAAATGTACACTTAGAAACTTTTCTGCTGAAAACCACACAATGGATTCCTATGGAAGGAAATATAAGTTACTGGTAACTACGCTTAGAATTACTTTCCAGGGTCAGTGCTGGTCTAAAAGATGCAGCACTTGGTTCTCTCCTGATAACAGGTGAGTAAATCGGAATTCGGAGTTTGACTGATTTTAGAGGAATATTTGTATGTTTCAAAAATGGACACTTAGAAACTTTTCTGGTGATGAACACACAATGGATTCCTATGGAAGGAAATACAAGTTACTGGTAAGTATGCTTAGAATTACTTTCCAATGTCAGTGCTGGTCTAAAAGATGCAGCACTGGGTTCTCTACTGATAACAGGTGAGTAAATCGGAATTCGTAGTTCGGCTGATTTTCGAGGAATATTTGTACGTTTCAAAAATGAACACTTAGAAACTTTTCTGGTGAAAACCACACAATGGATTCCTAAGGAAGGAAACACAAGTTACTGGTAAGTACGCTTTGAAATAATTTTCGGGGACAGTGCTGGGCTAAAAGATGCAGCACTGCGTTCTCTCCTGATAACAGTTGAGTAAATCGGAAGTCATAGTTCCGTTGATTTTAGAGGAATATTTGTACGTTTCAAAAATGGAGACTTAGAAACTTTTCTGCTGAAAACCACACAATGGATTCCTATAGAAGGAGATACAAGTTACTAGTAAGTACGATTAGAATTACTTTTCAGGGTCAGTGCTGGTCTAAAAGATGCAGCACTGGGTTCTCTCCTGATAACAGGTGAGTAAATCAGAATTCATGGTTCGACTGATTATCGAGGAATATTTTTACGTTTCAAAAATGGACACTTAGAAACTTTTCTGGTGAAAACAACACAATGGATTCCTATGGAAGGAAACACAAGTTACTGGTAAGTATGCTTAGAATTACTTTTCAGGGTTGTGCTGGACTAACAGATGCAGCACTGGGTTCTCTCCTGATAACAGGTGAGTAAATCGGAATTCGTAGTTTGGCTGATTTTAGAGGAATATTTATACGTTTCAAAAATAGACACTTAGAAACTTTTCTGCTGAAAACCACACAATGGATTCCTATGGAAGGAAATACAAGTTACTGGTAAGTACGCTTAGAATTACTTTCCAGGGTCAGTGCAGGGCTAAAAGATGCAGCACTGGGTTCTCTCCTGATAACAGGTGAGTATATCGGAATTCGTAGTTCGGCTGATTTTAGAGGTATATTTGTACGTTTCAAAAATGTACACTTAGAAACTTTTCTGCTGAAAACCACACAATGGATTCCTGTGGAAGGAAACATAAGTTACTGGTAACTACGCTTAGAAGTACTTTCCAGGGTCAGTGCAGGGCTAAAAGATGCAGCACTGGGTTCTCTCCTGATAACAGGTGAGTAAATCGGAATTTGTAGTTTGACTGATTTTAGAGGAATATTTGTACATTTCAAGAATGGACACTTAGAAACTTTTCGGATGAAAACCACACAATGGATTCCTATGGAAGGAAATACAAGTTACTGGTAAGTACTCTTAGAATTACTTTCCAGGGTCAGCGCTGGGCTAAAAGATGCAGCACTGGGTTCTCTCCTGATAGCAGGTGAGTAAATCGGAATTCATAGTTCGACTGATTTTCGAGGAATATTTGTATGTTTCAAAAATGGACAGTTAGAAACTTTTCTGGGGAAAACCACACAATGGATTCCTATGGAAGGAAATACAAGTTACTAGTAAGTACGCTTTAAATTACTTTCCAGGGTCAGTGCTGGTCTAAAAGATGCAGCACTGGGTTCTCTCCTGATAACAGGTGAGTAAATCGGAATTCATAGTTCGACTGATTTTCGAGGAATATTTTTATGTTTCAAAAATGGACAGTTAGAAACTTTTCTGGTGAAAACCACACAATCCATTCCTATGGAAGGAAATACAAGTTACTGGTAAGTACGCTTAGAATTACTTTCCAGGGTCAGTGCAGGGCTAAAAGATGCAGCACTGGGTTCTCTCCTGATAACAGGTGAGTAAATCGGAATTCGTAGTTCGGCTGATTTTAGAGGTATATTTGTACGTTTCAAAAATGTACACTTAGAAACTTTTCTGCTGAAAACCACACAATGGATTCCTATAGAAGGAGATACAAGTTACTAGTAAGTACGATTAGAATTACTTTCCAGGGTCAGTGCTGCTCTAAAAGATGCAGCACTGGGTTCTCTCCTGATAACAGGTGAGTAAATCGGAATTCATAGTTCGACTGATTTTCGAGGAATATTTTTACGTTTCAAAAATGGACACTTAGAAACTTTTCTGGTGAAAACCACACAATGGATTCCTATGGAAGGAAACACAAGTTACTGGTAAGTATGCTTAGAATTACTTTTCAGGGTTGTGCTGGGCTAACAGATGCAGCACTGGGTTCTCTCCTGATAACAGGTGAGTAAATCGGAATTCGTAGTTCGGCTGATTTTAGAGGAATATTTGTACATTTCAAAAATGTAGACTTAGAAACTTTTCTGCTGAAAACCACACAATAGATTCCAATGGAAGGAAATACAAGTTACTGGTAAGTACGCTTAGAATTACTTTCCAGGGTCAGCGCAGGGCTGAAAGATGCAGCACTGGGATCTCTCCTGATAACAGGTGAGTAAATCGGAATTCGTAGTTTGGCTGATTTTAGAGGAATATTTATACGTTTCAAAAATAGACACTTAGAAACTTTTCTGCTGAAAACCACACAATGGATTCCTATGGAAGGAAATACAAGTTACTGGTAAGTACGCTTAGAATTACTTTCCAGGGTCAGTGCAGGGCTAAAAGATGCAGCACTGGGTTCTCTCCTGATAACAGGTGAGTATATCGGAATTCGTAGTTCGGCTGATTTTAGAGGTATATTTGTACGTTTCAAAAATGTACACTTAGAAACTTTTCTGCTGAAAACCACACAATGGATTCCTGTGGAAGGAAACATAAGTTACTGGTAACTACGCTTAGAAGTACTTTCCAGGGTCAGTGCAGGGCTAAAAGATGCAGCACTGGGTTCTCTCCTGATAACAGGTGAGTAAATCGGAATTCGTAGTTTGACTGCTTTTAGAGGAATATTTGTACATTTCAAGAATGGACACTTAGAAACTTTTCGGATGAAGACCACACAATGGATTCCTATGGAAGGAAATACAAGTTACTGGTAAGTACTCTTAGAATTTCTTTCCAGGGTCAGTGCTGGGCTAAAAGATGCAGCACTGGGTTCTCTCCTGATAACAGGTGAGTAAATCGGAATTCATAGTTCGACTGATTTTCGAGGAATATTTGTATGTTTCAAAAATTGACAGTTAGAAACTTTTCTGGGGAAAACCACACAATAGATTCCTATGGAAGGAAATACAAGTTACTGGTAAGTACGCTTAGAATTACTTTCCAGGGTCAGTACAGGGCTAAAAGTTGTAGCACTGGGTTCTCTCCTGATAACAGGTGAGTATATCGGAATTCGTAGTTCGGCTGATTTTAGAGGTATATTTGTACGTTTCAAAAATGTACACTTAGAAACTTTTCTGCTGAAAACCACACAATGGATTCCTATGGAAGGAAATATAAGTTACTGGTAACTACGCTTAGAATTACTTTCCAGGGTCAGTGCTGGTCTAAAAGATGCAGCACTTGGTTCTCTCCTGATAACAGGTGAGTAAATCGGAATTCGGAGTTTGACTGATTTTAGAGGAATATTTGTATGTTTCAAAAATGGACACTTAGAAACTTTTCTGGTGATGAACACACAATGGATTCCTATGGAAGGAAATACAAGTTACTGGTAAGTATGCTTAGAATTACTTTCCAATGTCAGTGCTGGTCTAAAAGATGCAGCACTGGGTTCTCTACTGATAACAGGTGAGTAAATCGGAATTCGTAGTTCGGCTGATTTTCGAGGAATATTTGTACGTTTCAAAAATGGACACTTAGAAACTTTTCTGGTGAAAACCACACAATGGATTCCTAAGGAAGGAAATACAAGTTACTGGTAAGTACGCTTTGAAATAATTTTCGGGGACAGTGCTGGGCTAAAAGATGCAGCACTGCGTTCTCTCCTGATAACAGTTGAGTAAATCGGAAGTCATAGTTCCGTTGATTTTAGAGGAATATTTGTACGTTTCAAAAATGGAGACTTAGAAACTTTTCTGCTGAAAACCACATAATGGATTCCTATTGAAGAAAATACAAGTTACTGGTAAGTATGCTTAGAATTACTTTCCAATGTCAGTGCTGGTCTAAAATATGCAGCACTGGGTTCTCTACTGATAACAGTTGAGTAAATCGGAATTCATAGTTCCGTTGATTTTAGAGGAATATTTGTACGTTTCAAAAATGGAGACTTAGAAACTTTTCTGCTGAAAACCACATAATGGATTCCTATTGAAGAAAATACAAGTTACTGGTAAGTATGCTTAGAATTACTTTCCAATGTCAGTGCTGGTCTAAAATATGCAGCACTGGGTTCTCTACTGATAACAGGTGAGTAAATCGGAATTCGTAGTTCGGCTGATTTTAGAGGTATATTTGTACGTTTCAAAAATGTACACTTAGAAACTTTTCTGCTGAAAACCACACAATGGATTCCTATAGAAGGAGATACAAGTTACTAGTAAGTACGATTAGAATTACTTTTCAGGGTCAGTGCTGGTCTAAAAGATGCAGCACTGGGTTCTCTCCTGATAACAGGTGAGTAAATCAGAATTCATGGTTCGACTGATTATCGAGGAATATTTTTACGTTTCAAAAATGGACACTTAGAAACTTTTCTGGTGAAAACAACACAATGGATTCCTATGGAAGGAAACACAAGTTACTGGTAAGTATGCTTAGAATTACTTTTCAGGGTTGTGCTGGACTAACAGATGCAGCACTGGGTTCTCTCCTGATAACAGGTGAGTAAATCGGAATTCGTAGTTTGGCTGATTTTAGAGGAATATTTATACGTTTCAAAAATAGACACTTAGAAACTTTTCTGCTGAAAACCACACAATGGATTCCTATGGAAGGAAATACAAGTTACTGGTAAGTACGCTTAGAATTACTTTCCAGGGTCAGTGCAGGGCTAAAAGATGCAGCACTGGGTTCTCTCCTGATAACAGGTGAGTATATCGGAATTCGTAGTTCGGCTGATTTTAGAGGTATATTTGTACGTTTCAAAAATGTACACTTAGAAACTTTTCTGCTGAAAACCACACAATGGATTCCTGTGGAAGGAAACATAAGTTACTGGTAACTACGCTTAGAAGTACTTTCCAGGGTCAGTGCAGGGCTAAAAGATGCAGCACTGGGTTCTCTCCTGATAACAGGTGAGTAAATCGGAATTTGTAGTTTGACTGATTTTAGAGGAATATTTGTACATTTCAAGAATGGACACTTAGAAACTTTTCGGATGAAAACCACACAATGGATTCCTATGGAAGGAAATACAAGTTACTGGTAAGTACTCTTAGAATTACTTTCCAGGGTCAGTGCTGGGCTAAAAGATGCAGCACTGGGTTCTCTCCTGATAGCAGGTGATTAAATCGGAATTCATAGTTCGACTGATTTTCGAGGAATATTTGTATGTTTCAAAAATGGACAGTTAGAAACTTTTCTGGGGAAAACCACACAATGGATTCCTATGGAAGGAAATACAAGTTACTAGTAAGTACGCTTAGAATTACTTTCCAGGGTCAGTGCTGGTCTAAAAGATGCAGCACTGGGTTCTCTCCTGATAACAGGTGAGTAAATCGGAATTCATAGTTCGACTGATTTTCGAGGAATATTTTTATGTTTCAAAAATGGACAGTTAGAAACTTTTCTGGTGAAAACCACACAATCCATTCCTATGGAAGGAAATACATGTTACTGGTAAGTACGCTTAGAATTACTTTCCAGGGTCAGTGCAGGGCTAAAAGATGCAGCACTGGGTTCTCTCCTGATAACAGGTGAGTAAATCGGAATTCGTAGTTCGGCTGATTTTAGAGGTATATTTGTACGTTTCAAAAATGTACACTTAGAAACTTTTCTGCTGAAAACCACACAATGGATTCCTATAGAAGGAGATACAAGTTACTAGTAAGTACGATTAGAATTACTTTCCAGGGTCAGTGCTGCTCTAAAAGATGCAGCACTGGGTTCTCTCCTGATAACAGGTGAGTAAATCGGAATTCATAGTTCGACTGATTTTCGAGGAATATTTTTACGTTTCAAAAATGGACACTTAGAAACTTTTCTGGTGAAAACCACACAATGGATTCCTATGGAAGGAAACACAAGTTACTGGTAAGTATGCTTAGAATTACTTTTCAGGGTTGTGCTGGGCTAACAGATGCAGCACTGGGTTCTCTCCTGATAACAGGTGAGTAAATCGGAATTCGTAGTTCGGCTG
Source organism: Triturus cristatus (assembly GCF_964204655.1). Lineage (NCBI taxonomy): Eukaryota > Metazoa > Chordata > Amphibia > Caudata > Salamandridae > Triturus > Triturus cristatus. Next base: position 712,020 of record NW_028187542.1, read on the forward strand.
ATTTTAGAGGAATATTTGTACATTTCAAAAATGTAGACTTAAAAACTTTTCTGCTGAAAACCACACAATGGATTCCAATGGAAGGAAATACAAGTTACTGGTAAGTACGCTTAGAATTACTTTCCAGGGTCAGCGCAGGGCTGAAAGATGCAGCACTGGGTTCTCTCCTGATAACAGGTGAGTAAATCGGAATTCGTAGTTTGGCTGATTTTAGAGGAATATTTATACGTTTCAAAAATAGACACTTAGAAACTTTTCTGCTGAAAACCACACAATGGATTCCTATGGAAGGAAATACAAGTTACTGGTAAGTACGCTTAGAATTACTTTCCAGGGTCAGTGCAGGGCTAAAAGATGCAGCACTGGGTTCTCTCCTGATAACAGGTGAGTATATCGGAATTCGTAGTTCGGCTGATTTTAGAGGTATATTTGTACGTTTCAAAAATGTACACTTAGAAACTTTTCTGCTGAAAACCACACAATGGATTCCTGTGGAAGGAAACATAAGTTACTGGTAACTACGCTTAGAAGTACTTTCCAGGGTCAGTGCAGGGCTAAAAGATGCAGCACTGGGTTCTCTCCTGATAACAGGTGAGTAAATCGGAATTCGTAGTTTGACTGCTTTTAGAGGAATATTTGTACATTTCAAGAATGGACACTTAGAAACTTTTCGGATGAAGACCACACAATGGATTCCTATGGAAGGAAATACAAGTTACTGGTAAGTACTCTTAGAATTTCTTTCCAGGGTCAGTGCTGGGCTAAAAGATGCAGCACTGGGTTCTCTCCTGATAACAGGTGAGTAAATCGGAATTCATAGTTCGACTGATTTTCGAGGAATATTTGTATGTTTCAAAAATTGACAGTTAGAAACTTTTCTGGGGAAAACCACACAATGGATTCCTATGGAAGGAAATACAAGTTACTGGTAAGTACGCTTAGAATTACTTTCCAGGGTCAGTACAGGGCTAAAATATGGAGCACTGGGTTCTCTCCTGATAACAGGTGAGTATATCGGAATTCGTAGTTCAGCTGATTTTAGAGGTATATTTGTACGTTTCAAAAATATACACTTAGAAACTTTTCTGCTGAAAACCACACAATGGATTCCTATGGAAGGAAATATAAGTTACTGGTAACTACGCTTAGAATTACTTTCCAGGGTCAGTGCTGGTCTAAAAGATGCAGCACTTGGTTCTCTCCTGATAACAGGTGAGTAAATCGGAATTCGGAGTTTGACTGATTTTAGAGGAATATTTGTATGTTTCAAAAATGGACACTTAGAAACTTTTCTGGTGAAGAACACACAATGGATTCCTATGGAAGGAAATACAAGTTACTGGTAAGTATGCTTAGAATTACTTTCCAATGTCAGTGCTGGTCTAAAAGATGCAGCACTGGGTTCTCTACTGATAACAGGTGAGTAAATCGGAATTCGTAGTTCGGCTGATTTTCGAGGAATATTTGTACGTTTCAAAAATGGACACTTAGAAACTTTTCTGGTGAAAACCACACAATGGATTCCTAAGGAAGGAAATACAAGTTACTAGTAAGTACGCTTTGAAATAATTTTCGGGGACAGTGCTGGGCTAAAAGATGCAGCACTGCGTTCTCTCCTGATAACAGGTGAGTAAATCGGAATTCATAGTTCCGTTGATTTTAGAGGAATATTTGTACGTTTCAAAAATGGAGACTTAGAAACTTTTCTGCTGAAAACCACACAATGGATTCCAATGGAAGGAAATACAAGCTACTAGTAAGTACGCTTAGAATTACTTTTCAGGGTCAGTGCTGGTCTAAAAGATGCAGCACTGGGTTGTCTCCTGACAACAGGTGAGTAAATCGGAATTCGTAGTTCGACTGATTTTAGAGGAATATTTGTACATTTCAAGAATGGACACTTAGAAACTTTTCGGATGAAGACCACACAATGGATTCCTATGGAAGGAAATACAAGTTACTGGTAAGTACTCTTAGAATTACTTTCCAGGGTCAGTGCTGGGCTAAAAGATGCAGCACTGGGTTCTCTCCTGATAACAGGTGAGTAAATCGGAATTCATAGTTCGACTGATTTTCGAGGAATATTTGTATGTTTCAAAAATTGACAGTTAGAAACTTTTCTGGGGAAAACCACACAATGGATTCCTATGGAAGGAAATACAAGTTACTGGTAAGTACGCTTAGAATTACTTTCCAGGGTCAGTACAGGGCTAAAAGTTGTAGCACTGGGTTCTCTCCTGATAACAGGTGAGTATATCGGAATTCGTAGTTCGGCTGATTTTAGAGGTATATTTGTACGTTTCAAAAATGTACACTTAGAAACTTTTCTGCTGAAAACCACACAATGGATTCCTATGGAAGGAAATATAAGTTACTGGTAACTACGCTTAGAATTACTTTCCAGGGTCAGTGCTGGTCTAAAAGATGCAGCACTTGGTTCTCTCCTGATAACAGGTGAGTAAATCGGAATTCGGAGTTTGACTGATTTTAGAGGAATATTTGTATGTTTCAAAAACGGACACTTAGAAACTTTTCTGGTGATGAACACACAATGGATTCCTATGGAAGGAAATACAAGTTACTGGTAAGTATGCTTAGAATTACTTTCCAATGTCAGTGCTGGTCTAAAAGATGCAGCACTGGGTTCTCTACTGATAACAGGTGAGTAAATCGGAATTCGTAGTTCGGCTGATTTTCGAGGAATATTTGTACGTTTCAAAAATGGACACTTAGAAACTTTTCTGGTGAAAACCACACAATGGATTCCTAAGGAAGGAAATACAAGTTACTGGTAAGTACGCTTTGAAATAATTTTCGGGGACAGTGCTGGGCTAAAAGATGCAGCACTGCGTTCTCTCCTGATAACAGTTGAGTAAATCGGAATTCATAGTTCCGTTGATTTTAGAGGAATATTTGTACGTTTCAAAAATGGAGACTTAGAAACTTTTCTGCTGAAAACCACATAATGGATTCCTATTGAAGAAAATACAAGTTACTGGTAAGTATGCTTAGAATTACTTTCCAATGTCAGTGCTGGTCTAAAATATGCAGCACTGGGTTCTCTACTGATAACAGGTGAGTAAATCGGAATTCGTAGTTCGGCTGATTTTAGAGGTATATTTGTACGTTTCAAAAATGTACACTTAGAAACTTTTCTGCTGAAAACCACACAATGGATTCCTATAGAAGGAGATACAAGTTACTAGTAAGTACGATTAGAATTACTTTTCAGGGTCAGTGCTGGTCTAAAAGATGCAGCACTGGGTTCTCTCCTGATAACAGGTGAGTAAATCAGAATTCATGGTTCGACTGATTATCGAGGAATATTTTTACGTTTCAAAAATGGACACTTAGAAACTTTTCTGGTGAAAACAACACAATGGATCCCTATGGAAGGAAACACAAGTTACTGGTAAGTATGCTTAGAATTACTTTTCAGGGTTGTGCTGGGCTAACAGATGCAGCACTGGGTTCTCTCCTGATAACAGGTGAGTAAATCGGAATTCGTAGTTCGGCTGATTTTAGAGGTATATTTGTACGTTTCAAAAATGTACACTTAGAAACTTTTCTGCTGAAAACCACACAATGGATTCCTGTGGAAGGAAACATAAGTTACTGGTAACTACGCTTAGAAGTACTTTCCAGGGTCAGTGCAGGGCTAAAAGATGCAGCACTGGGTTCTCTCCTGATAACAGGTGAGTAAATCGGAATTTGTAGTTTGACTGATTTTAGAGGAATATTTGTACATTTCAAGAATGGACACTTAGAAACTTTTCGGATGAAAACCACACAATGGATTCCTATGGAAGGAAATACAAGTTACTGGTAAGTACTCTTAGAATTACTTTCCAGGGTCAGTGCTGGGCTAAAAGATGCAGCACTGGGTTCTCTCCTGATAGCAGGTGAGTAAATCGGAATTCATAGTTCGACTGATTTTCGAGGAATATTTGTATGTTTCAAAAATGGACAGTTAGAAACTTTTCTGGGGAAAACCACACAATGGATTCCTATGGAAGGAAATACAAGTTACTAGTAAGTACGCTTAGAATTACTTTCCAGGGTCAGTGCTGGTCTAAAAGATGCAGCACTGGGTTCTCTCCTGATAACAGGTGAGTAAATCGGAATTCATAGTTCGACTGATTTTCGAGGAATATTTTTATGTTTCAAAAATGGACAGTTAGAAACTTTTCTGGTGAAAACCACACAATCCATTCCTATGGAAGGAAATACATGTTACTGGTAAGTACGCTTAGAATTACTTTCCAGGGTCAGTGCAGGGCTAAAAGATGCAGCACTGGGTTCTCTCCTGATAACAGGTGAGTAAATCGGAATTCGTAGTTCGGCTGATTTTAGAGGTATATTTGTACGTTTCAAAAATGTACACTTAGAAACTTTTCTGCTGAAAACCACACAATGGATTCCTATAGAAGGAGATACAAGTTACTAGTAAGTACGATTAGAATTACTTTCCAGGGTCAGTGCTGCTCTAAAAGATGCAGCACTGGGTTCTCTCCTGATAACAGGTGAGTAAATCGGAATTCATAGTTCGACTGATTTTCGAGGAATATTTTTACGTTTCAAAAATGGACACTTAGAAACTTTTCTGGTGAAAACCACACAATGGATTCCTATGGAAGGAAACACAAGTTACTGGTAAGTATGCTTAGAATTACTTTTCAGGGTTGTGCTGGGCTAACAGATGCAGCACTGGGTTCTCTCCTGATAACAGGTGAGTAAATCGGAATTCGTAGTTCGGCTGATTTTAGAGGAATATTTGTACATTTCAAAAATGTAGACTTAAAAACTTTTCTGCTGAAAACCACACAATGGATTCCAATGGAAGGAAATACAAGTTACTGGTAAGTACGCTTAGAATTACTTTCCAGGGTCAGCGCAGGGCTGAAAGATGCAGCACTGGGTTCTCTCCTGATAACAGGTGAGTAAATCGGAATTCGTAGTTTGGCTGATTTTAGAGGAATATTTATACGTTTCAAAAATAGACACTTAGAAACTTTTCTGCTGAAAACCACACAATGGATTCCTATGGAAGGAAATACAAGTTACTGGTAAGTACGCTTAGAATTACTTTCCAGGGTCAGTGCAGGGCTAAAAGATGCAGCACTGGGTTCTCTCCTGATAACAGGTGAGTATATCGGAATTCGTAGTTCGGCTGATTTTAGAGGTATATTTGTACGTTTCAAAAATGTACACTTAGAAACTTTTCTGCTGAAAACCACACAATGGATTCCTGTGGAAGGAAACATAAGTTACTGGTAACTACGCTTAGAAGTACTTTCCAGGGTCAGTGCAGGGCTAAAAGATGCAGCACTGGGTTCTCTCCTGATAACAGGTGAGTAAATCGGAATTCGTAGTTTGACTGCTTTTAGAGGAATATTTGTACATTTCAAGAATGGACACTTAGAAACTTTTCGGATGAAGACCACACAATGGATTCCTATGGAAGGAAATACAAGTTACTGGTAAGTACTCTTAGAATTTCTTTCCAGGGTCAGTGCTGGGCTAAAAGATGCAGCACTGGGTTCTCTCCTGATAACAGGTGAGTAAATCGGAATTCATAGTTCGACTGATTTTCGAGGAATATTTGTATGTTTCAAAAATTGACAGTTAGAAACTTTTCTGGGGAAAACCACACAATGGATTCCTATGGAAGGAAATACAAGTTACTGGTAAGTACGCTTAGAATTACTTTCCAGGGTCAGTACAGGGCTAAAATATGGAGCACTGGGTTCTCTCCTGATAACAGGTGAGTATATCGGAATTCGTAGTTCAGCTGATTTTAGAGGTATATTTGAACGTTTCAAAAATATACACTTAGAAACTTTTCTGCTGAAAACCACACAATGGATTCCTATGGAAGGAAATATAAGTTACTGGTAACTACGCTTAGAATTACTTTCCAGGGTCAGTGCTGGTCTAAAAGATGCAGCACTTGGTTCTCTCCTGATAACAGGTGAGTAAATCGGAATTCGGAGTTTGACTGATTTTAGAGGAATATTTGTATGTTTCAAAAATGGACACTTAGAAACTTTTCTGGTGAAGAACACACAATGGATTCCTATGGAAGGAAATACAAGTTACTGGTAAGTATGCTTAGAATTACTTTCCAATGTCAGTGCTGGTCTAAAAGATGCAGCACTGGGTTCTCTACTGATAACAGGTGAGTAAATCGGAATTCGTAGTTCGGCTGATTTTCGAGGAATATTTGTACGTTTCAAAAATGGACACTTAGAAACTTTTCTGGTGAAAACCACACAATGGATTCCTAAGGAAGGAAATACAAGTTACTAGTAAGTACGCTTTGAAATAATTTTCGGGGACAGTGCTGGGCTAAAAGATGCAGCACTGCGTTCTCTCCTGATAACAGGTGAGTAAATCGGAATTCATAGTTCCGTTGATTTTAGAGGAATATTTGTACGTTTCAAAAATGGAGACTTAGAAACTTTTCTGCTGAAAACCACACAATGGATTCCAATGGAAGGAAATACAAGCTACTAGTAAGTACGCTTAGAATTACTTTTCAGGGTCAGTGCTGGTCTAAAAGATGCAGCACTGGGTTGTCTCCTGACAACAGGTGAGTAAATCGGAATTCGTAGTTCGACTGATTTTAGAGGAATATTTGTACATTTCAAGAATGGACACTTAGAAACTTTTCGGATGAAGACCACACAATGGATTCCTATGGAAGGAAATACAAGTTACTGGTAAGTACTCTTAGAATTACTTTCCAGGGTCAGTGCTGGGCTAAAAGATGCAGCACTGGGTTCTCTCCTGATAACAGGTGAGTAAATCGGAATTCATAGTTCGACTGATTTTCGAGGAATATTTGTATGTTTCAAAAATTGACAGTTAGAAACTTTTCTGGGGAAAACCACACAATGGATTCCTATGGAAGGAAATACAAGTTACTGGTAAGTACGCTTAGAATTACTTTCCAGGGTCAGTACAGGGCTAAAAGTTGTAGCACTGGGTTCTCTCCTGATAACAGGTGAGTATATCGGAATTCGTAGTTCGGCTGATTTTAGAGGTATATTTGTACGTTTCAAAAATGTACACTTAGAAACTTTTCTGCTGAAAACCACACAATGGATTCCTATGGAAGGAAATATAAGTTACTGGTAACTACGCTTAGAATTACTTTCCAGGGTCAGTGCTGGTCTAAAAGATGCAGCACTTGGTTCTCTCCTGATAACAGGTGAGTAAATCGGAATTCGGAGTTTGACTGATTTTAGAGGAATATTTGTATGTTTCAAAAACGGACACTTAGAAACTTTTCTGGTGATGAACACACAATGGATTCCTATGGAAGGAAATACAAGTTACTGGTAAGTATGCTTAGAATTACTTTCCAATGTCAGTGCTGGTCTAAAAGATGCAGCACTGGGTTCTCTACTGATAACAGGTGAGTAAATCGGAATTCGTAGTTCGGCTGATTTTCGAGGAATATTTGTACGTTTCAAAAATGGACACTTAGAAACTTTTCTGGTGAAAACCACACAATGGATTCCTAAGGAAGGAAATACAAGTTACTGGTAAGTACGCTTTGAAATAATTTTCGGGGACAGTGCTGGGCTAAAAGATGCAGCACTGCGTTCTCTCCTGATAACAGTTGAGTAAATCGGAATTCATAGTTCCGTTGATTTTAGAGGAATATTTGTACGTTTCAAAAATGGAGACTTAGAAACTTTTCTGCTGAAAACCACATAATGGATTCCTATTGAAGAAAATACAAGTTACTGGTAAGTATGCTTAGAATTACTTTCCAATGTCAGTGCTGGTCTAAAATATGCAGCACTGGGTTCTCTACTGATAACAGGTGAGTAAATCGGAATTCGTAGTTCGGCTGATTTTAGAGGTATATTTGTACGTTTCAAAAATGTACACTTAGAAACTTTTCTGCTGAAAACCACACAATGGATTCCTATAGAAGGAGATACAAGTTACTAGTAAGTACGATTAGAATTACTTTTCAGGGTCAGTGCTGGTCTAAAAGATGCAGCACTGGGTTCTCTCCTGATAACAGGTGAGTAAATCAGAATTCATGGTTCGACTGATTATCGAGGAATATTTTTACGTTTCAAAAATGGACACTTAGAAACTTTTCTGGTGAAAACAACACAATGGATCCCTATGGAAGGAAACACAAGTTACTGGTAAGTATGCTTAGAATTACTTTTCAGGGTTGTGCTGGGCTAACAGATGCAGCACTGGGTTCTCTCCTGATAACAGGTGAGTAAATCGGAATTCGTAGTTCGGCTGATTTTAGAGGAATATTTGTACGTTTCAAAAATGTAGACTTAGAAACTTTTCTGCTGAAAACCACACAATGGATTCCAATGGAAGGAAATACAAGCTACTAGTAAGTACGCTTAGAATTACTTTTCAGGGTCAGTGCTGGTCTAAAAGATGCAGCACTGGGTTGTCTCCTGATAACAGGTGAGTAAATCGGAATTCGTAGTTCGACTGTTTTTAGAGGAATATTTGTACGTTTCAAAAATGGACACTTAGAAACCTTTCTGCTGAAAACCACACAATTCATTTCTATGGAAGGAAATACAAGTTACTGGTAAGTACGCTTAGAATTACTTTCCAGGGTCAGCGCAGGGCTAAAAGATGCAGCACTGGGTTCTCTCCTGATAACAGGTGAGTAAATCGGAATTCGTAGTTTGGCTGATTTTAGAGGAATATTTATACGTTTCAAAAATAGACACTTAGAAACTTTTCTGCTGAAAACCACACAATGGATTCCTATGGAAGGAAATACAAGTTACTGGTAAGTACGCTTAGAATTACTTTCCAGGGTCAGTGCAGGGCTAAAAGATGCAGCACTGGGTTCTCTCCTGATAACAGGTGAGTATATCGGAATTCGTAGTTCGGCTGATTTTAGAGGTATATTTGTACGTTTCAAAAATGTACACTTAGAAACTTTTCTGCTGAAAACCACACAATGGATTCCTGTGGAAGGCAACATAAGTTACTGGTAACTACGCTTAGAAGTACTTTCCAGGGTCAGTGCAGGGCTAAAAGATGCAGCACTGGGTTCGCTCCTGATAACAGGTGAGTAAATCGGAATTCGTAGTTTGACTGATTTTAGAGGAATATTTGTACATTTCAAGAATGGACACTTAGAAACTTTTCGGATGAAGACCACACAATGGATTCCTATGGAAGGAAATACAAGTTACTGGTAAGTACTCTTAGAATTACTTTCCAGGGTCAGTGCTGGGCTAAAAGATGCAGCACTGGGTTCTCTCCTGATAACAGGTGAGTAAATAGAAATTCATAGTTCGACTGATTTTTGAGGAATATTTGTATGTTTCAAAAATGGACAGTTAGAAACTTTTCTGGGGAAAACCACACAATGGATTCCTATGGAAGGAAATACAAGTTACTGGTAAGTACGCTTAGAATTACTTTCCAGGGTCAGTACAGGGCTAAAAGATGTAGCACTGGGTTCTCCCCTGATAACAGGTGAGTATATCGGAATTCGTAGTTCGGCTGATTTTAGAGGTATATTTGTACGTTTCAAAAATGTACACTTAGAAACTTTTCTGCTGAAAACCACACAATGGATTCCTATGGAAGGAAATATAAGTTACTGGTAACTACGCTTAGAATTACTTTCCAGGGTCAGTGCTGGTCTAAAAGATGCAGCACTGGGTTCTCTCCTGATAACAGGTTAGTAAATCGGAATTCGGAGTTTGACTGATTTTAGAGGAATATTTGTATGTTTCAAAAATGGACACTTAGAAACTTTTCTGGGGAAAACCACACAATGGATTCCTATGGAAGGAAATACAAGTTACTGGTAAGTACGCTTAGAATTACTTTCCAGGGTCAGTACAGGGCTAAAAGATGTAGCACTGGGTTCTCTCCTGATAACAGGTGAGTATATCGGAATTCGTAGTTCGGCTGATTTTAGAGGTATATTTGTACGTTTCAAAAATGTACACTTAGAAACTTTTCTGCTGAAAACCACACAATGGATTCCTGTGAAAGGAAACATAAGTTACTGGTAACTACGCTTAGAAGTACTTATCAGGGTCAGTGCAGGGCTAAAAGATGCAGCACTGGGTTCTCTCCTGATAACAGGTGAGTAAATCGGAATTCGAAGTTTGACTGATTTTAGAGGAATATTTGTACATTTCAAGAATGGACACTTAGAAACTTTTCGGATGAAGACCACACAATGGATTCCTATGGAAGGAAATACAAGTTACTGGTAAGTACTCTTAGAATTACTTTCCAGGGTCAGTGCTGGGCTAAAAGATGCAGCACTGGGTTCTCTCCTGATAACAGGTGAGTAAATCGGAATTCATAGTTCGACTGATTTTCGAGGAATATTTGTATGTTTCAAAAATGGACAGTTAGAAACTTTTCTGGGGAAAACCACACAATGGATTCCTATGGAAGGAAATACAAGTTACTGGTAAGTACGCTTAGAATTACTTTCCAGGGTCAGTACAGGGCTAAAAGATGTAGCACTGGGTTCTCTCCTGATAACAGGTGAGTATATCGGAATTCGTAGTTCGGCTGATTTTAGAGGTATATTTGTACGTTTCAAAAATGTACACTTAGAAACTTTTCTGCTGAAAACCACACAATGGATTCCTATGGAAGGAAATATAAGTTACTGGTAACTACGCTTAGAATTACTTTCCAGGGTCAGTGCTGGTCTAAAAGATGCAGCACTTGGTTCTCTCCTGATAACAGGTGAGTAAATCGGAATTCGGAGTTTGACTGATTTTAGAGGAATATTTGTATGTTTCAAAAATGGACACTTAGAAACTTTTCTGGTGATGAACACACAATGGATTCCTATGGAAGGAAATACAAGTTACTGGTAAGTACGCTTTGAAATAATTTTCGGGGACAGTGCTGGGCTAAAAGATGCAGCACTGCGTTCTCTCCTGATAACAGTTGAGTAAATCGGAATTCATAGTTCCGTTGATTTTAGAGGAATATTTGTACGTTTCAAAAATGGAGACTTAGAAACTTTTCTGCTGAAAACCACATAATGGATTCCTATTGAAGAAAATACAAGTTACTGGTAAGTATGCTTAGAATTACTTTCCAATGTCAGTGCTGGTCTAAAATATGCAGCACTGGGTTCTCTACTGATAACAGGTGAGTAAATCGGAATTCGTAGTTCGGCTGATTTTAGAGGTATATTTGTACGTTTCAAAAATGTACACTTAGAAACTTTTCTGCTGAAAACCACACAATGGATTCCTATAGAAGGAGATACAAGTTACTAGTAAGTACGATTAGAATTACTTTTCAGGGTCAGTGCTGGTCTAAAAGATGCAGCACTGGGTTCTCTCCTGATAACAGGTGAGTAAATCAGAATTCATGGTTCGACTGATTATCGAGGAATATTTTTACGTTTCAAAAATGGACACTTAGAAACTTTTCTGGTGAAAACAACACAATGGATTCCTATGGAAGGAAACACAAGTTACTGGTAAGTATGCTTAGAATTACTTTTCAGGGTTGTGCTGGACTAACAGATGCAGCACTGGGTTCTCTCCTGATAACAGGTGAGTAAATCGGAATTCGTAGTTCGGCTGATTTTAGAGGAATATTTGTACGTTTCAAAAATGTAGACTTAGAAACTTTTCTGCTGAAAACCACACAATGGATTCCAATGGAAGGAAATACAAGCTACTAGTAAGTACGCTTAGAATTACTTTTCAGGGTCAGTGCTGGTCTAAAAGATGCAGCACTGGGTTGTCTCCTGATAACAGGTGAGTAAATCGGAATTCGTAGTTCGACTGTTTTTAGAGGAATATTTGTACGTTTCAAAAATGGACACTTAGAAACCTTTCTGCTGAAAACCACACAATTCATTTCTATGGAAGGAAATACAAGTTACTGGTAAGTACGCTTAGAATTACTTTCCAGGGTCAGCGCAGGGCTAAAAGATGCAGCACTGGGTTCTCTCCTGATAACAGGTGAGTAAATCGGAATTCGTAGTTTGGCTGATTTTAGAGGAATATTTGTACGTTTCAAAAATGTACACTTAGAAACTTTTCTGCTGAAAACCACACAATGGATTCCAATGGAAGGAAATAGAAGTTACTGGTAAGCACTGTTAGAATTACTTTCCAGGGTCAGTGCTGGGCTAAAAGATGCAGCACTGGGTTCTCTACTGATAACAGGTGAGTAAATCGGAATTCGTAGTTTGGCTGATTTTAGAGGAATATTTATACGTTTCAAAAATAGACACTTAGAAACTTTTCTGCTGAAAACCACACAATGGATTCCTATGGAAGGAAATACAAGTTACTGGTAAGTACGCTTAGAATTACTTTCCAGGGTCAGTGCAGGGCTAAAAGATGCAGCACTGGGTTCTCTCCTGATAACAGGTGAGTATATCGGAATTCGTAGTTCGGCTGATTTTAGAGGTATATTTGTACGTTTCAAAAATGTACACTTAGAAACTTTTCTGCTGAAAACCACACAATGGATTCCTATGGAAGGAAATATAAGTCACTGGTAACTACGCTTAGAATTACTTTCCAGGGTCAGTGCTGGTCTAAAAGATGCAGCACTGGGTTCTCTCCTGATAACAGGTGAGTAAATCGGAATTCATAGTTCGACTGATTTTCGAGGAATATTTGTATGTTTAAAAAATGGACAGTTAGAAACTTTTCTGGGGAAAACCACACAATGGATTCCTATGGAAGGAAATACAAGTTACTGATAAGTACGCTTAGAATTACTTTCCAGGGTCAGTACAGGGCTAAAAGATGTAGCACTGGGTTCTCTCCTGATAACAGGTGAGTATATCGGAATTCGTAGTTCGGCTGATTTTAGAGGTATATTTGTACGTTTCAAAAATGTACACTTAGAAACTTTTCTGCTGAAAACCACACAATGGATTCCTATGGAAGGAAATATAAGTCACTGGTAACTACGCTTAGAATTACTTTCCAGGGTCAGTGCTGGTCTAAAAGATGCAGCACTGGGTTCTCTCCTGATAACAGGTGAGTAAATCGGAATTCGGAGTTTGACTGATTTTAGAGGAATATTTGTATGTTTCAAAAATGGACACTTAGAAACTTTTCTGGTGAAAACCACACAATGGATTCCTAAGGAAGGAAATACAAGTTACTGGTAAGTACGCTTTGAAATAATTTTCGGGGACAGTGCTGGGCTAAAAGATGCAGCACTGGGTTCTCTCCTGATAACAGGTGAGTAAATCGGAATTCATAGTTCCGTTGATTTTAGAGGAATATTTGTACGTTTCAAAAATGGAGACTTGGAAACTTTTCTGCTGAAAACCACACAATGGATTCCTATTGAAGAAAATACAAGTTACTGGTAAGTATGCTTAGAATTACTTTCCAATGTCAGTGCTGGTCTAAAAGATGCAGCACTGGGTTCTCTACTGATAACAGGTGAGTAAATCGGAATTCGTAGTTCGGCTGATTTTAGAGGTATATTTGTACGTTTCAAAAATGTACACTTAGAAACTTTTCTGCTGAAAACCACACAATGGATTCCTATAGAAGGAGATACAAGTTACTAGTAAGTATGCTTAGAATTACTTTTCAGGGTCAGTGCTGGTCTAAAAGATGCAGCACTGGGTTCTCTCCTGATAACAGGTGAGTAAATCGGAATTCATAGTTCGACTGATTTTCGTGGAATATTTTTACGTTTCAAAAATGGACACTTAGAAACTTTTCTGCTGAAAACCACACAATGCATTTTTATAGAAGGAAATGCAAGTTACTGGTAAGTACGCTTAGAATTACTTTCCAGGGTCAGTGCTGCTCTAAAAGATGCAGCACTGGGTTCTCTCCTGATAACAGGTGAGTAAATCGGAATTCATAGTTCGACTGATTTTCGAGGAATATTTTTACGTTTCAAAAATGGACACTTAGAAACTTTTCTGGTGAAAACCACACAATGGATTCCTATGGAAGGAAACACAAGTTACTGGTAAGTATGCTTAGAATTACTTTTCAGGGTTGTGCTGGGCTAACAGATGCAGCACTGGGTTCTCTCCTGATAACAGGTGAGTAAATCGGAATTCGTAGTTCGGCTGATTTTAGAGGAATATTTGTACATTTCAAAAATGTAGACTTAAAAACTTTTCTGCTGAAAACCACACAATGGATTCCAATGGAAGGAAATACAAGTTACTGGTAAGTACGCTTAGAATTACTTTCCAGGGTCAGCGCAGGGCTGAAAGATGCAGCACTGGGTTCTCTCCTGATAACAGGTGAGTAAATCGGAATTCGTAGTTTGGCTGATTTTAGAGGAATATTTATACGTTTCAAAAATAGACACTTAGAAACTTTTCTGCTGAAAACCACACAATGGATTCCTATGGAAGGAAATACAAGTTACTGGTAAGTACGCTTAGAATTACTTTCCAGGGTCAGTGCAGGGCTAAAAGATGCAGCACTGGGTTCTCTCCTGATAACAGGTGAGTATATCGGAATTCGTAGTTCGGCTGATTTTAGAGGTATATTTGTACGTTTCAAAAATGTACACTTAGAAACTTTTCTGCTGAAAACCACACAATGGATTCCTGTGGAAGGAAACATAAGTTACTGGTAACTACGCTTAGAAGTACTTTCCAGGGTCAGTGCAGGGCTAAAAGATGCAGCACTGGGTTCTCTCCTGATAACAGGTGAGTAAATCGGAATTCGTAGTTTGACTGCTTTTAGAGGAATATTTGTACATTTCAAGAATGGACACTTAGAAACTTTTCGGATGAAGACCACACAATGGATTCCTATGGAAGGAAATACAAGTTACTGGTAAGTACTCTTAGAATTTCTTTCCAGGGTCAGTGCTGGGCTAAAAGATGCAGCACTGGGTTCTCTCCTGATAACAGGTGAGTAAATCGGAATTCATAGTTCGACTGATTTTCGAGGAATATTTGTATGTTTCAAAAATTGACAGTTAGAAACTTTTCTGGGGAAAACCACACAATGGATTCCTATGGAAGGAAATACAAGTTACTGGTAAGTACGCTTAGAATTACTTTCCAGGGTCAGTACAGGGCTAAAATATGGAGCACTGGGTTCTCTCCTGATAACAGGTGAGTATATCGGAATTCGTAGTTCAGCTGATTTTAGAGGTATATTTGAACGTTTCAAAAATATACACTTAGAAACTTTTCTGCTGAAAACCACACAATGGATTCCTATGGAAGGAAATATAAGTTACTGGTAACTACGCTTAGAATTACTTTCCAGGGTCAGTGCTGGTCTAAAAGATGCAGCACTTGGTTCTCTCCTGATAACAGGTGAGTAAATCGGAATTCGGAGTTTGACTGATTTTAGAGGAATATTTGTATGTTTCAAAAATGGACACTTAGAAACTTTTCTGGTGAAGAACACACAATGGATTCCTATGGAAGGAAATACAAGTTACTGGTAAGTATGCTTAGAATTACTTTCCAATGTCAGTGCTGGTCTAAAAGATGCAGCACTGGGTTCTCTACTGATAACAGGTGAGTAAATCGGAATTCGTAGTTCGGCTGATTTTCGAGGAATATTTGTACGTTTCAAAAATGGACACTTAGAAACTTTTCTGGTGAAAACCACACAATGGATTCCTAAGGAAGGAAATACAAGTTACTAGTAAGTACGCTTTGAAATAATTTTCGGGGACAGTGCTGGGCTAAAAGATGCAGCACTGCGTTCTCTCCTGATAACAGGTGAGTAAATCGGAATTCATAGTTCCGTTGATTTTAGAGGAATATTTGTACGTTTCAAAAATGGAGACTTAGAAACTTTTCTGCTGAAAACCACACAATGGATTCCAATGGAAGGAAATACAAGCTACTAGTAAGTACGCTTAGAATTACTTTTCAGGGTCAGTGCTGGTCTAAAAGATGCAGCACTGGGTTGTCTCCTGACAACAGGTGAGTAAATCGGAATTCGTAGTTCGACTGATTTTAGAGGAATATTTGTACATTTCAAGAATGGACACTTAGAAACTTTTCGGATGAAGACCACACAATGGATTCCTATGGAAGGAAATACAAGTTACTGGTAAGTACTCTTAGAATTACTTTCCAGGGTCAGTGCTGGGCTAAAAGATGCAGCACTGGGTTCTCTCCTGATAACAGGTGAGTAAATCGGAATTCATAGTTCGACTGATTTTCGAGGAATATTTGTATGTTTCAAAAATTGACAGTTAGAAACTTTTCTGGGGAAAACCACACAATGGATTCCTATGGAAGGAAATACAAGTTACTGGTAAGTACGCTTAGAATTACTTTCCAGGGTCAGTACAGGGCTAAAAGTTGTAGCACTGGGTTCTCTCCTGATAACAGGTGAGTATATCGGAATTCGTAGTTCGGCTGATTTTAGAGGTATATTTGTACGTTTCAAAAATGTACACTTAGAAACTTTTCTGCTGAAAACCACACAATGGATTCCTATGGAAGGAAATATAAGTTACTGGTAACTACGCTTAGAATTACTTTCCAGGGTCAGTGCTGGTCTAAAAGATGCAGCACTTGGTTCTCTCCTGATAACAGGTGAGTAAATCGGAATTCGGAGTTTGACTGATTTTAGAGGAATATTTGTATGTTTCAAAAACGGACACTTAGAAACTTTTCTGGTGATGAACACACAATGGATTCCTATGGAAGGAAATACAAGTTACTGGTAAGTATGCTTAGAATTACTTTCCAATGTCAGTGCTGGTCTAAAAGATGCAGCACTGGGTTCTCTACTGATAACAGGTGAGTAAATCGGAATTCGTAGTTCGGCTGATTTTCGAGGAATATTTGTACGTTTCAAAAATGGACACTTAGAAACTTTTCTGGTGAAAACCACACAATGGATTCCTAAGGAAGGAAATACAAGTTACTGGTAAGTACGCTTTGAAATAATTTTCGGGGACAGTGCTGGGCTAAAAGATGCAGCACTGCGTTCTCTCCTGATAACAGTTGAGTAAATCGGAATTCATAGTTCCGTTGATTTTAGAGGAATATTTGTACGTTTCAAAAATGGAGACTTAGAAACTTTTCTGCTGAAAACCACATAATGGATTCCTATTGAAGAAAATACAAGTTACTGGTAAGTATGCTTAGAATTACTTTCCAATGTCAGTGCTGGTCTAAAATATGCAGCACTGGGTTCTCTACTGATAACAGGTGAGTAAATCGGAATTCGTAGTTCGGCTGATTTTAGAGGTATATTTGTACGTTTCAAAAATGTACACTTAGAAACTTTTCTGCTGAAAACCACACAATGGATTCCTATAGAAGGAGATACAAGTTACTAGTAAGTACGATTAGAATTACTTTTCAGGGTCAGTGCTGGTCTAAAAGATGCAGCACTGGGTTCTCTCCTGATAACAGGTGAGTAAATCAGAATTCATGGTTCGACTGATTATCGAGGAATATTTTTACGTTTCAAAAATGGACACTTAGAAACTTTTCTGGTGAAAACAACACAATGGATCCCTATGGAAGGAAACACAAGTTACTGGTAAGTATGCTTAGAATTACTTTTCAGGGTTGTGCTGGGCTAACAGATGCAGCACTGGGTTCTCTCCTGATAACAGGTGAGTAAATCGGAATTCGTAGTTCGGCTGATTTTAGAGGAATATTTGTACGTTTCAAAAATGTAGACTTAGAAACTTTTCTGCTGAAAACCACACAATGGATTCCAATGGAAGGAAATACAAGCTACTAGTAAGTACGCTTAGAATTACTTTTCAGGGTCAGTGCTGGTCTAAAAGATGCAGCACTGGGTTGTCTCCTGATAACAGGTGAGTAAATCGGAATTCGTAGTTCGACTGTTTTTAGAGGAATATTTGTACGTTTCAAAAATGGACACTTAGAAACCTTTCTGCTGAAAACCACACAATTCATTTCTATGGAAGGAAATACAAGTTACTGGTAAGTACGCTTAGAATTACTTTCCAGGGTCAGCGCAGGGCTAAAAGATGCAGCACTGGGTTCTCTCCTGATAACAGGTGAGTAAATCGGAATTCGTAGTTTGGCTGATTTTAGAGGAATATTTATACGTTTCAAAAATAGACACTTAGAAACTTTTCTGCTGAAAACCACACAATGGATTCCTATGGAAGGAAATACAAGTTACTGGTAAGTACGCTTAGAATTACTTTCCAGGGTCAGTGCAGGGCTAAAAGATGCAGCACTGGGTTCTCTCCTGATAACAGGTGAGTATATCGGAATTCGTAGTTCGGCTGATTTTAGAGGTATATTTGTACGTTTCAAAAATGTACACTTAGAAACTTTTCTGCTGAAAACCACACAATGGATTCCTGTGGAAGGCAACATAAGTTACTGGTAACTACGCTTAGAAGTACTTTCCAGGGTCAGTGCAGGGCTAAAAGATGCAGCACTGGGTTCGCTCCTGATAACAGGTGAGTAAATCGGAATTCGTAGTTTGACTGATTTTAGAGGAATATTTGTACATTTCAAGAATGGACACTTAGAAACTTTTCGGATGAAGACCACACAATGGATTCCTATGGAAGGAAATACAAGTTACTGGTAAGTACTCTTAGAATTACTTTCCAGGGTCAGTGCTGGGCTAAAAGATGCAGCACTGGGTTCTCTCCTGATAACAGGTGAGTAAATAGAAATTCATAGTTCGACTGATTTTTGAGGAATATTTGTATGTTTCAAAAATGGACAGTTAGAAACTTTTCTGGGGAAAACCACACAATGGATTCCTATGGAAGGAAATACAAGTTACTGGTAAGTACGCTTAGAATTACTTTCCAGGGTCAGTACAGGGCTAAAAGATGTAGCACTGGGTTCTCCCCTGATAACAGGTGAGTATATCGGAATTCGTAGTTCGGCTGATTTTAGAGGTATATTTGTACGTTTCAAAAATGTACACTTAGAAACTTTTCTGCTGAAAACCACACAATGGATTCCTATGGAAGGAAATATAAGTTACTGGTAACTACGCTTAGAATTACTTTCCAGGGTCAGTGCTGGTCTAAAAGATGCAGCACTGGGTTCTCTCCTGATAACAGGTTAGTAAATCGGAATTCGGAGTTTGACTGATTTTAGAGGAATATTTGTATGTTTCAAAAATGGACACTTAGAAACTTTTCTGGGGAAAACCACACAATGGATTCCTATGGAAGGAAATACAAGTTACTGGTAAGTACGCTTAGAATTACTTTCCAGGGTCAGTACAGGGCTAAAAGATGTAGCACTGGGTTCTCTCCTGATAACAGGTGAGTATATCGGAATTCGTAGTTCGGCTGATTTTAGAGGTATATTTGTACGTTTCAAAAATGTACACTTAGAAACTTTTCTGCTGAAAACCACACAATGGATTCCTGTGAAAGGAAACATAAGTTACTGGTAACTACGCTTAGAAGTACTTATCAGGGTCAGTGCAGGGCTAAAAGATGCAGCACTGGGTTCTCTCCTGATAACAGGTGAGTAAATCGGAATTCGAAGTTTGACTGATTTTAGAGGAATATTTGTACATTTCAAGAATGGACACTTAGAAACTTTTCGGATGAAGACCACACAATGGATTCCTATGGAAGGAAATACAAGTTACTGGTAAGTACTCTTAGAATTACTTTCCAGGGTCAGTGCTGGGCTAAAAGATGCAGCACTGGGTTCTCTCCTGATAACAGGTGAGTAAATCGGAATTCATAGTTCGACTGATTTTCGAGGAATATTTGTATGTTTCAAAAATGGACAGTTAGAAACTTTTCTGGGGAAAACCACACAATGGATTCCTATGGAAGGAAATACAAGTTACTGGTAAGTACGCTTAGAATTACTTTCCAGGGTCAGTACAGGGCTAAAAGATGTAGCACTGGGTTCTCTCCTGATAACAGGTGAGTATATCGGAATTCGTAGTTCGGCTGATTTTAGAGGTATATTTGTACGTTTCAAAAATGTACACTTAGAAACTTTTCTGCTGAAAACCACACAATGGATTCCTATGGAAGGAAATATAAGTTACTGGTAACTACGCTTAGAATTACTTTCCAGGGTCAGTGCTGGTCTAAAAGATGCAGCACTTGGTTCTCTCCTGATAACAGGTGAGTAAATCGGAATTCGGAGTTTGACTGATTTTAGAGGAATATTTGTATGTTTCAAAAATGGACACTTAGAAACTTTTCTGGTGATGAACACACAATGGATTCCTATGGAAGGAAATACAAGTTACTGGTAAGTACGCTTTGAAATAATTTTCGGGGACAGTGCTGGGCTAAAAGATGCAGCACTGCGTTCTCTCCTGATAACAGTTGAGTAAATCGGAATTCATAGTTCCGTTGATTTTAGAGGAATATTTGTACGTTTCAAAAATGGAGACTTAGAAACTTTTCTGCTGAAAACCACATAATGGATTCCTATTGAAGAAAATACAAGTTACTGGTAAGTATGCTTAGAATTACTTTCCAATGTCAGTGCTGGTCTAAAATATGCAGCACTGGGTTCTCTACTGATAACAGGTGAGTAAATCGGAATTCGTAGTTCGGCTGATTTTAGAGGTATATTTGTACGTTTCAAAAATGTACACTTAGAAACTTTTCTGCTGAAAACCACACAATGGATTCCTATAGAAGGAGATACAAGTTACTAGTAAGTACGATTAGAATTACTTTTCAGGGTCAGTGCTGGTCTAAAAGATGCAGCACTGGGTTCTCTCCTGATAACAGGTGAGTAAATCAGAATTCATGGTTCGACTGATTATCGAGGAATATTTTTACGTTTCAAAAATGGACACTTAGAAACTTTTCTGGTGAAAACAACACAATGGATTCCTATGGAAGGAAACACAAGTTACTGGTAAGTATGCTTAGAATTACTTTTCAGGGTTGTGCTGGACTAACAGATGCAGCACTGGGTTCTCTCCTGATAACAGGTGAGTAAATCGGAATTCGTAGTTCGGCTGATTTTAGAGGAATATTTGTACGTTTCAAAAATGTAGACTTAGAAACTTTTCTGCTGAAAACCACACAATGGATTCCAATGGAAGGAAATACAAGCTACTAGTAAGTACGCTTAGAATTACTTTTCAGGGTCAGTGCTGGTCTAAAAGATGCAGCACTGGGTTGTCTCCTGATAACAGGTGAGTAAATCGGAATTCGTAGTTCGACTGTTTTTAGAGGAATATTTGTACGTTTCAAAAATGGACACTTAGAAACCTTTCTGCTGAAAACCACACAATTCATTTCTATGGAAGGAAATACAAGTTACTGGTAAGTACGCTTAGAATTACTTTCCAGGGTCAGCGCAGGGCTAAAAGATGCAGCACTGGGTTCTCTCCTGATAACAGGTGAGTAAATCGGAATTCGTAGTTTGGCTGATTTTAGAGGAATATTTATACGTTTCAAAAATAGACACTTAGAAACTTTTCTGCTGAAAACCACACAATGGATTCCTATGGAAGGAAATACAAGTTACTGGTAAGTACGCTTAGAATTACTTTCCAGGGTCAGTGCAGGGCTAAAAGATGCAGCACTGGGTTCTCTCCTGATAACAGGTGAGTATATCGGAATTCGTAGTTCGGCTGATTTTAGAGGTATATTTGTACGTTTCAAAAATGTACACTTAGAAACTTTTCTGCTGAAAACCACACAATGGATTCCTGTGGAAGGCAACATAAGTTACTGGTAACTACGCTTAGAAGTACTTTCCAGGGTCAGTGCAGGTCTAAAAGATGCAGCACTGGGTTCGCTCCTGATAACAGGTGAGTAAATCGGAATTCGTAGTTTGACTGATTTTAGAGGAATATTTGTACATTTCAAGAATGGACACTTAGAAACTTTTCGGATGAAGACCGCACAATGGATTCCTATGGAAGGAAATACAAGTTACTGGTAAGTACTCTTAGAATTACTTTCCAGGGTCAGTGCTGGGCTAAAAGATGCAGCACTGGGTTCTCTCCTGATAACAGGTGAGTAAATAGGAATTCATAGTTCGACTGATTTTCGAGGAATATTTGTATGTTTCAAAAATGGACAGTTAGAAACTTTTCTGGGGAAAACCACACAATGGATTCCTATGGAAGGAAATACAAGTTACTGGTAAGTACGCTTAGAATTACTTTCCAGGGTCAGTACAGGGCTAAAAGATGTAGCACTGGGTTCTCTCCTGATAACAGGTGAGTATATCGGAATTCGTAGTTCGGCTGATTTTAGAGGTATATTTGTACGTTTCAAAAATGTACACTTAGAAACTTTTCTGCTGAAAACCACACAATGGATTCCTATGGAAGGAAATATAAGTCACTGGTAACTACGCTTAGAATTACTTTCCAGGGTCAGTGCTGGTCTAAAAGATGCAGCACTGGGTTCTCTCCTGATAACAGGTGAGTAAATCGGAATTCGGAGTTTGACTGATTTTAGAGGAATATTTGTATGTTTCAAAAATGGACACTTAGAAACTTTTCTGGTGAAAACCACACAATGGATTCCTAAGGAAGGAAATACAAGTTACTGGTAAGTACGCTTTGAAATAATTTTCGGGGACAGTGCTGGGCTAAAAGATGCAGCACTGGGTTCTCTCCTGATAACAGGTGAGTAAATCGGAATTCATAGTTCCGTTGATTTTAGAGGAATATTTGTACGTTTCAAAAATGGAGACTTGGAAACTTTTCTGCTGAAAACCACACAATGGATTCCTATTGAAGAAAATACAAGTTACTGGTAAGTATGCTTAGAATTACTTTCCAATGTCAGTGCTGGTCTAAAAGATGCAGCACTGGGTTCTCTACTGATAACAGGTGAGTAAATCGGAATTCGTAGTTCGGCTGATTTTAGAGGTATATTTGTACGTTTCAAAAATGTACACTTAGAAACTTTTCTGCTGAAAACCACACAATGGATTCCTATAGAAGGAGATACAAGTTACTAGTAAGTATGCTTAGAATTACTTTTCAGGGTCAGTGCTGGTCTAAAAGATGCAGCACTGGGTTCTCTCCTGATAACAGGTGAGTAAATCGGAATTCATAGTTCGACTGATTTTCGTGGAATATTTTTACGTTTCAAAAATGGACACTTAGAAACTTTTCTGCTGAAAACCACACAATGCATTTTTATAGAAGGAAATGCAAGTTACTGGTAAGTACGCTTAGAATTACTTTCCAGGGTCAGTGCTGCTCTAAAAGATGCAGCACTGGGTTCTCTCCTGATAACAGGTGAGTAAATCGGAATTCATAGTTCGACTGATTTTCGAGGAATATTTTTACGTTTCAAAAATGGACACTTAGAAACTTTTCTGGTGAAAACCACACAATGGATTCCTATGGAAGGAAACACAAGTTACTGGTAAGTATGCTTAGAATTACTTTTTAGGGTTGTGCTGGGCTAACAGATGAAGCACTGGGTTCTCTCCTGATAACAGGTGAGTAAATCGGAATTCGTAGTTCGGCTGATTTTAGAGGAATATTTGTACGTTTCAAAAATGTAGACTTAGAAACTTTTCTGCTGAAAACCACACAATGGATTCCAATGGAAGGAAATAGAAGTTACTGGTAAGCACTGTTAGAATTACTTTCCAGGGTCAGTGCTGGGCTAAAAGATGCAGCACTGGGTTCTCTACTGATAACAGGTGAGTAAATCGGAATTCGTAGTTTGGCTGATTTTAGAGGAATATTTATACGTTTCAAAAATAGACACTTAGAAACTTTTCTGCTGAAAACCACACAATGGATTCCTATGGAAGGAAATACAAGTTACTGGTAAGTACGCTTAGAATTACTTTCCAGGGTCAGTGCAGGGCTAAAAGATGCAGCACTGGGTTCTCTCCTGATAACAGGTGAGTATATCGGAATTCGTAGTTCGGCTGATTTTAGAGGTATATTTGTACGTTTCAAAAATGTACACTTAGAAACTTTTCTGCTGAAAACCACACAATGGATTCCTATGGAAGGAAATATAAGTCACTGGTAACTACGCTTAGAATTACTTTCCAGGGTCAGTGCTGGTCTAAAAGATGCAGCACTGGGTTCTCTCCTGATAACAGGTGAGTAAATCGGAATTCATAGTTCGACTGATTTTCGAGGAATATTTGTATGTTTAAAAAATGGACAGTTAGAAACTTTTCTGGGGAAAACCACACAATGGATTCCTATGGAAGGAAATACAAGTTACTGATAAGTACGCTTAGAATTACTTTCCAGGGTCAGTACAGGGCTAAAAGATGTAGCACTGGGTTCTCTCCTGATAACAGGTGAGTATATCGGAATTCGTAGTTCGGCTGATTTTAGAGGTATATTTGTACGTTTCAAAAATGTACACTTAGAAACTTTTCTGCTGAAAACCACACAATGGATTCCTATGGAAGGAAATATAAGTCACTGGTAACTACGCTTAGAATTACTTTCCAGGGTCAGTGCTGGTCTAAAAGATGCAGCACTGGGTTCTCTCCTGATAACAGGTGAGTAAATCGGAATTCGGAGTTTGACTGATTTTAGAGGAATATTTGTATGTTTCAAAAATGGACACTTAGAAACTTTTCTGGTGAAAACCACACAATGGATTCCTAAGGAAGGAAATACAAGTTACTGGTAAGTACGCTTTGAAATAATTTTCGGGGACAGTGCTGGGCTAAAAGATGCAGCACTGGGTTCTCTCCTGATAACAGGTGAGTAAATCGGAATTCATAGTTCCGTTGATTTTAGAGGAATATTTGTACGTTTCAAAAATGGAGACTTGGAAACTTTTCTGCTGAAAACCACACAATGGATTCCTATTGAAGAAAATACAAGTTACTGGTAAGTATGCTTAGAATTACTTTCCAATGTCAGTGCTGGTCTAAAAGATGCAGCACTGGGTTCTCTACTGATAACAGGTGAGTAAATCGGAATTCGTAGTTCGGCTGATTTTAGAGGTATATTTGTACGTTTCAAAAATGTACACTTAGAAACTTTTCTGCTGAAAACCACACAATGGATTCCTATAGAAGGAGATACAAGTTACTAGTAAGTATGCTTAGAATTACTTTTCAGGGTCAGTGCTGGTCTAAAAGATGCAGCACTGGGTTCTCTCCTGATAACAGGTGAGTAAATCGGAATTCATAGTTCGACTGATTTTCGTGGAATATTTTTACGTTTCAAAAATGGACACTTAGAAACTTTTCTGCTGAAAACCACACAATGCATTTTTATAGAAGGAAATGCAAGTTACTGGTAAGTACGCTTAGAATTACTTTCCAGGGTCAGTGCTGCTCTAAAAGATGCAGCACTGGGTTCTCTCCTGATAACAGGTGAGTAAATCGGAATTCATAGTTCGACTGATTTTCGAGGAATATTTTTACGTTTCAAAAATGGACACTTAGAAACTTTTCTGGTGAAAACCACACAATGGATTCCTATGGAAGGAAACACAAGTTACTGGTAAGTATGCTTAGAATTACTTTTTAGGGTTGTGCTGGGCTAACAGATGCAGCACTGGGTTCTCTCCTGATAACAGGTGAGTAAATCGGAATTCGTAGTTCGGCTGATTTTAGAGGAATATTTGTACGTTTCAAAAATGTAGACTTAGAAACTTTTCTGCTGAAAACCACACAATGGATTCCAATGGAAGGAAATAGAAGTTACTGGTAAGCACTGTTAGAATTACTTTCCAGGGTCAGTGCTGGGCTAAAAGATGCAGCACTGGGTTCTCTACTGATAACAGGTGAGTAAATCGGAATTCATAGTTTGGCTGATTTTAGAGGAATATTTATACGTTTCAAAAATAGACACTTAGAAACTTTTCTGCTGAAAACCACACAATGGATTCCTATGGAAGGAAATACAAGTTACTGGTAAGTACGCTTAGAATTACTTTCCAGGGTCAGTGCAGGGCTAAAAGATGCAGCACTGGGTTCTCTCCTGATAACAGGTGAGTATATCGGAATTCGTAGTTCGGCTGATTTTAGAGGTATATTTGTACGTTTCAAAAATGTACACTTAGAAACTTTTCTGCTGAAAACCACACAATGGATTCCTGTGGAAGGAAACATAAGTTACTGGTAACTACGCTTAGAAGTACTTTCCAGGGTCAGTGCAGGGCTAAAAGATGCAGCACTGGGTTCTCTCCTGATAACAGGTGAGTATATCGGAATTCGTAGTTTGACTGATTTTAGAGGAATATTTGTACATTTCAAGAATGGACACTTAGAAATTTTTGGGATGAAGACCACACAATGGATTCCTATGGAAGGAAATACAAGTTACTGGTAAGTACTCTTAGAATTACTTTCCAGGGTCAGTGCTGGGCTAAAAGATGCAGCACTGGGTTCTCTCCTGATAACAGGTGAGTAAATCGGAATTCATAGTTCGGCTGATTTTAGAGGAATATTTCTACGTTTCAAAAATGGACACTTAGAAACTTTTCTGCTGAAAACCACACAATGCATTTCTATGGAAGGAAATACAAGTGACTGGGAAGTACGCATAGAATTACTTTCCAGGGTCAGTGCTGGTCTAAAAGATGCAGCACTGGGTTCTCTCCTGATAACAGGTGAGTAAATTGGAATTTGTAGTTCGACTGATTTTAGAGGAATATTTGTACATTTCAAAAATGGACAGTTAGAAACTTTTCTGGTGAAAACCACACAATGGATACCTATGGAAGGAAATACAAGTTACTGGTAAGTACTCTTAGAATTACTTTCCAGGGTCAGTGCTGGGCTAAAAGATGCAGCACTGGGTTCTCTCCTGATAACAGGTGAGTAAATCGGAATTCATAGTTCGACTGATTTTCGAGGAATATTTGTATGTTTCAAAAATGGACAGTTAGAAACTTTTCTGGTGAAAACCACACAATGGATTCCTATGGAAGGAAATACAAGCTACTGGTAAGTACACTTAGAATTACTTTTCAGGGTCAGTGATGGGATAAAAGATGCAGCACTGGGTTCTCTCCTGATAACAGGTGAGTAAATCGGAATTCATAGTTCGACTGATTTTCGAGTAATATTTATACGTTTCAAAAATGGACAGTTAGAAACTTTTCTGGTGAAAACCACACAATCCATTCCTATGGAAGGAAATACAAGTTACTGGTAAGTACACTTAGAATTACTTTCCAGGGTCAGTACAGGGCTAAAAGATGTAGCACTGGGTTCTCTCCTGATAACAGGTGAGTATATCGGAATTCGTAGTTCGGCTGATTTTAGAGGTATATTTGTACGTTTCAAAAATGTACACTTAGAAACTTTTCTGCTGAAAACCACACAATGGATTCCTATGGAAGGAAATATAAGTTACTGGTAACTACGCTTAGAATTACTTTCCAGGGTCAGTGCTGGTCTAAAAGATGCAGCACTGGGTTCTCTCCTGATAACAGGTGAGTAAATCGGAATTCGGAGTTTGACTGATTTTAGAGGAATATTTGTATGTTTCAAAAATGGACACTTAGAAACTTTTCTGGTGAAGAACACACAATGGATTCCTATGGAAGGAAATACAAGTTACTGGTAAGTATGCTTAGAATTACTTTCCAATGTCAGTGCTGGTCTAAAAGATGCAGCACTGGGTTCTCTACTGATAACAGGTGAGTAAATCGGAATTCGTAGTTCGGCTGATTTTAGATGAAGATTTGTACGTTTCAAAAATGGACACTTAGAAACTTTTCTGGTGAAAACCACACAATGGATTCCTAAGGAAGGAAATACAAGTTACTGGTAAGTACGCTTTGAAATAATTTTCAGGAACAGTGCTGGGCTAAAAGTTGCAGCACTGGGTTCTCTCCTGATAACAGGTGAGTACATCGGAATTCATAGTTCCGTTGATTTTAGAGGAATATTTGTACGTTTCAAAAATGGAGACTTAGAAACTTTTCTGCTGAAAACCACAGAATGGATTCCTATTGAAGAAAATACAAGTTACTGGTAAGTAT
The DNA here is from genome assembly GCF_964204655.1 of Triturus cristatus. Taxonomy (NCBI): domain Eukaryota; kingdom Metazoa; phylum Chordata; class Amphibia; order Caudata; family Salamandridae; genus Triturus; species Triturus cristatus. The sequence goes on from NW_028187542.1 coordinate 739,857, forward strand.
GCTTAGAATTACTTTCCAATGTCAGTGCTGGTCTAAAAGATGCAGCACTGGGTTCTCTACTGATAACAGGTGAGTAAATCGGAATTCGTAGTTCGGCTGATTTTAGAGGTATATTTGTACGTTTCAAAAATGTACACTTAGAAACTTTTCTGCTGAAAACCACACAATGGATTCCTATAGAAGGAGATACAAGTTACTAGTAAGTACGCTTAGAATTACTTTTCAGGGTCAGTGCTGGTCTAAAAGATGCAGCACTGGGTTCTCTCCTGATAACAGGTGAGTAAATCGGAATTCATAGTTCGACTGATTTTCGAGGAATATTTTTACGTTTCAAAAATGGACACTTAGAAACTTTTCTGCTGAAAACCACACAATGCATTTCTATAGAAGGAAATGCAAGTTACTGGTAAGTACGCTTAGAATTACTTTCCAGGGTCAGTACAGGGCTAAAAGATGTAGCACTGGGTTCTCTCCTGATAACAGGTGAGTATATCGGAATTCGTAGTTCGGCTGATTTTAGAGGTATATTTGTACGTTTCAAAAATGTACACTTAGAAACTTTTCTGCTGAAAACCACACAATGGATTCCTATGGAAGGAAATATAAGTTACTGGTAACTACGCTTAGAATTACTTTCCAGGGTCAGTGCTGGTCTAAAAGATGCAGCACTGGGTTCTCTCCTGATAACAGGTGAGTAAATCGGAATTCGGAGTTTGACTGATTTTAGAGGAATATTTGTATGTTTAAAAAATGGACACTTAGAAACTTTTCTGGTGAAGAACACACAATGGATTCCTATGGAAGGAAATACAAGTTACTGGTAAGTATGCTTAGAATTACTTTCCAATGTCAGTGCTGGTCTAAAAGATGCAGCACTGGGTTCTCTACTGATAACAGGTGAGTAAATCGGAATTCGTAGTTCGGCTGATTTTCGAGGAATATTTGTACGTTTCAAAAATGTACACTTAGAAACTTTTCTGCTGAAAACCACACAATGGATTCCTATAGAAGGAGATACAAGTTACTAGTAAGTACGCTTAGAATTACTTTTCAGGGTCAGTGCTGGTCTAAAAGATGCAGCACTGGGTTCTCTCCTGATAACAGGTGAGTAAATCGGAATTCATAGTTCGACTGATTTTCGAGGAATATTTTTACGTTTCAAAAATGGACACTTAGAAACTTTTCTGCTGAAAACCACACAATGCATTTCTATAGAAGGAAATGCAAGTTACTGGTAAGTACGCTTAGAATTACTTTCCAGGGTCAGTACAGGGCTAAAAGATGTAGCACTGGGTTCTCTCCTGATAACAGGTGAGTAAATCGGAATTCATAGTTCCGTTGATTTTAGAGGAATATTTGTACGTTTCAAAAATGGAGACTTAGAAACTTTTCTGCTGAAAACCACACAATGGATTCCTATTGAAGAAAATACAAGTTACTGGTAAGTATGCTTAGAATTACTTTTCAACGTAAGTGCTGGGCTAACAGATGCAGCACTGGGTTCTCTCCTGATAACAGGTGAGTAAATCCGAATTCGTAGTTCGACTGATTTTAGAGGAATATTTCTACGTTTCAAAAATGGACACTTAGAAACTTTTCTGCTGAAAACCACACAATGCATTTCTATGGAAGGAAATACAAGTTACTGGGAAGTACGCATAGAATTACTTTCCAGGGTCAGTGCTGGTCTAAAAGATGCAGCACTGGGTTCTCTCCTGATAACAGGTGAGTAAATTGGAATTTGTCGTTCGACTGATTTTAGAGGAATATTTGTACATTTCAAAAATGGACAGTTAGAAACTTTTCTGGTGAAAACCACACAATGGATACCTATGGAAGGAAATACAAGTTACTGGTAAGTACTCTTAGAATTACTTTCCAGGGTCAGTGCTGGGCTAAAAGATGCAGCACTGGGTTCTCTCCTGATAACAGGTGAGTAAATCGGAATTCATAGTTTGACTGATTTTCGAGGAATATTTGTATGTTTCAAAAATGGACAGTTAGAAACTTTTCTGGTGAAAACCACACAATGGATTCCTATGGAAGGAAATACAAGTTACTGGTAAGTACACTTAGAATTACTTTTCAGGGTCAGTGATGGGATAAAAGATGCAGCACTGGGTTCTCTCCTGATAACAGGTGAGTAAATCGGAATTCATAGTTCGACTGATTTTCGAGTAATATTTATACGTTTCAAAAATGGACAGTTAGAAACTTTTCTGGTGAAAACCACACAATCCATTCCTATGGAAGGAAATACAAGTTACTGGTAAGTACGCTTAGAATTACTTTCCAGGGTCAGTGCAGGGCTAAAAGATGCAGCACTGGGTTCTCTCCTGATAACAGGTGAGTAAATCGGAATTCGTAGTTCGGCTGATTTTAGAGGTATATTTGTACGTTTCAAAAATGTACACTTAGAAACTTTTCTGCTGAAAACCACACAATGGATTCCTATAGAAGGAGATACAAGTTACTAGTAAGTACGCTTAGAATTACTTTTCAGGGTCAGTGCTGGTCTAAAAGATGCAGCACTGGGTTCTCTCCTGATAACAGGTGAGTAAATCGGAATTCATAGTTCGACTGGTTTTCGAGGAATATTTTTACGTTTAAAAAATGGACACTTAGAAACTTTTCTGGTGAAAACCACACAATGGATTCCTATTGAAGGAAACACAAGTTACTGGTAAGTATGCTTAGAATTACTTTTCAGGTTTGTGCTGGGCTAACAGATGCAGCACTGGGTTCTCTCCTGATAACAGGTGAGTAAATCGGAATTCGTAGTTCGGCTGATTTTAGAGGAATATATGTACGTTTCAAAAATGTAGACTTAGAAACTTTTCTGCTGAAAACCACACAATGGATTCCAATGGAAGGAAATACAAGCTACTAGTAAGTACGCTTAGAATTACTTTTCAGGGTCAGTGCTGGTCTAAAAGATGCAGCACAGGGTTCTCTCCTGATAACAGGTGAGTAAATCGGAATTCGTAGTTCGACTGTTTTTAGAGGAATATTTGTACGTTTCAAAAATGGACACTTAGAAACTTTTCTGCTGAAAACCACACAATTCATTTCTATGGAAGGAAATACAAGTTACTGGTAAGTACGCTTAGAATTACTTTCCAGGGTCAGTGCAGGGCTAAAAGATGCAGCACTGGGTTCTCTCCTGATAACAGGTGAGTAAATCGGAATTCGTAGTTTGGCTGATTTTAGAGGAATATTTATACGTTTCAAAAATAGACACTTAGAAACTTTTCTGCTGAAAACCACACAATGGATTCCTGTGGAAGGAAATACAAGTTACTGGTAAGTACGCTTAGAATTTCTTTCCAGAGTCAGTGCAGGGCTAAAAGATGCAGCACTGGGTTCTCTCCTGATAACAGGTGAGTATATCGGAATTCGTAGTTCGGCTGATTTTAGAGGTATATTTGTACGTTTCAAAAATGTACACTTAGAAACTTTTCTGCTGAAAACCACACAATGGATTCCTGTGGAAGGAAACATAAGTTACTGGTAACTACGCTTAGAAGTACTTTCCAGGGTCAGTGCAGGGCTAAAAGATGCAGCACTGGGTTCTCTCCTGATAACAGGTGAGTAAATCGGAATTCGTAGTTTGACTGATTTTAGAGGAATATTTGTACATTTCAAAAATGGACACTTAGAAACTTTTCGGATGAAGACCACACAATGGATTCCTATGGAAGCAAATACAAGTTACTGTTAAGTACACTTAGAATTACCTTTCAGGGTCAGTGCTGGTCTAAAAGATGCAGCACTGGGTTCTCTCCTGATAACTGGTGAGTAAATCTGAATTCATAGTTAAGTTGATTTTAGAGGAATATTTGTACGTTTCACAAATGGACACTTAGAAACTTTTCTGCTGAAAACCACACAATGGATTCCTATGGAAGGAAACACAAGTTACTGGTAAGTACGCTTAGAATTACCTTTCAGGGTCGTGCTGGGCTAACAGATGCAGCCCTGGGTTCTCTCCTGATAACAGGTGAGTAAATCGGAATTCGTAGTTCGGCTGATTTTAGAGGAAAATTTGTGTGTTTCAAAAATGTACAATTAGAAACTTTTCTGCTGAAAACCACACAATGGATTCCTATTGAAGGAAGTACAAGTCACTGCTAAGTATGCTTAGAATTACTTTCCAGGGTCAGTGCTGGTCTAAAAGATGCAGCACTGGGTTCTCTCCTGATAACAGGTGAGTAAATCGGAATTCGTAGTTTGACTGATTTTGAGGAATAATTGTACATTTCAAAAATGGACACTTAAAAACTTTTCTGGTGAAGACCTCACAATGGATTCCTGAGGAAGGAAATACAAGTTACTGGTAAGTACTCTTAGAATTACTTTCCAGGGTCAATGCTGGGCTAAAAGATGCAGCACTGGGTTCTCTCCGGATAACAGGTGAGTAAATCGGAATTCATGGTTTGACTGATTTTCGAGGAATATTTGTACGTTTCAAAAATGGACACTTAGAAACTATTCTGGTGAAAACCACACAATGGATTCCTAAGGAAGGAAATACAAGTTACTGGTAAGTACGCTTAGAATTAATTTTCGGGGACAGAGCTGGGCTAAAAGTTGCAGCACTGGGTTCTCTCCTGATAACAGGTGAGTAAATCGGAATTCATAGTTCCTTTGATTTTAGAGGAGTATTTGTACGTTTCAAAAATGGAGACTTAGAAACTTTTCTGCTGAAAACCACACAATGGATTCCTATGGAAGGAAATACAAGTTACTGGTAAGTACACTTAGAATTACTTTCCAGGATCAGTGCTGGTCTAAAAGATGCAGCAGTGGGTTCTCTACTGATAACAGGTGAGTAAATCGGAATTCATAGTTCGGCTGATTTTAGAGGAATATTTGTACGTTTACAAAATGGACACTTAGAAACTTTTCTGCTGAAAACCACACAATGGATTCCTATGGAAGGAAATACAAGTTACTGGTAAGTACGCTTAGAATTACTTTCCAGGGTCAGTGCTGGGCTAAAAGATGCAGCACTGGGTTCTCTCCTGATAACAGGTGAGTAAATTGGAATTTGTAGTTCGACTGATTTTAGAGGAATATTTGTACATTTCAAAAATGGACACTTAGAAACTTTTCTGGTGAAGACCACCGAATGGATTCCTATGGAAGGAAATACAAGTTACTGGTAAGTACTCTTAGAATTACTTACCAGGGTCAGTGCTGGTCTAAAAGATGCAGCACTAGGTTCTCTACTGATAACAAGTGAGTAAATCGGAATTCGTAGTTCAGCTGATTTTAGAGGAATATTTGTATGTTTCAAAAATGTACACTTAGAAACTTTTCTGCCGAAAACCACACAATGGATTCCTATGGAACAAAACACAAGTTACTGGTAAGTACGCTTAGAATTACTTTTCAGGGTCGTGCTGGGCTAACAGATGCAGCACTGGGTTCTCTCCTGATAACAGGTGAGTAAGTCGGAATTTGTAGTTCGACTGATTTTAGAGGAATATTTGTACATTTCAAAAATGGACACTTAGAAACTTTTCTGATGAGGACCACACAATGGATACCTATGGAAGGAAATACAAGTTACTGGTAAGTACTCTTAGAATTACTTTCCAGGGTCAGTGCTGGGCTAAAAGATGCAGCACTGGGTTCTCTCCTGATAACAGGTGAGTAAATCGGAATTCATAGTTCGACTGATTTTCGAGGAATATTTATATGTTTCAAAAATGGACAGTTAGAAACTTTTCTGGTGAAAACCACACAATCCATTCCTATGGAAGGAAATACAAGTTACTGGTAAGTACGCTTAGAATTACATTCCAGGGTCAATGCAGGGCTAAAAGATGCAGCACTGGGTTCTCTCCTGATAACAGGTGAGTAAATCGGAATTCGTAGTTCGGCTGATTTTAGAGGTATATTTGTACGTTTCAAAAGTGTACACTTAGAAACTTTTCTGCTGAAAACCACACAATGGATTCCTATGGAAGGAGATACAAGTTACTAGTAAGTACGATTACAATTACTTTTCAGGGTCAGTGCTGGTCTAAAAGATGCAGCACTGGGTTCTCTCCTGATAACAGGTGAGTAAATCGGAATTCGTAGTTGAACTGATTTTAGAGGAATATTTGTACGTTTCAAAATGGACACTTAGAAACTTATCTGCTGAAAACCACACAATGGATTCCTATGGAAGGAAATACAAGTTACTGGTAAGTACGCTTAGAATTACTTTTCAGGGTCAGTGCTGGGCTAACAGATGCAGCCCTGGGTTCTCTCCTGTTCACAGGTGAGTAAATCAGAATTTGTAGTTCAGCTGATTTTAGAGGAATATTTGTACGTTTCAAAAATGGACTCTTAGAAACTTTTCTGCTGAAAACCACACAATTCATTTCTATGGAAGGAAATACAAGTTACTGGTAAGTACGCTTAGAATTACTTTCCAGGGTCAGTGCACGGCTAAAAGATGCAGCACTGGGTTCTCTCCTGATAACAGGTGAGTAAATCGGAATTCGTAGGTCGGCTGATTTTAGAGGTATATTTGTACGTTTCAAAAATGTACACTTAGAAACTTTTCTGCTGAAAACCACACAATGGATTCCTATGAAAGGAAATATAAGTTACTGGTAACTACGCTTAGAATTACTTTCCAGGGTCAGTGCTGGTCTAAAAGATGCAGCACTGGGTTCTCTCCTGATAACAGTTGAGTAAATCGGAATTCGGAGTTTGACTGATTTTAGAAGAATATTTTTATGTTTCAAAAATGGACACTTAGAAACTTTTCTGGTGAAGACCACACAATGGATTCCTATGGAAGGAAATACAAGTTACTGGTAAGTATGCTTAGAATTACTTTCCAATGTCAGTGCTGGTCTAAAAGATGCAGCACTGGGTTCTCTACTGATAACAGGTGAGTAAATCGGAATTCGTAGTTCGGCTGATTTTCGAGGAATATTTGTACGTTTCAAAAATGGACACTTAGAAACTTTTCTGGTGAAAACCACACAATGGATTCCTAAGGAAGGAAATACAAGTTACTGGTAAGTACGCTTTGAATTAATTTTCGGGGACAGTGCTGGGCTAAAAGATGCAGCACTGGGTTCTCTCCTGATAACAGGTGAGTAAATCGGAATTCATAGTTCCGTTGATTTTAGAGGTATATTTGTACGTTTCAAAAATGGAGACTTAGAAACTTTTCTGCTGAAAACCACACAATGGATTCCTATTGAAGGAAATACAAGTTACTGGTAAGTATGCTTAGAATTACTTTTCAGCGTAAGTGCTGGGCTAACAGATGCAGCACTGGGTTCTCTCCTGATAACAGGTGAGTAAATCCGAATTTGTAGTTCGACTGATTTTAGAGGAATATTTCTACGTTTCAAAACTGGACACTTAGAAACTTTTCTGCTGAAAACCACACAATGCATTTCTATGGAAGGAAATACAAGTTACTGGGAAGTACGCTTAGAATTACTTTCCAGGGTCAGTGCTGGTCTAAAAGATGCAGCACTGGGTTCTTTCCTGATAACAGGTGAGTAAATTGGAATTTGTAGTTCGACTGATTTTAGAGGAATTTTTTGTACATTTCAAAAATGGACACTTAGAAACTTTTCTGATGAAGTCCACACAATGGATTCCTATGGAAGGAAATACAAGTTACTGGTAAGTACTCTTAGAATTACTTTCCTGGGTCAGTGCTGGGCTAAAAGATGCAGCACTGGGTTCTCTCCTGATAACAGGTGAGTAAATCGGAATTCATAGTTCGACTGATTTTCGAGGAATATTTGTATGTTTCAAAAATGAACAGTTAGAAACTTTTCTGGTGAAAACCACAAAATGGATTCCTATGGAAGGAAATACAAGTTACTGGTAAGTACACTTAGAATTACTTTTCAGGGTCAGTGCTGGGCTAAAAGATGCAGCACTGGGTTCTCTCCTGATAACTGGTGATTAAATCTGAATTCATAGTTCGGTTGATTTTAGAGGAATATTTGTACGTTTCAAAAATGTACACTTAGAAACTTTTCTGCTGAAAACCACACAATGGATTCCTATAGAAGGAAGTACAAGTTACTGCTAAGTATGCTTAGAATTACTTTCCAGGGTCAGTGCTGGTCTAAAAGATGCAGCACTGGGTTCTCTCCTGATAACAGGTGAGTAAATCGGAATTCGTAGTTTGACTGATTTTAGAGAAATATTTGTACATTTCAAAAACGGACACTTAGAAACTTTTCTGGTGAAGACCACACAATGGATTCCTGAGGAAGGAAATACAAGTTACTGGTAAGTACTCTTAGAATTACTTTCCAGGGTCAATACTGGGCTAAAAGATGCAGCACTGGGTTCTCTCCGGATAACAGGTGAGTAAATCGGAATTCATGGTTCGACTGATTTTCGAGGAATATTTGTATGTTTCAAAAATGGACAGTTAGAAACTTTTCTGGGGAAAACCACACAATGGATTCCTATGGAAGGAAGTACAAGCTACTGGTAAGTACTCTTAGAAATATTTTCCAGGGTCAGTGCTGGGCTAAAAGATGCAGCACTGGGTTCTCTCCTGATAACAGGTGAGTAAATCTGAATTCATAGTTCGGTTGATTTTAGAGGAATATTTGTACGTTTCAAAAATGGACACTTCGAAACTTTTCTGCTGAAAACCACAAAATGGATTCCTATGGAAGGAAACACAAGTTACTGGTAAGTACGCTTAGAACTACTTTTCAGGGTCGTGCTGGGCTAACAGATGCAGCCCTGGGTTCTCTCCTGATAACAGGTGAGTAAATCGGAATTCGTAGTTTGGCTGATTTTAGAGGAATATTTGTGTTTTTCAAAAATGGACACCTAGAAACTTTTCTGGTGAAGACAACACAATGGATTCCTATGGAAGGAAATACAAGCTACTGGTAAGTATTCTTAGAATTACTTTCCAGGGTCAGTGCTGGGCTAAAAGATGCAGCACTGGGTTCTCTCCGGACAACAGGTGAGTAAATCGGAATTCATAGTTTGACTGATTTTCGAGGAATATTTTTACGTTTCAAAAATAGACAGAAACTTTTCTGGTGAAAACCACACAATGGATTCCTATGGAAGGAAACACAAGTTACTGGTAAGTACGCTTAGAATGACTTTTCAGGGTCGTGCTGGGCTAACAGATGCAGCACTGGGTTCTCTCCTGATAACAGGTGAGTAAATCGGAATTCGTAGTTCGGCTGATTTTAGAGGAATATTTGTACGTTTCAAAAATGTAGACTTAGAAACTTTTCTGCTGAAAACCACACAATGGATTCCAATGGAAGGAAATACAAGCTACTGGTAAGTACGCTTAGAATTACTTTTCAGGGACAGTGCTGGTCTAAAAGATGCAAGAGAAACAGGAGCAAGCCCGTTAACCCAGTTGAGACCGGATATACGTAATAACAAAAAACAATGTCTCAACAGGAAAAATGAATAAAGGGACCAATCAAAACACGATTCAATCAAGGGAAGGGCAAAATTAAGAGAGATCCAAGGTAGAGAAGGAACAGATTTAATAATTAGATACACAAAGGTATATACAATTCAAAATAACCATAACTAACACATATGCACTGACAAAAAAATGAAAAAGTGAACGGCGCAGTGACAGAAAGTGTGGAAGTGACAACACGGTACGGCGAAATGATTTGAATAAATTCAAGGTCAAGGAGAGTTATATACAGTTGGTAATTTACATATATACATGAAGGTCTCACAGGACCCTGAGGTTAGCTGTAAATAATGTTGTCTGGTCGACGACGTTTCAACCTCCATAAGTTGAGGTCATCATCAGGACTATGGTTATTGCATTTTCCAAATACCTATGTGTAAGAAGAAGGAGGGGAGATAATGAATAGAAAGGCCCAGAAAGAAAACACAACGTTACAGCGTAGAAAAAGAAGGGTAAAGGGCAAGTGAGAGGGTAGTAGTACCTGTGTCCGTGGTCCGAAACCACTACAAAGTTAATTGCAGGGAAAGGTGGATCAATTATATAAGGTCGAGCACAGTTAGAAGGGGATCATTGATTGTCTGAAAAAATGAAGAAATTATGAGGGTGGACAACTAATTCAACGCCAAAAAAGGAGTAAAGCGCGATGTAAGGCGCTTACCTGTGGCTGACAACAGCGAATTGAAGGCCAATGGGAATGATAAATAGGTCCAGTATTGTTTAAAGGGCAACCATCTATCGTGAAAGAAAAACGAGATGAAACTGATGTGCACGATAGAAAAAGAGAATTAGTTAAAAAGAACAAGATCGCTTACCAACGGTGGCATTAGGTTAAATAATGAAAGGGCATCCGGCGGTGGTTAATTCCGCAATATTAGAAAGGAATCGTAACCTGCCAAACAACGGGAAAGATTCTCAGTGTAGGCGGGGTTGGTTGCCAAACAACGGGATCAGTCCACAGGGCTCTATCAAAATACAAGGAAACGGGCTTAGACAAGTGGGCGTGTAAAGACTACGCCAGTTCGGAGCAAGAGATAATCCAACTCAACAAAGGGGCAGCCATAAAGAAAGCTTACTAGAGTAGTCCGGGCATCGGGATTAGTCCGAGAAAGGGGCCTCGGCGTCCAAGCAATGGAGACGTCAAGCGCGTATACGACGCGGACGTTACAAATAAACAATCCGGGTCATGTGACCGCGGCAGGGCCACAAAGACGATATACTGATGCTATGGCATGGTACACATGAGAACCTTTTGTCGTTTATCACCTGGTTGAATTCCATCCAAACCCATTTAAAATTTACTTCAGATGTGCGCAGGAATGACCTCCCCTTTCTGGATCTAACATTACATGCGGAGGATGGCCTAATTGGGACATCTTTATATCGAAAACCCACAGAGCGTAATACGCTTCTGGCCTACTCCAGTTACCATCCTCGAGGGCTCAGAGACGGCTTACCCTACGGACAATTCCTCCGTATACGGCGGAATTGCAAGTGGAGAAAAGATTATTTTCGAGAGGCTGCGATCCTCTCGGCTAAATTGATCGACAGAGGCTATCCCAAACATTTGGTCAGAAGATCTCTCAAAAGAGCCTGGTATAACCATAGGGATATTATTTTGGCACCTTCAGTCAAACGTGTCAACAACCGTATCCCCTTTGTCTCCACTTTCAGCCCCAGCAGTAATATGGTTTCCAAGATAATTAAGAACAATTGGAAATTGTTACGCTCTTTTCCACACTTTACAGACCCTCCCCTTTTATCATATAAGAGGGGTAACAATTTGAATGACAAGCTTGTTCATGCCATTACCTGGCCCATCAAAGAAAAACCTGAAAATACCACCTTATGGAATTTACCACCTGTAATAGGCCACTTTAAGTGCCTAAATTGTAATGTATGTGATTTGACCAGTAATACCAAGGTCTTTGTCACTTCTTCTCATACTTACCAACTGAAACATTTTTCAAATTGTCGTACCACCAACGTTATCTATGCGATACGGTGTCCATGTGACTTACTTTATATTGGGCAGACTACACAGATGGTTAAACAACGCATCTCCCAACACAAAAGTCGCATTAGATGCAACGTCGTCACTGCTCCATTGGTAACACACTACAAGGAGCATAACCATTCAGAAACGGACATGACCTGGCAAGTCATAGATTGTCCACAATTACCAATCCGGGGTGGTAATTTACAGACCGTGTTAAATAAATGCGAATGTCGTTGGATTACACGCTGTAATTCTGTGTCACATGGATTGAATTCACTGGATGAATGGAACACAGTCATTACAAGTGGCTAGGACCCTTGATGTCACTCTTGTTGCAACTCCGTTGATGCTTAGTCTGCTGTATTCTTAATCAGTATGTGAGAAAATGTTACAAAAAGTCAATAATGTGTACAAATTATTTAATTATCTGAGTCTTTTTAAATTGGTTTGTCATCTCAATAATAGGCCTTTGCCTATCCCTGCCTTGTCCTTACCTTCCCCTTCTTTCTTCCGATCCTCCACTCTGTCCTCTCCCCCTGCGCTTTTATACACACCCTCTGTCTTTCTCCTCTATTATTCACCCTATTGTCCCTGCTCCCCCACACTTCCCTTTCCCTTCCCCCCGTCCCCACCCTTCCCCGGTCTTCCTGTTCTTCCAATTGTGTTTTAATTTGCATACTGTTCTTTGAATGATGTCGCAATCTTATACTGTTCGTTGAATGATGTTGTAATATTAACATTGTTGTTTATTTGTTATTTATGTTTTTCCACTTATGTCGAGTGTCTATATGTTTTATCAATATTTAGTTATTATGGTGTCTAAATGTATATACTAATACTGCTTCATTCGCAAATTGTTTTGGAAATTGTTAATTGTTGTTGATAATAACTATACTTAATTATAGACCGGGCAGGTTTATATCCATTATTATCTTTTAATGTAGATCTTTACACTGACGGGTGGTTTCTATTCACTTTCCCCGTTCTATCTTTAGTCCTTTTTCCCTGTCCGTACCTGTTAGTCCCTCGTTTGTGGCCCTGCCGCGGTCACATGACCCGGATTGTTTATTTGTAACGTCCGCGTCGTATACGCGCTTGACGTCTCCATTGCTTGGACGCCGAGGCCCCTTTCTCGGACTAATCCCGATGCCCGGACTACTCTAGTAAGCTTTCTTTATGGCTGCCCCTTTGTTGAGTTGGATTATCTCTTGCTCCGAACTGGCGTAGTCTTTACACGCCCACTTGTCTAAGCCCGTTTCCTTGTATTTTGATAGAGCCCCGTGGACTGATCCCGTTGTTTGGCAACCAACCCCGCCTACACTGAGAATCTTTCCCGTTGTTTGGCAGGTTACGATTCCTTTCTAATATTGCGGAATTAACCACCGCCGGATGCCCTTTCATTATTTAACCTAATGCCACCGTTGGTAAGCGATCTTGTTCTTTTTAACTAATTCTCTTTTTCTATCGTGCACATCAGTTTCATCTCGTTTTTCTTTCACGATAGATGGTTGCCCTTTAAACAATACTGGACCTATTTATCATTCCCATTGGCCTTCAATTCGCTGTTGTCAGCCACAGGTAAGCGCCTTACATCGCGCTTTACTCCTTTTTTGGCGTTGAATTAGTTGTCCACCCTCATAATTTCTTCATTTTTTCAGACAATCAATGATCCCCTTCTAACTGTGCTGGACCTTATATAATTGATCCACCTTTCCCTGCAATTAACTTTGTAGTGGTTTCGGACCACGGACACAGGTACTACTACCCTCTCACTTGCCCTTTACCCTTCTTTTTCTACGCTGTAACGTTGTGTTTTCTTTCTGGGCCTTTCTATTCATTATCTCCCCTCCTTCTTCTTACACATAGGTATTTGGAAAATGCAATAACCATAGTCCTGATGATGACCTCAACTTATGGAGGTTGAAACGTCGTCGACCAGACAACATTATTTACAGCTAACCTCAGGGTCCTGTGAGACCTTCATGTATATATGTAAATTACCAACTGTATATAACTCTCCTTGACCTTGAATTTATTCAAATCATTTCGCCGTACCGTGTTGTCACTTCCACACTTTCTGTCACTGCGCCGTTCACTTTTTCATTTTTTTGTCAGTGCATATGTGTTAGTTATGGTTATTTTGAATTGTATATACCTTTGTGTATCTAATTATTAAATCTGTTCCTTCTCTACCTTGGATCTCTCTTAATTTTGCCCTTCCCTTGATTGAATCGTGTTTTGATTGGTCCCTTTATTCATTTTTCCTGTTGGTCTAAAAGATGCAGCACTGGGTTCTCTCCTGATAACAGGTGAGTAAATCAGAATTCGTAGTTTGACTGTTTTTAGAGGAATATTTGTACGTTTCAAAAATGGACACTTAAAAACTTTTCTGGTGAAAACCACACAATGGATACCTATGGAAGGAAATACAAGGTACTGGTAAGTACACTTAGAATTACTTTCCAGGGTCAGTGCAGGGCTAAAAGATGCAGCACTGGGTTCTCTCCTGATAACAGGTGAGTAAATCGGAATTCGTAGTTTGACTGATTTTAGAGGAATATTTGTACATTTCAAAAATGGGCACTTAGAAACTTTTCTGGTGAAGACCACACAATGGATTTCTATGGAAGGAAATACAAGTTACTGGTAAGTACTCTTAGAATTACTTTCCAGGGTCAGTGCTGGGCTAAAAGATGCAGCCCTGGGTTCTCTCCTGATAACAGGTGAGTAAATCGGAATTCATAGTTCCGTTGATTTTAGAGGAATATTTGTACGTTTCAAAAATGGAGACTTAGAAACTTTTCTGCTGAAAACCACACAATGGATTCCTATGGAAGGAAATACAAGTTACTGGTAAGTATGCTTAGAATTACTTTCCAGGGTCAGTGCTGGTCTAAAAGATGCAGCACTGGGTTCTCTCCTGATAACAGGTGAGAAAATCGGAATTCGTAGTTTGACTGATTTTAGAGGAATATTTGTACATTTCAAAAATGGACAGTTAGAAACTTTTCTGTTGAAAACCACACAATGGATTCCTATGGAAGGAAACACAAGTTACTGGTAAGTATGCTTAGAATTACTTTCCAATGTCAGTGCTGGTCTAAAAGATGCAGCACTGGGTTCTCTACTGATAACAGGTGAGTAAATCGGAATTCGTAGTTCGGCTGATTTTCGAGGAATATTTGTACGTTTCAAAAATGGACACTTAGAAACTTTTCTGGTGAAAACCACACAATGGATTCCTAAGGAAGGAAATACAAGTTACTGGTAAGTACGCTTTGAATTAATTTTCGGTGACAGTGCTGGGCTAAAAGATGCAGCACTGGGTTCTCTCCTGATAACAAGTGAGTAAATCGGAATTCATAGTTCCGTTGATTTTAGAGGAATATTTGTACGTTTCAAAAATGGACACTTCGAAACTTTTCTGCTGAAAACCACAAAATGGATTCCTATGGAAGGAAACACAAGTTACTAGTAAGTACGCTTAGAACTACTTTTTAGGGTCGTGCTGGGCTAACAGATGCAGCCCTGGGTTCTCTCCTGATAACAGGTGAGTAAATCGGAATTCGTAGTTTGGCTGATTTTAGAGGAATATTTGTGTTTTTCAAAAATGGACACCTAGAAACTTTTCTGCTGAAAACCACACAATGGATTCCAATGGAAGGAAATACAAGTTACTGGTAAGTACGCTTAGAATTTCTATCCAGGGTCAGTGCTGGGCTAAAAGATGCAGCACTGGGTTCTCTCCTGATAACAAGTGAGTAAATCGGAATTCGTAGTTCGGCTGATTTTAGAGGAATATTTGTACGTTTCAAAAATATAGACTTAGAAACTTTTCTGCTGAAAACCACACAATGGATTCCAATGGAAGGAAATACAAGCTACTGGTAAGTACGCTTAGAATAACTTTTCAGGGTCAGTGCTGGTCTAAAAGATGCAGCACTGGGTTCTCTCCTGATAACAGGTGAGTAAATCGGAATTCATAGTTCGACTGATTTTCGAGGAATATTCGTATGTTTCAAAAATGGACAGTTAGAAACTTTTCTGGTGAAAACCACACAATGGATTCCTATGGAAGGAAATACAAGTTACTGGTAAGTACGCTTAGAATTACTTTCCAGGGTCAGTGCTGGGCTAAAAGATGCTGCACTGGGTTCTCTCCGGATAACAGGTGAGTAAATCGGAATTCATAGTTCGACTGATTTTCGAGGAATATTTGTACGTTTCAAAAATGTACACTTAGAAACTTTTCTGCTAAAAACCACACAATGGATTCCTATGGAAGGAAATACAAGTTACTGGTAAGTACGCTTAGAATTACTTTCCAGGGTCAGTGCTGGGCTAAAAGATGCAGCACTGGGTTCTCTCCGGATAACAGGTGAGTAAATCGGAATTCATAGTTCGACTGATTTTCGAGGAATATTTGTACGTTTCAAAAATGGACACTTAGAAACTTTTCTGGTGAAAACCACACAATGGATTCCTAAGGAAGGAAATACAAGTTACTGGTAAGTGCTCTTAGAATTACTTTCCAGGGTCAATGCTGGGCTAAAAGATGCAGCACTGGGTTCTCTCCAGATAACAGGTGAGTAAATCGGAATTCATGGTTCGACTGATTTTCGAGGAATATTTGTACGTTTCAAAAATGGACACTTAGAAACTTTTCTGCTGAAAACCACACAATGGATTCCTATGGAAGGAAATACAAGTTACTGCTAAGTATGCTTAGAATTACTTTCCAGGGTCAATGCTGGTCTAAAAGATGCAGCACTGGGTTCTTTCCTGATAACAGGTGAGTAAATCGGAATTCGTAGTTCGACTAATTTTAGAGGAATATTTCTACAATTCAAAAATGGACACATAAACTTTTCTGCTGAAAACCACAAAATGGATTCCTATGGAAGGAAATACAAGTTACTGGTAATTACGCTTAGAATTACTTTTCAGGGTCAGTGCTGGGCTAACAGATGCAGCCCTGGGTTCTCTCCTGATAACAGGTCAGTAAATCGGAATTCGTAGTTCGGCTGATTTTAGAGGTATATTTTTACGTTTCAAAAATGGACACTTAGAAACTTTTCTGCTGAAAACTACACAATGGATTCCTATGGAAGGAAATATAAGTTACTGGTAAGTACGCTTAGAATTACTTTCCAGGGTCAGTGCAGGGCTAAAAGATGCAGCACTGGGTTCTCTCCTGATAACAGGTGAGTAAATCGGAATTCGTAGTTCGGCTGATTTTAGAGGTATATTTTTACGTTTCAAAAATGGACACTTAGAAACTTTTCTGCTGAAAACCACACAATGGATTTCTATGGAAGGAAATACAAGTTACTGCTAAGTACGCTTAGAATTACTTTCCAGGGTCAGTGCTGGTCTAAAAGATGCAGCACTGGGTTCTCTCCTGATAACAGGTGAGTAAATCGGAATTCGTAGTTTGACTGATTTTAGAGGAATATTTGTACATTTCAAAAATGGACACTTAGAAACTTTTCTGGTGAAGACCACACAATGGATTCCTATGGAAGGAAATACAAGTTACTGGTAAGTACGCTTAGAATTACTTTTCAGGGTCAGTGCTGGGCTAACAGATGCAGCCCTGGGTTCTCATCTGATAACAGGTAAGTAAATCGGAATTCGTAGTTCGGCTGATTTTAGAGGAATATTTGTGTGTTTCAAAAATGGACACTTAGAAACTTTTCTGATGAAGACCACACAATGGATTCCTATGGCAGGAAATATAAGTTACTGGTAAGTACGCTTAGAATTACTTACCAGGGTCAGTGCAGTGCTAAAAGATGCAGCACTGGGTTCTCTCCTGATAACAGGTGAGTAAATCGGAATTCGTAGTTCGACTGATTTTAGAGGAATATTTTTACATTTCAAAAATGGACACTTAGAAACTTTTCTGATGAAGACCACACAATGGATTCCTATGGAAGGAAATACAAGTTACTGGTAAGTACTCTTAGAATTACTTTCCAGGGTCAGTGCTGGGCTAAAAGATGCAGCACTGGGTTCTCTCCTGATAACAGGTGAGTAAATCGGAATTCGTAGTTCGGCTGATTTTAGAGGAATATTTTTACGTTTCAAAAATGTACACTTAGAAACTTTTCTGCTGAAAACCACACAATGGATTCCTATGGAAGGAAGTAAAAGTTACTGCTAAGTACGCTTAGAATTACTTTCCAGGTTCAGTACTGGTCTAACAGATGCAGCCCTGGGTTCTCTCCTGATAACAGATGAGTAAATCGGAATTCATAGTTCAACAGATTTTCGAGGAATATTTGAACGTTTCAAAAATGGACAGTTAGAAACTTTTCTGGTGAAAACCACACAATGGATTCCGATGGAAGGAAATGCAAGTTACTGGTAAGTACACTTAGAATTACTTTTCAGGGTCAGTGCTGGGCTAACAGATGCAGCCCTGGGTTCTCTCCTGATAACAGGTGAGTAAATCGGAATTTGTAGTTCGGCTGATTTTAGAGGAATATTTGTACGTTTCAAAAATGGTGACTTAGAAACTTTTCTGCTGAAAACCACACAATGGATTCCTATGGAAGGAAATACAAGTTACTGGTAAGTACTCTTAGAATTACTTTCCAGGGTCAGTGCTGGGCTAAAAGATGCAGCACTGGGTTCTCTCCTGATAACATGTGAGTAAATCGGAATTCATAGTTCCGTTGATTTTAGAGGAATATTTGTACGTTTCAAAAATGGAGACTTAGAAACTTTTCTGCTGAAAACCACACAATGGATTCCTATGGAAGGAAATACAAGTTACTGGTAAGTATGCTTAGAATTACTTTCCAGGGTCAGTGCTGGTCTAAAAGATGCAGCACTGGGTTCTCTCCTGATAACAGGTGAGAAAATCGGAATTCGTAGTTTGACTGATTTTAGAGGAATATTTGTACATTTCAAAAATGGACAGTTAGAAACTTTTCTGTTGAAAACCACAAAATGGATTCCTATGGAAGGAAACACAAGTTACTGGTAAGTATGCTTAGAATTACTTTCCAATGTCAGTGCTGGTCTAAAAGATGCAGCACTGGGTTCTCTACTGATAACAGGTGAGTAAATCGGAATTCGTAGTTCGGCTGATTTTCGAGGAATATTTGTACGTTTCAAAAATGGACACTTAGAAACTTTTCTGGTGAAAACCACACAATGGATTCCTAAGGAAGGAAATACAAGTTACTGGTAAGTACGCTTTGAATTAATTTTCGGGGACAGAGCTGGGCTAAAAGATGCAGCACTGGGTTCTCTCCTGATAACAAGTGAGTAAATCGGAATTCATAGTTCCGTTGATTTTAGTGGAATATTTGTACGTTTCAAAAATGGACACTTCGAAACTTTTCTGCTGAAAACCACAAAATGGATTCCTATGGAAGGAAACACAAGTTACTGGTAAGTACGCTTAGAACTACTTTTTAGGGTCGTGCTGGGCTAACAGATGCAGCCCTGGGTTCTCTCCTGATAACAGGTGAGTAAATCGGAATTCTTAGTTTGGCTGATTTTAGAGGAATATTTGTGTTTTTCAAAAATGGACACCTAGAAACTTTTCTGGTGAAGACAACACAATGGATTCCTATGGAAGGAAATACAAGTTACTGGTAAGTACTCTTAGAATTACTTTCCAGGGTCAGTGCTGGGCTAAAAGATGCAGCACTGGGTTCTCTCCTGATAACAGGTGAGTAAATCGGAATTCATAGTTCGACTGATTTTCGAGGAATATTCGTATGTTTCAAAAATGGACAGTTAGAAACTTTTCTGGTGAAAACCACACAATGGATTCCTATGGAAGGAAATACAAGTTACTGGTAAGTACGCTTAGAATTACTTTCCAGGGTCAGTGCTGGGCTAAAAGATGCAGCACTGGGTTCTCTCCGGATAACAGGTGAGTAAATCGGAATTCATAGTTCGACTGATTTTCGAGGAATATTTGTACGTTTCAAAAATGTACACTTAGAAACTTTTCTGCTAAAAACCACACAATGGATTCCTATGGAAGGAAATACAAGTTACTGGTAAGTACGCTTAGAATTACTTTCCAGGGTCAGTGCTGGGCTAAAAGATGCAGCACTGGGTTCTCTCCGGATAACAGGTGAGTAAATCGGAATTCATAGTTCGACTGATTTTCGAGGAATATTTGTACGTTTCAAAAATGGACACTTAGAAACTTTTCTGGTGAAAACCACACAATGGATTCCTAAGGAAGGAAATACAAGTTACTGGTAAGTGCTCTTAGAATTACTTTCCAGGGTTAATGCTGGGCTAAAAGATGCAGCACTGGGTTCTCTCCAGATAACAGGTGAGTAAATCGGAATTCATGGTTCGACTGATTTTCGAGGAATATTTGTACGTTTCAAAAATGGACACTTAGAAACTTTTCTGCTGAAAACCACACAATGGATTCCTATGGAAGGAAATACAAGTTACTGCTAAGTATGCTTAGAATTACTTTCCAGGGTCAATGCTGGTCTAAAAGATGCAGCACTGGGTTCTTTCCTGATAACAGGTGAGTAAATCGGAATTCGTAGTTCGACTAATTTTAGAGGAATATTTCTACAATTCAAAAATGGACACTTATACACTTTTCTGCTGAAAACCACAAAATGGATTCCTATGGAAGGAAATACAAGTTACTGGTAATTACGCTTAGAACTACTTTTCAGGGTCAGTGCTGGGCTAACAGATGCAGCCCTGGGTTCTCTCCTGATAACAGGTGAGTAAATCGGAATTCGTAGTTCGGCTGATTTTAGAGGTATATTTTTACGTTTCAAAAATGGACACTTAGAAACTTTTCTGCTGAAAACCACACAATGGATTCCAATGGAAGGAAATATAAGTTACTGGTAAGTACGCTTAGAATTACTTTCCAGGGTCAGTGCAGGGCTAAAAGATGCAGCACTGGGTTCTCTCCTGATAACAGGTGAGTAAATCGGAATTCGTAGTTCGGCTGATTTTAGAGGTATATTTTTACGTTTCAAAAATGGACACTTAGAAACTTTTCTGCTGAAAACCACACAATGGATTTCTATGGAAGGAAATACAAGTTACTGCTAAGTACGCTTAGAATTACTTTCCAGGGTCAGTGCTGGTCTAAAAGATGCAGCACTGGGTTCTCTCCTGATAACAGGTGAGTAAATCGGAATTCGTAGTTTGACTGATTTTAGAGGAATATTTGTACATTTCAAAAATGGAGACTTAGAAACTTTTCTGGTGAAGACCACACAATGGATTCCTATGGCAGGAAATATAAGTTACTGGTAAGTACGCTTAGAATTACTTACCAGGGTCAGTGCAGGGCTAAAAGATGCAGCACTGGGTTCTCTCCTGATAACAGGTGAGTAAATCGGAATTCGTAGTTCGGCTGACTTTAGAGGAATATTTGTGTGTTTCAAAAATGGACACTTAGAAACTTTTCTGGTGAAGACCACACAATGGATTCCTATGGCAGGAAATATAAGTTACTGGTAAGTACGCTTAGAATTACTTACCAGGGTCAGTGCAGGGCTAAAAGATGCAGCACTGGGTTCTCTCCTGATAACAGGTGAGTAAATCGGAATTCGTAGTTCGGCTGATTTTAGAGGAATATTTTTACGTTTCAAAAATGTACACTTAGAAACTTTTCTGCTGAAAACCACACAATGGATTCCTATGGAAGGAAGTAAAAGTTACTGCTAAGTATGCTTAGAATTACTTTCCAGGTTCAGTGCTGGTCTAAAAGATGCAGCACTGGGTTCTCTCCTGATAACAGGTGAGTAAATCGGAATTCGTAGTTTGACTGATTTTAGAGGAATATTTGTACATTTCAAAAATGGACACTTAGAAACTTTTCTGGGGAAGACCACACAATGGATTCCTGAGGAAGGAAATACATGTTACTGGTAAGTACTCTTAGAATTACTTTCCAGGGTCAATGCTGGGCTAAAAGATGCAGCACTGGCTTCTCTCCGGATAACAGGTGAGTAAATCGGAATTCATGGTTCGACTGATTATCGAGGAATATTTGTACGTTTCAAAAATGGACACTTAGAAACTTTTCTGGTGAAAACCACACAATGGATTCCTATGGAAGAAAATACAAGTTACTGGTAAGTACGCTTAGAATTAATTTTCGGGGACAGTGCTGGGCTAAAAGATGCAGCACTGGGTTCTCTCCTAATAACAGGTGAGTAAATCCGAATTCGTAGTTCGACTGATTTTAGAGGAATATTTTTACATTTCAAAAATGGACACTTAGAAACTTTTCTGATGAAGACCACACAATGGATTCCTATGGAAGGAAATACAAGTTACTGGTAAGTACTCTTAGAATTACTTTCCAGGGTCAGTGCTGGGCTAAAAGATGCAGCACTGGGTTCTCTCCTGATAACAGGTGAGTAAATCGGAATTCGTAGTTCGGCTGATTTTAGAGGAATATTTTTACCTTTCAAAAATGTACACTTAGAAACTTTTCTGCTGAAAACCACACAATGGATTCCTATAAAAGGAAGTACAAGTTACTGCTAAGTACGCTTAGAATTACTTTCCAGGGTCAGTGCTGGTCTAAAAGATGCTGCACTGGGTTATCTCCTGATAACAGGTGAGTAAATTGGAATTCGTAGTTTGACTGATTTTAGAGGAATATTTGTACATTTCAAAAATGGACACTTAGAAGCTTTTCTGGTGAAGACCACACAATGGATTCCTGAGGAAGGAAATACAAGTTACTGGTAAGTACTCTTAGAATTACTTTCTAGGGTCAATGCTGGGCTAAAAGATGCAGCACTGGGTTCTCTCCGGATAACAGGTGAGTAAATCGGAATTCATGGTTCGACTGATTATCGAGGAATATTTGTACGTTTCAAAAAAGGACACTTAGAAACTTTTCTGGTGAAAACCACACAATGGATTCCAATGGAAGGAAATACAAGTTACTGGTAAGTGCTCTTAGAATTACTTTCCAGGGTCAATGCTGGGCTAAAAGATGCAGCACTGGGTTCTCTCCAGATAACAGGTGAGTAAATCGGAATTCATGGTTCGACTGATTTTCGAGGAATATTTGTACGTTTCAAAAATGGACACTTAGAAACTTTTCTGCTGAAAACCAAACAATGGATTCCTATGGAAGGAAATACAAGTTACTGCTAAGTATGCTTAGAATTACTTTCCAGGGTCAATGCTGGTCTAAAAGATGCAGCACTGGGTTCTTTCCTGATAACAGGTGAGTAAATCGGAATTCGTAGTTTGACTGATTTTAGAGGAATATTTTTACATTTCAAAAATGGACACTTAGAAACTTTTCTGGTGAAGACCACACAATGGATTCCTATGGAAGGAAATACAAGTTACTGGTAAGTATGCTTAGAATTACTTTTCAGCGTAAGTGCTGGTCTAACAGATGCAGCCCTGGGTTCTCTCCTGATAACAGATGAGTAAATCGGAATTCATAGTTCAACAGATTTTCGAGGAATATTTGAACGTTTCAAAAATGGACAGTTAGAAACTTTTCTGGTGAAAACCACACAATGGATTCCGATGGAAGGAAATGCAAGTTACTGGTAAGTACACTTAGAATTACTTTTCAGGGTCAGTGCTGGGCTAACAGATGCAGCCCTGGGTTCTCTCCTGATAACAGGTGAGTAAATCGGAATTTGTAGTTCGGCTGATTTTAGAGGAATATTTGTACGTTTCAAAAATGGTGACTTAGAAACTTTTCTGCTGAAAACCACACAATGGATTCCTATGGAAGGAAATACAACTTACTGGTAAGTACTCTTAGAATTACTTTCCAGGGTCAGTGCTGGGCTAAAAGATGCAGCACTGGGTTCTCTCCTGATAACAGGTGAGTAAATCGGAATTCATAGTTCCGTTGATTTTAGAGGAATATTTGTACGTTTCAAAAATGGAGACTTAGAAACTTTTCTGCTGAAAACCACACAATGGATTCCTATGGAAGGAAATACAAGTTACTGGTAAGTATGCTTAGAATTACTTTCCAATGTCAGTGCTGGTCTAAAAGATGCAGCACTGGGTTCTCTACTGATAACAGGTGAGTAAATCGGAATTCGTAGTTCGGCTGATTTTCGAGGAATATTTGTACGTTTCAAAAATGGACACTTAAAAACTTTTCTGGTGAAAACCACTCAATGGATTCCTAAGGAAGGAAATCCAAGTTACTGGTAAGTACGCTTTGAATTAATTTTCGGGGACAGTGCTGGGCTAAAAGATGCAGCACTGGGTTCTCTCCTTATAACAGGTGAGTAAATCGGAATTCATAGTTCCGTTGATTTTAGAGGAATATTTGTACATTTCAAAAATGGACACTTAGAAACTTTTCTGATGAAGACCACTCAATGAATTCCTATGGAAGGAAATACAAGTTACTGGTAAGAACTCTTAGAATTACTTTTCAGCGTAAGTGCTGGGCTAAAAGATGCAGCACTGGGTTCTCTCCGGATAATAGGTGAGTACATCGGAATTCGTAGTTCGGCTGATTTTAGAGGAATATTTGTGTGTTTCAAAAATTGACACTTAGAAACTTTTCTGGTGAAGACCACACAATGGATTCCTATGGCAGGAAATATAAGTTACTGGTAAGTACACTTAGAATTACTTACCAGGGTCAGTGCATTGCTAAAAGATGCAGCACTGGGTTCTCTCCTGATAACAGGTGAGTAAATCGGAATTCGTAGTTCGGCTGATTTTAGAGGAATATTTGTATGTTTCAAAAATGAACAGTTAGAAACTTTTCTGGTGAAAACCACAAAATAGATTCCTATGGAAGGAAATACAAGTTACTGGTAAGTACACTTAGAATTACTTTTCAGGGTCAGTGCTGGGCTAAAAGATGCAGCACTGGGTTCTCTCCTGATAACTGGTGATTAAATCTGAATTCATAGTTCGGTTGATTTTAGAGGAATATTTGTACGTTTCAAAAATGTACACTTAGAAACTTTTCTGCTGAAAACCACACAATGGATTCCTATAGAAGGAAGTACAAGTTACTGCTAAGTATGCTTAGAATTACTTTCCAGGGTCAGTGCTGGTCTAAAAGATGCAGCACTGGGTTCTCTCCTGATAACAGGTGAGTAAATCGGAATTCGTAGTTTGACTGATTTTAGAGAAATATTTGTACATTTCAAAAACGGACACTTAGAAACTTTTCTGGTGAAGACCACACAATGGATTCCTGAGGAAGGAAATACAAGTTACTGGTAAGTACTCTTAGAATTACTTTCCAGGGTCAATACTGGGCTAAAAGATGCAGCACTGGGTTCTCTCCGGATAACAGGTGAGTAAATCGGAATTCATGGTTCGACTGATTTTCGAGGAATATTTGTATGTTTCAAAAATGGACAGTTAGAAACTTTTCTGGGGAAAACCACACAATGGATTCCTATGGAAGGAAATACAAGTTACTGTTAAGTACACTTAGAATTACCTTTCAGGGTCAGTGCTGGTCTAAAAGATGCAGCACTGGATTCTCTCCTGATAACTGGTGAGTAAATCTGAATTCATAGTTCAGTTGATTTTAGAGGAATATTTGTACGTTTCAAAAATGGACACTTCGAAACTTTTCTGCTGAAAACCACAAAATGGATTCCTATGGAAGGAAACACAAGTTACTGGTAAGTACGCTTAGAATTTTGTTCCAGGGTCAGTGCTGGGCTAAAAGATGCAGCACTGGGTTCTCTCCTGATAACAAGTGAGTAAATCGGAATTCGTAGATCGGATGATTTTAGAGGAATATTTGTATGTTTCAAAAATGTACACTTAGAAACTTTTCTGCTGAAAACCACACAATGCATTTCTATGGAAGGAAATACAAGTTACTGGGAAGTACGCTTACAATTACTTTCCAGGGTCAGTGCTGGTCTAAAAGATGCAGCACTGGGTTCTCTCCTGATAACAGGTGAGTAAATCGGAATTCATGGTTCGACTGATTTTCGAGGAATATTTGTATGTTTCAAAAATGGACAGTTAGAAACTTTTCTGGGGAATACCACACAATGGATTCCTATGGAAGGAAATACAAATTACTGGTAAGTACTCTTAGAATTACTTTCCAGAGTCAGTGCTGGGCTAAAAGATGCAGCACTGGGTTCTCTCCTGATAACAGGTGAGTAAATCGGAATTCATAGTTCGACTGATTTTCGAGGAATATTTATACGTTTCAAAAATGGACAGTTAGAAACTTCTCTGGTGAAAACCACACAATCCATTCCTATGGAAGGAAATACAAGTTACTGGTAAGTACACTTAGAATTACTTTCCAGGGTTAGTGCAGGGCTAAAAGATGCAGCACTGGGTTCTCTCCTGATAACAGGTGAGTAAATCGGAATTCATAGTTCCGTTGATTTTAGAGGAATATTTGTACGTTTCAAATATGGAGACTTAGAAACTTTTCTGCTGAAAACCACACAATGGATTCCTATGGAAGGAAATACAAGTTACTGGTAAGTATGCTTAGAATTACTTTTCGCGTAAGTGCTGGGCTAACAGATGCAGCACTGGGTTCTCTCCTGATAACAGGTGAGCAAATCCGAATTCGTAGTTCGACTGATATCAGAGGAATATTTCTACATTTCAAAAATGGACACTTAGAAACTTTTCTGCTGAAAACCACAGAATGGATTCCTATGGAAGGAAATACAAGTTACTGCTAAGTATGCTTAGAATTACTTTCCAGGGTCAGTGCTGGTCTAAAAGATGCAGCACTGGGTTCTCTCCTGATAACAGGTGAGTAAATCGGAATTCGTAGTTTGACTGATTTTAGAGGAATATTTGTACATTTCAAAAATGGACACTTAGAAACTTCTCTGCTGAAGACCACACAATGGATTCCTATGGAAGGAAATACAAGTTACTGGTAAGTATGCTTAGAATTACTTTCCAATGTCAGTGCTGGTCTAAAAGATGCAGCACTGGGTTCTCTACTGATAACAGGGGAGTAAATCGGAATTCGTAGTTCGGCTGATTTTCTAGGAATATTTGTACGTTTCAAAAATGGACACTTAGAAACTTTTCTGGTGAAAACCACACAATGGATTCCTAAGGAAGGAAATACAAGTTACTGGTAAGTACGCTTTGAATTAATTTTCGGGGACAGTGCTGGGCTAAAAGATGCAGCACTGGGTTCTCTCCTGATAACAGGTGAATAAATCGGAATTCATCGTTCCGTTGATTTTAGAGGAATATTTGTACATTTCAAAAATGGACACTTAGAAACTTTTCTGATGAAGACCACACAATGAATTCCTATGGAAGGAAATACAAGTTACTGGTAAGAACTCTTAGAATTACTTTCCAGCGTAAGTGCTGGGCTAAAAGATGCAGCACTGGGTTCTCTCCGGATAATAGGTGAGTAAATCGGAATTCGTAGTTCGGCTGATTTTAGAGGAATATTTGTGTGTTTCAAAAATGGACACTGAGAAACTTTTCTGGTGAAGACCACACAATGGATTCCTATGGCAGGAAATATAATTTACTGGTAAGTACGCTTAGAATTACTTACCAGGGTCAGTGCAGGGCTAAAAGATGCACCACTGGGTTCTCTCCTGATAACAGGTGAGTACATCGGAATTCGTAGTTCGGCTGATTTTAGAGGAATATTTGTACGTTTCAAAAATGTAGACTTAGAAACTTTTCTGCTGAAAACCACACAATGGATTCCAATGGAAGGAAATACAAGCTACTGGTAAGTACGCTTAGAATTACTTTTCAGGGTCAGTGCTGGGCTAAAAGATGCAGCACTGGGTTCTCTCCTGATAACAGGTGAGTAAATCGGAATTCGTAGTTTGACTGTTTTTAGAGGAATATTTGTACGTTTCAAAAATGGACACTTAGAAACTTTTCTGATGAAGACCACACAATGAATTCCTATGGAAGGAAATACAAGTTACTGGTAAGAATTCTTAGAATTACTTTCCAGCGTAAGTGCTGGGCTAAAAGATGCAGCACTGGGTTCTCTCCGGATAATAGGTGAGTAAATCGAAATTCGTAGTTCGGCTGATTTTAGAGGAATATTTGTGTGTTTCAAAAATGGACACTGAGAAACTTTTCTGGTGAAGACCACACAATGGATTCCTGTGGCAGGAAATATAAGTTACTGGTAAGTACGCTTAGAATTACTTACCAGGGTCAGTGCAGGGCTAAAAGATGCAGCACTGGGTTCTCTCCTGATAACAGGTGAGTAAATCGGAATTCTTAGTTTGACTGTTTTTAGAGGAATATTTGTACGTTTCAAAAATGGACACTTAGAAACTTTTCTGCTAAAAACCACACAATGCATTTCTATAGAAGGAAATGCAAGTTACTGGTAAGTACGCTTAGAATTACTTTCCAGGGTCAGTGCTGCTCTAAAAGATGCAGCACTGGGTTCTCTCCTGATAACAGGTGAGTAAGTCGGAATTTGTAGTTCGACTGATTTTAGAGGAATATTTGTACATTTCAAAAATGGACAGTTAGAAACTTTTCTGGTGAAAACCATACAATGGTAACCTATGGAAGGAAATACAAGGTACTGGTAAGTACACTTAGAATTACTTTCCAGGGTCAGTGCAGGGCTAAAAGATGCAGCACTGGGTTCTCTCCTGATAACAGGTGAGTAAATCGGAGTTCGTAGTTCGGCTGATTTTTGAGGTATATTTGTACGTTTCAAAAATGTACACTTAGAAACTTTTCTGCTGAAAACCACACAATGGATTCCTATGGAAGGAAATACAAGTTACTGGTAAGTACGCTTAGAATTTCGTTCCAGGGTCAGTGCTGGGCTAAAAGATGCAGCACTGGGTTCTCTCCTGATAACAAGTGAGTAAATCGGAATTCGTAGTTTGGCTGATTTTAGAGGAATATTTGTATGTTTCAAAAATGTACACTTAGAAACTTTTCTGCTATAAACCACACAATGCATTTCTATGGAAGGAAATACAAGTTACTGGGAAGTACGCTTACAATTACTTTCCAGGGTCAGTGCTGGTCTAAAAGATGCAGCACTGGGTTCTCTCCTGATAACAGGTGAGTAAATCGGAATTTGTAGTTCGACTGATTTTAGAGGAATATTTGTACATTTCAAAAATGGACACTTAGAAACTTTTCTGATGAAGACCACACAATGGATTCCTAAGGAAGGAAATACAAGTTACTGGTAAGTATGCTTTGAATTAATTTTCGGGGACAGTGCTGGGCTAAAAGATGCAGCACTGGGTTCTCTCCTGATAACAGGTGAGTAAATCTGAATTCATAGTTCGGTTGATTTTAGAGGAATATTTGTACGTTTCAAAAATGGACACTTCGAAACTTTTCTGCTGAAAACCACAAAATGGATTCCTATGGAAGGAAACACAAGTTACTGGTAAGTACGCTTAGAACTACTTTTCAGGGTCGTGCTGGGCTAACAGATGCAGCCCTGGGTTCTCTCCTGATAACAGGTGAGTAAATCGGAATTCGTAGTTTGGCTGATTTTAGAGGAATATTTGTGTTTTTCAAAAATGGACACCTAGAAACTTTTCTGGTGAAGACAACACAATGGATTCCTATGGAAGGAAATACAAGCTACTGGTAAGTATTCTTAGAATTACTTTCCAGGGTCAGTGCTGGGCTAAAAGATGCAGCACTGGGTTCTCTCCGGACAACAGGTGAGTAAATCGGAATTCATAGTTTGACTGATTTTCGAGGAATATTTTTACGTTTCAAAAATAGACAGAAACTTTTCTGGTGAAAACCACACAATGGATTCCTATGGAAGGAAACACAAGTTACTGGTAAGTACTCTTAGAATTACTTTCCAGGGTCAGTGCTGGGCTAAAAGATGCAGCACTGGGTTCTCTCCTGATAACAGGTGAGTAAATCGGAATTCATAGTTCGACTGATTTTCGAGGAATATTCGTATGTTTCAAAAATGGACAGTTAGAAACTTTTCTGGTGAAAACCACACAATGGATTCCTATGGAAGGAAATACAAGTTACTGGTAAGTACGCTTAGAATTACTTTCCAGGGTCAGTGCTGGGCTAAAAGATGCAGCACTGGGTTCTCTCCGGATAACAGGTGAGTAAATCGGAATTCATAGTTCGACTGATTTTCGAGGAATATTTGTACGTTTCAAAAATGTACACTTAGAAACTTTTCTGCTAAAAACCACACAATGGATTCCTATGGAAGGAAATACAAGTTACTGGTAAGTACGCTTAGAATTACTTTCCAGGGTCAGTGCTGGGCTAAAAGATGCAGCACTGGGTTCTCTCCGGATAACAGGTGAGTAAATCGGAATTCATAGTTCGACTGATTTTCGAGGAATATTTGTACGTTTCAAAAATGGACACTTAGAAACTTTTCTGGTGAAAACCACACAATGGATTCCTAAGGAAGGAAATACAAGTTACTGGTAAGTGCTCTTAGAATTACTTTCCAGGGTTAATGCTGGGCTAAAAGATGCAGCACTGGGTTCTCTCCAGATAACAGGTGAGTAAATCGGAATTCATGGTTCGACTGATTTTCGAGGAATATTTGTACGTTTCAAAAATGGACACTTAGAAACTTTTCTGCTGAAAACCACACAATGGATTCCTATGGAAGGAAATACAAGTTACTGCTAAGTATGCTTAGAATTACTTTCCAGGGTCAATGCTGGTCTAAAAGATGCAGCACTGGGTTCTTTCCTGATAACAGGTGAGTAAATCGGAATTCGTAGTTCGACTAATTTTAGAGGAATATTTCTACAATTCAAAAATGGACACTTATACACTTTTCTGCTGAAAACCACAAAATGGATTCCTATGGAAGGAAATACAAGTTACTGGTAATTACGCTTAGAACTACTTTTCAGGGTCAGTGCTGGGCTAACAGATGCAGCCCTGGGTTCTCTCCTGATAACAGGTGAGTAAATCGGAATTCGTAGTTCGGCTGATTTTAGAGGTATATTTTTACGTTTCAAAAATGGACACTTAGAAACTTTTCTGCTGAAAACCACACAATGGATTCCAATGGAAGGAAATATAAGTTACTGGTAAGTACGCTTAGAATTACTTTCCAGGGTCAGTGCAGGGCTAAAAGATGCAGCACTGGGTTCTCTCCTGATAACAGGTGAGTAAATCGGAATTCGTAGTTCGGCTGATTTTAGAGGTATATTTTTACGTTTCAAAAATGGACACTTAGAAACTTTTCTGCTGAAAACCACACAATGGATTTCTATGGAAGGAAATACAAGTTACTGCTAAGTACGCTTAGAATTACTTTCCAGGGTCAGTGCTGGTCTAAAAGATGCAGCACTGGGTTCTCTCCTGATAACAGGTGAGTAAATCGGAATTCGTAGTTTGACTGATTTTAGAGGAATATTTGTACATTTCAAAAATGGAGACTTAGAAACTTTTCTGGTGAAGACCACACAATGGATTCCTATGGCAGGAAATATAAGTTACTGGTAAGTACGCTTAGAATTACTTACCAGGGTCAGTGCAGGGCTAAAAGATGCAGCACTGGGTTCTCTCCTGATAACAGGTGAGTAAATCGGAATTCGTAGTTCGGCTGACTTTAGAGGAATATTTGTGTGTTTCAAAAATGGACACTTAGAAACTTTTCTGGTGAAGACCACACAATGGATTCCTATGGCAGGAAATATAAGTTACTGGTAAGTACGCTTAGAATTACTTACCAGGGTCAGTGCAGGGCTAAAAGATGCAGCACTGGGTTCTCTCCTGATAACAGGTGAGTAAATCGGAATTCGTAGTTCGGCTGATTTTAGAGGAATATTTTTACGTTTCAAAAATGTACACTTAGAAACTTTTCTGCTGAAAACCACACAATGGATTCCTATGGAAGGAAGTAAAAGTTACTGCTAAGTATGCTTAGAATTACTTTCCAGGTTCAGTGCTGGTCTAAAAGATGCAGCACTGGGTTCTCTCCTGATAACAGGTGAGTAAATCGGAATTCGTAGTTTGACTGATTTTAGAGGAATATTTGTACATTTCAAAAATGGACACTTAGAAACTTTTCTGGGGAAGACCACACAATGGATTCCTGAGGAAGGAAATACATGTTACTGGTAAGTACTCTTAGAATTACTTTCCAGGGTCAATGCTGGGCTAAAAGATGCAGCACTGGCTTCTCTCCGGATAACAGGTGAGTAAATCGGAATTCATGGTTCGACTGATTATCGAGGAATATTTGTACGTTTCAAAAATGGACACTTAGAAACTTTTCTGGTGAAAACCACACAATGGATTCCTATGGAAGAAAATACAAGTTACTGGTAAGTACGCTTAGAATTAATTTTCGGGGACAGTGCTGGGCTAAAAGATGCAGCACTGGGTTCTCTCCTAATAACAGGTGAGTAAATCCGAATTCGTAGTTCGACTGATTTTAGAGGAATATTTTTACATTTCAAAAATGGACACTTAGAAACTTTTCTGATGAAGACCACACAATGGATTCCTATGGAAGGAAATACAAGTTACTGGTAAGTACTCTTAGAATTACTTTCCAGGGTCAGTGCTGGGCTAAAAGATGCAGCACTGGGTTCTCTCCTGATAACAGGTGAGTAAATCGGAATTCGTAGTTCGGCTGATTTTAGAGGAATATTTTTACCTTTCAAAAATGTACACTTAGAAACTTTTCTGCTGAAAACCACACAATGGATTCCTATAAAAGGAAGTACAAGTTACTGCTAAGTACGCTTAGAATTACTTTCCAGGGTCAGTGCTGGTCTAAAAGATGCTGCACTGGGTTATCTCCTGATAACAGGTGAGTAAATTGGAATTCGTAGTTTGACTGATTTTAGAGGAATATTTGTACATTTCAAAAATGGACACTTAGAAGCTTTTCTGGTGAAGACCACACAATGGATTCCTGAGGAAGGAAATACAAGTTACTGGTAAGTACTCTTAGAATTACTTTCTAGGGTCAATGCTGGGCTAAAAGATGCAGCACTGGGTTCTCTCCGGATAACAGGTGAGTAAATCGGAATTCATGGTTCGACTGATTATCGAGGAATATTTGTACGTTTCAAAAAAGGACACTTAGAAACTTTTCTGGTGAAAACCACACAATGGATTCCAATGGAAGGAAATACAAGTTACTGGTAAGTGCTCTTAGAATTACTTTCCAGGGTCAATGCTGGGCTAAAAGATGCAGCACTGGGTTCTCTCCAGATAACAGGTGAGTAAATCGGAATTCATGGTTCGACTGATTTTCGAGGAATATTTGTACGTTTCAAAAATGGACACTTAGAAACTTTTCTGCTGAAAACCAAACAATGGATTCCTATGGAAGGAAATACAAGTTACTGCTAAGTATGCTTAGAATTACTTTCCAGGGTCAATGCTGGTCTAAAAGATGCAGCACTGGGTTCTTTCCTGATAACAGGTGAGTAAATCGGAATTCGTAGTTTGACTGATTTTAGAGGAATATTTTTACATTTCAAAAATGGACACTTAGAAACTTTTCTGGTGAAGACCACACAATGGATTCCTATGGAAGGAAATACAAGTTACTGGTAAGTATGCTTAGAATTACTTTTCAGCGTAAGTGCTGGTCTAACAGATGCAGCCCTGGGTTCTCTCCTGATAACAGATGAGTAAATCGGAATTCATAGTTCAACAGATTTTCGAGGAATATTTGAACGTTTCAAAAATGGACAGTTAGAAACTTTTCTGGTGAAAACCACACAATGGATTCCGATGGAAGGAAATGCAAGTTACTGGTAAGTACACTTAGAATTACTTTTCAGGGTCAGTGCTGGGCTAACAGATGCAGCCCTGGGTTCTCTCCTGATAACAGGTGAGTAAATCGGAATTTGTAGTTCGGCTGATTTTAGAGGAATATTTGTACGTTTCAAAAATGGTGACTTAGAAACTTTTCTGCTGAAAACCACACAATGGATTCCTATGGAAGGAAATACAACTTACTGGTAAGTACTCTTAGAATTACTTTCCAGGGTCAGTGCTGGGCTAAAAGATGCAGCACTGGGTTCTCTCCTGATAACAGGTGAGTAAATCGGAATTCATAGTTCCGTTGATTTTAGAGGAATATTTGTACGTTTCAAAAATGGAGACTTAGAAACTTTTCTGCTGAAAACCACACAATGGATTCCTATGGAAGGAAATACAAGTTACTGGTAAGTATGCTTAGAATTACTTTCCAATGTCAGTGCTGGTCTAAAAGATGCAGCACTGGGTTCTCTACTGATAACAGGTGAGTAAATCGGAATTCGTAGTTCGGCTGATTTTCGAGGAATATTTGTACGTTTCAAAAATGGACACTTAAAAACTTTTCTGGTGAAAACCACTCAATGGATTCCTAAGGAAGGAAATCCAAGTTACTGGTAAGTACGCTTTGAATTAATTTTCGGGGACAGTGCTGGGCTAAAAGATGCAGCACTGGGTTCTCTCCTTATAACAGGTGAGTAAATCGGAATTCATAGTTCCGTTGATTTTAGAGGAATATTTGTACATTTCAAAAATGGACACTTAGAAACTTTTCTGATGAAGACCACTCAATGAATTCCTATGGAAGGAAATACAAGTTACTGGTAAGAACTCTTAGAATTACTTTTCAGCGTAAGTGCTGGGCTAAAAGATGCAGCACTGGGTTCTCTCCGGATAATAGGTGAGTACATCGGAATTCGTAGTTCGGCTGATTTTAGAGGAATATTTGTGTGTTTCAAAAATTGACACTTAGAAACTTTTCTGGTGAAGACCACACAATGGATTCCTATGGCAGGAAATATAAGTTACTGGTAAGTACACTTAGAATTACTTACCAGGGTCAGTGCATTGCTAAAAGATGCAGCACTGGGTTCTCTCCTGATAACAGGTGAGTAAATCGGAATTCGTAGTTCGGCTGATTTTAGAGGAATATTTGTATGTTTCAAAAATGAACAGTTAGAAACTTTTCTGGTGAAAACCACAAAATAGATTCCTATGGAAGGAAATACAAGTTACTGGTAAGTACACTTAGAATTACTTTTCAGGGTCAGTGCTGGGCTAAAAGATGCAGCACTGGGTTCTCTCCTGATAACTGGTGATTAAATCTGAATTCATAGTTCGGTTGATTTTAGAGGAATATTTGTACGTTTCAAAAATGTACACTTAGAAACTTTTCTGCTGAAAACCACACAATGGATTCCTATAGAAGGAAGTACAAGTTACTGCTAAGTATGCTTAGAATTACTTTCCAGGGTCAGTGCTGGTCTAAAAGATGCAGCACTGGGTTCTCTCCTGATAACAGGTGAGTAAATCGGAATTCGTAGTTTGACTGATTTTAGAGAAATATTTGTACATTTCAAAAACGGACACTTAGAAACTTTTCTGGTGAAGACCACACAATGGATTCCTGAGGAAGGAAATACAAGTTACTGGTAAGTACTCTTAGAATTACTTTCCAGGGTCAATACTGGGCTAAAAGATGCAGCACTGGGTTCTCTCCGGATAACAGGTGAGTAAATCGGAATTCATGGTTCGACTGATTTTCGAGGAATATTTGTATGTTTCAAAAATGGACAGTTAGAAACTTTTCTGGGGAAAACCACACAATGGATTCCTATGGAAGGAAATACAAGTTACTGTTAAGTACACTTAGAATTACCTTTCAGGGTCAGTGCTGGTCTAAAAGATGCAGCACTGGATTCTCTCCTGATAACTGGTGAGTAAATCTGAATTCATAGTTCAGTTGATTTTAGAGGAATATTTGTACGTTTCAAAAATGGACACTTCGAAACTTTTCTGCTGAAAACCACAAAATGGATTCCTATGGAAGGAAACACAAGTTACTGGTAAGTACGCTTAGAATTTTGTTCCAGGGTCAGTGCTGGGCTAAAAGATGCAGCACTGGGTTCTCTCCTGATAACAAGTGAGTAAATCGGAATTCGTAGATCGGATGATTTTAGAGGAATATTTGTATGTTTCAAAAATGTACACTTAGAAACTTTTCTGCTGAAAACCACACAATGCATTTCTATGGAAGGAAATACAAGTTACTGGGAAGTACGCTTACAATTACTTTCCAGGGTCAGTGCTGGTCTAAAAGATGCAGCACTGGGTTCTCTCCTGATAACAGGTGAGTAAATCGGAATTCATGGTTCGACTGATTTTCGAGGAATATTTGTATGTTTCAAAAATGGACAGTTAGAAACTTTTCTGGGGAATACCACACAATGGATTCCTATGGAAGGAAATACAAATTACTGGTAAGTACTCTTAGAATTACTTTCCAGAGTCAGTGCTGGGCTAAAAGATGCAGCACTGGGTTCTCTCCTGATAACAGGTGAGTAAATCGGAATTCATAGTTCGACTGATTTTCGAGGAATATTTATACGTTTCAAAAATGGACAGTTAGAAACTTCTCTGGTGAAAACCACACAATCCATTCCTATGGAAGGAAATACAAGTTACTGGTAAGTACACTTAGAATTACTTTCCAGGGTTAGTGCAGGGCTAAAAGATGCAGCACTGGGTTCTCTCCTGATAACAGGTGAGTAAATCGGAATTCATAGTTCCGTTGATTTTAGAGGAATATTTGTACGTTTCAAATATGGAGACTTAGAAACTTTTCTGCTGAAAACCACACAATGGATTCCTATGGAAGGAAATACAAGTTACTGGTAAGTATGCTTAGAATTACTTTTCGCGTAAGTGCTGGGCTAACAGATGCAGCACTGGGTTCTCTCCTGATAACAGGTGAGCAAATCCGAATTCGTAGTTCGACTGATATCAGAGGAATATTTCTACATTTCAAAAATGGACACTTAGAAACTTTTCTGCTGAAAACCACAGAATGGATTCCTATGGAAGGAAATACAAGTTACTGCTAAGTATGCTTAGAATTACTTTCCAGGGTCAGTGCTGGTCTAAAAGATGCAGCACTGGGTTCTCTCCTGATAACAGGTGAGTAAATCGGAATTCGTAGTTTGACTGATTTTAGAGGAATATTTGTACATTTCAAAAATGGACACTTAGAAACTTCTCTGCTGAAGACCACACAATGGATTCCTATGGAAGGAAATACAAGTTACTGGTAAGTATGCTTAGAATTACTTTCCAATGTCAGTGCTGGTCTAAAAGATGCAGCACTGGGTTCTCTACTGATAACAGGGGAGTAAATCGGAATTCGTAGTTCGGCTGATTTTCTAGGAATATTTGTACGTTTCA
Organism: Triturus cristatus; assembly: GCF_964204655.1. Lineage (NCBI taxonomy): Eukaryota > Metazoa > Chordata > Amphibia > Caudata > Salamandridae > Triturus > Triturus cristatus. The sequence goes on from NW_028187542.1 coordinate 776,429, forward strand.
AAAATGGACACTTAGAAACTTTTCTGGTGAAAACCACACAATGGATTCCTAAGGAAGGAAATACAAGTTACTGGTAAGTACGCTTTGAATTAATTTTCGGGGACAGTGCTGGGCTAAAAGATGCAGCACTGGGTTCTCTCCTGATAACAGGTGAATAAATCGGAATTCATCGTTCCGTTGATTTTAGAGGAATATTTGTACATTTCAAAAATGGACACTTAGAAACTTTTCTGATGAAGACCACACAATGAATTCCTATGGAAGGAAATACAAGTTACTGGTAAGAACTCTTAGAATTACTTTCCAGCGTAAGTGCTGGGCTAAAAGATGCAGCACTGGGTTCTCTCCGGATAATAGGTGAGTAAATCGGAATTCGTAGTTCGGCTGATTTTAGAGGAATATTTGTGTGTTTCAAAAATGGACACTGAGAAACTTTTCTGGTGAAGACCACACAATGGATTCCTATGGCAGGAAATATAATTTACTGGTAAGTACGCTTAGAATTACTTACCAGGGTCAGTGCAGGGCTAAAAGATGCACCACTGGGTTCTCTCCTGATAACAGGTGAGTACATCGGAATTCGTAGTTCGGCTGATTTTAGAGGAATATTTGTACGTTTCAAAAATGTAGACTTAGAAACTTTTCTGCTGAAAACCACACAATGGATTCCAATGGAAGGAAATACAAGCTACTGGTAAGTACGCTTAGAATTACTTTTCAGGGTCAGTGCTGGGCTAAAAGATGCAGCACTGGGTTCTCTCCTGATAACAGGTGAGTAAATCGGAATTCGTAGTTTGACTGTTTTTAGAGGAATATTTGTACGTTTCAAAAATGGACACTTAGAAACTTTTCTGATGAAGACCACACAATGAATTCCTATGGAAGGAAATACAAGTTACTGGTAAGAATTCTTAGAATTACTTTCCAGCGTAAGTGCTGGGCTAAAAGATGCAGCACTGGGTTCTCTCCGGATAATAGGTGAGTAAATCGGAATTCGTAGTTCGGCTGATTTTAGAGGAATATTTGTGTGTTTCAAAAATGGACACTGAGAAACTTTTCTGGTGAAGACCACACAATGGATTCCTGTGGCAGGAAATATAAGTTACTGGTAAGTACGCTTAGAATTACTTACCAGGGTCAGTGCAGGGCTAAAAGATGCAGCACTGGGTTCTCTCCTGATAACAGGTGAGTAAATCGGAATTCTTAGTTTGACTGTTTTTAGAGGAATATTTGTACGTTTCAAAAATGGACACTTAGAAACTTTTCTGCTAAAAACCACACAATGCATTTCTATAGAAGGAAATGCAAGTTACTGGTAAGTACGCTTAGAATTACTTTCCAGGGTCAGTGCTGCTCTAAAAGATGCAGCACTGGGTTCTCTCCTGATAACAGGTGAGTAAGTCGGAATTTGTAGTTCGACTGATTTTAGAGGAATATTTGTACATTTCAAAAATGGACAGTTAGAAACTTTTCTGGTGAAAACCATACAATGGTAACCTATGGAAGGAAATACAAGGTACTGGTAAGTACACTTAGAATTACTTTCCAGGGTCAGTGCAGGGCTAAAAGATGCAGCACTGGGTTCTCTCCTGATAACAGGTGAGTAAATCGGAGTTCGTAGTTCGGCTGATTTTTGAGGTATATTTGTACGTTTCAAAAATGTACACTTAGAAACTTTTCTGCTGAAAACCACACAATGGATTCCTATGGAAGGAAATACAAGTTACTGGTAAGTACGCTTAGAATTTCGTTCCAGGGTCAGTGCTGGGCTAAAAGATGCAGCACTGGGTTCTCTCCTGATAACAAGTGAGTAAATCGGAATTCGTAGTTTGGCTGATTTTAGAGGAATATTTGTATGTTTCAAAAATGTACACTTAGAAACTTTTCTGCTATAAACCACACAATGCATTTCTATGGAAGGAAATACAAGTTACTGGGAAGTACGCTTACAATTACTTTCCAGGGTCAGTGCTGGTCTAAAAGATGCAGCACTGGGTTCTCTCCTGATAACAGGTGAGTAAATCGGAATTTGTAGTTCGACTGATTTTAGAGGAATATTTGTACATTTCAAAAATGGACACTTAGAAACTTTTCTGATGAAGACCACACAATGGATTCCTAAGGAAGGAAATACAAGTTACTGGTAAGTATGCTTTGAATTAATTTTCGGGGACAGTGCTGGGCTAAAAGATGCAGCACTGGGTTCTCTCCTGATAACAGGTGAGTAAATCTGAATTCATAGTTCGGTTGATTTTAGAGGAATATTTGTACGTTTCAAAAATGGACACTTCGAAACTTTTCTGCTGAAAACCACAAAATGGATTCCTATGGAAGGAAACACAAGTTACTGGTAAGTACGCTTAGAACTACTTTTCAGGGTCGTGCTGGGCTAACAGATGCAGCCCTGGGTTCTCTCCTGATAACAGGTGAGTAAATCGGAATTCGTAGTTTGGCTGATTTTAGAGGAATATTTGTGTTTTTCAAAAATGGACACCTAGAAACTTTTCTGGTGAAGACAACACAATGGATTCCTATGGAAGGAAATACAAGCTACTGGTAAGTATTCTTAGAATTACTTTCCAGGGTCAGTGCTGGGCTAAAAGATGCAGCACTGGGTTCTCTCCGGACAACAGGTGAGTAAATCGGAATTCATAGTTTGACTGATTTTCGAGGAATATTTTTACGTTTCAAAAATAGACAGAAACTTTTCTGGTGAAAACCACACAATGGATTCCTATGGAAGGAAACACAAGTTACTGGTAAGTACGCTTAGAATGACTTTTCAGGGTCGTGCTGGGCTAACAGATGCAGCACTGGGTTCTCTCCTGATAACAGGTGAGTAAATCGGAATTCGTAGTTCGGCTGATTTTAGAGGAATATTTGTACGTTTCAAAAATGTAGACTTAGAAACTTTTCTGCTGAAAACCACACAATGGATTCCAATGGAAGGAAATACAAGCTACTGGTAAGTACGCTTAGAATTACTTTTCAGGGACAGTGCTGGTCTAAAAGATGCAGCACTGGGTTCTCTCCTGATAACAGGTGAGTAAATCGGAATTCGTAGTTTGACTGTTTTTAGAGGAATATTTGTACGTTTCAAAAATGGACACTTAAAAACTTTTCTGGTGAAAACCACACAATGGATACCTATGGAAGGAAATACAAGGTACTGGTAAGTACACTTAGAATTACTTTCCAGGGTCAGTGCAGGGCTAAAAGATGCAGCACTGGGTTCTCTCCTGATAACAGGTGAGTAAATCGGAATTCGTAGTTTGACTGATTTTAGAGGAATATTTGTACATTTCAAAAATGGGCACTTAGAAACTTTTCTGGTGAAGACCACACAATGGATTTCTATGGAAGGAAATACAAGTTACTGGTAAGTACTCTTAGAATTACTTTCCAGGGTCAGTGCTGGGCTAAAAGATGCAGCACTGGGTTCTCTCCTGATAACAGGTGAGTAAATCGGAATTCATAGTTCCGTTGATTTTAGAGGAATATTTGTACGTTTCAAAAATGGAGACTTAGAAACTTTTCTGCTGAAAACCACACAATGGATTCCTATGGAAGGAAATACAAGTTACTGGTAAGTATGCTTAGAATTACTTTCCAGGGTCAGTGCTGGTCTAAAAGATGCAGCACTGGGTTCTCTCCTGATAACAGGTGAGAAAATCGGAATTCGTAGTTTGACTGATTTTAGAGGAATATTTGTACATTTCAAAAATGGACAGTTAGAAACTTTTCTGTTGAAAACCACACAATGGATTCGTATGGAAGGAAACACAAGTTACTGGTAAGTATGCTTAGAATTACTTTCCAATGTCAGTGCTGGTCTAAAAGATGCAGCACTGGGTTCTCTACTGATAACAGGTGAGTAAATCGGAATTCGTAGTTCGGCTGATTTTCGAGGAATATTTGTACGTTTCAAAAATGGACACTTAGAAACTTTTCTGGTGAAAACCACACAATGGATTCCTAAGGAAGGAAATACAAGTTACTGGTAAGTACGCTTTGAATTAATTTTCGGTGACAGTGCTGGGCTAAAAGATGCAGCACTGGGTTCTCTCCTGATAACAAGTGAGTAAATCGGAATTCATAGTTCCGTTGATTTTAGAGGAATATTTGTACGTTTCAAAAATGGACACTTCGAAACTTTTCTGCTGAAAACCACAAAATGGATTCCTATGGAAGGAAACACAAGTTACTAGTAAGTACGCTTAGAACTACTTTTTAGGGTCGTGCTGGGCTAACAGATGCAGCCCTGGGTTCTCTCCTGATAACAGGTGAGTAAATCGGAATTCGTAGTTTGGCTGATTTTAGAGGAATATTTGTGTTTTTCAAAAATGGACACCTAGAAACTTTTCTGCTGAAAACCACACAATGGATTCCAATGGAAGGAAATACAAGTTACTGGTAAGTACGCTTAGAATTTCTATCCAGGGTCAGTGCTGGGCTAAAAGATGCAGCACTGGGTTCTCTCCTGATAACAAGTGAGTAAATCGGAATTCGTAGTTCGGCTGATTATAGAGGAATATTTGTACGTTTCAAAAATATAGACTTAGAAACTTTTCTGCTGAAAACCACACAATGGATTCCAATGGAAGGAAATACAAGCTACTGGTAAGTACGCTTAGAATAACTTTTCAGGGTCAGTGCTGGTCTAAAAGATGCAGCACTGGGTTCTCTCCTGATAACAGGTGAGTAAATCGGAATTCATAGTTCGACTGATTTTCGAGGAATATTCGTATGTTTCAAAAATGGACAGTTAGAAACTTTTCTGGTGAAAACCACACAATGGATTCCTATGGAAGGAAATACAAGTTACTGGTAAGTACGCTTAGAATTACTTTCCAGGGTCAGTGCTGGGCTAAAAGATGCAGCACTGGGTTCTCTCCGGATAACAGGTGAGTAAATCGGAATTCATAGTTCGACTGATTTTCGAGGAATATTTGTACGTTTCAAAAATGTACACTTAGAAACTTTTCTGCTAAAAACCACACAATGGATTCCTATGGAAGGAAATACAAGTTACTGGTAAGTACGCTTAGAATTACTTTCCAGGGTCAGTGCTGGGCTAAAAGATGCAGCACTGGGTTCTCTCCGGATAACAGGTGAGTAAATCGGAATTCATAGTTCGACTGATTTTCGAGGAATATTTGTACGTTTCAAAAATGGACACTTAGAAACTTTTCTGGTGAAAACCACACAATGGATTCCTAAGGAAGGAAATACAAGTTACTGGTAAGTGCTCTTAGAATTACTTTCCAGGGTCAATGCTGGGCTAAAAGATGCAGCACTGGGTTCTCTCCAGATAACAGGTGAGTAAATCGGAATTCATGGTTCGACTGATTTTCGAGGAATATTTGTACGTTTCAAAAATGGACACTTAGAAACTTTTCTGCTGAAGACCACACAATGGATTCCTATGGAAGGAAATACAAGTTACTGCTAAGTATGCTTAGAATTACTTTCCAGGGTCAATGCTGGTCTAAAAGATGCAGCACTGGGTTCTTTCCTGATAACAGGTGAGTAAATCGGAATTCGTAGTTCGACTAATTTTAGAGGAATATTTCTACAATTCAAAAATGGACACATAAACTTTTCTGCTGAAAACCACAAAATGGATTCCTATGGAAGGAAATACAAGTTACTGGTAATTACGCTTAGAATTACTTTTCAGGGTCAGTGCTGGGCTAACAGATGCAGCCCTGGGTTCTCTCCTGATAACAGGTCAGTAAATCGGAATTCGTAGTTCGGCTGATTTTAGAGGTATATTTTTACGTTTCAAAAATGGACACTTAGAAACTTTTCTGCTGAAAACCACACAATGGATTCCTATGGAAGGAAATATAAGTTACTGGTAAGTACGCTTAGAATTACTTTCCAGGGTCAGTGCAGGGCTAAAAGATGCAGCACTGGGTTCTCTCCTGATAACAGGTGAGTAAATCGGAATTCGTAGTTCGGCTGATTTTAGAGGTATATTTTTACGTTTCAAAAATGGACACTTAGAAACTTTTCTGCTGAAAACCACACAATGGATTTCTATGGAAGGAAATACAAGTTACTGCTAAGTACGCTTAGAATTACTTTCCAGGGTCAGTGCTGGTCTAAAAGATGCAGAACTGGGTTCTCTCCTGATAACAGGTGAGTAAATCGGAATTCGTAGTTTGACTGATTTTAGAGGAATATTTGTACATTTCAAAAATGGACACTTAGAAACTTTTCTGGTGAAGACCACACAATGGATTCCTATGGAAGGAAATACAAGTTACTGGTAAGTACGCTTAGAATTACTTTTCAGGGTCGTGCTGGGCTAACAGATGCAGCCCTGGGTTCTCATCTGATAACAGGTAAGTAAATCGGAATTCGTAGTTCGGCTGATTTTAGAGGAATATTTGTGTGTTTCAAAAATGGACACTTAGAAACTTTTCTGGTGAAGACCACACAATGGATTCCTATGGCAGGAAATATAAGTTACTGGTAAGTACGCTTAGAATTACTTACCAGGGTCAGTGCAGGGCTAAAAGATGCAGCACTGGGTTCTCTCCTGATAACAGGTGAGTAAATCGGAATTCGTAGTTCGACTGATTTTAGAGGAATATTTTTACATTTCAAAAATGGACACTTAGAAACTTTTCTGATGAAGACCACACAATGGATTCCTATGGAAGGAAATACAAGTTACTGGTAAGTACTCTTAGAATTACTTTCCAGGGTCAGTGCTGGGCTAAAAGATGCAGCACTGGGTTCTCTCCTGATAACAGGTGAGTAAATCGGAATTCGTAGTTCGGCTGATTTTAGAGGAATATTTTTACGTTTCAAAAATGTACACTTAGAAACTTTTCTGCTGAAAACCACACAATGGATTCCTATGGAAGGAAGTAAAAGTTACTGCTAAGTACGCTTAGAATTACTTTCCAGGTTCAGTACTGGTCTAACAGATGCAGCCCTGGGTTCTCTCCTGATAACAGATGAGTAAATCGGAATTCATAGTTCAACAGATTTTCGAGGAATATTTGAACGTTTCAAAAATGGACAGTTAGAAACTTTTCTGGTGAAAACCACACAATGGATTCCGATGGAAGGAAATGCAAGTTACTGGTAAGTACACTTAGAATTACTTTTCAGGGTCAGTGCTGGGCTAACAGATGCAGCCCTGGGTTCTCTCCTGATAACAGGTGAGTAAATCGGAATTTGTAGTTCGGCTGATTTTAGAGGAATATTTGTACGTTTCAAAAATGGTGACTTAGAAACTTTTCTGCTGAAAACCACACAATGGATTCCTATGGAAGGAAATACAAGTTACTGGTAAGTACTCTTAGAATTACTTTCCAGGGTCAGTGCTGGGCTAAAAGATGCAGCACTGGGTTCTCTCCTGATAACAGGTGAGTAAATCGGAATTCATAGTTCCGTTGATTTTAGAGGAATATTTGTACGTTTCAAAAATGGAGACTTAGAAACTTTTCTGCTGAAAACCACACAATGGATTCCTATGGAAGGAAATACAAGTTACTGGTAAGTATGCTTAGAATTACTTTCCAGGGTCAGTGCTGGTCTAAAAGATGCAGCACTGGGTTCTCTCCTGATAACAGGTGAGAAAATCGGAATTCGTAGTTTGACTGATTTTAGAGGAATATTTGTACATTTCAAAAATGGACAGTTAGAAACTTTTCTGTTGAAAACCACAAAATGGATTCCTATGGAAGGAAACACAAGTTACTGGTAAGTATGCTTAGAATTACTTTCCAATGTCAGTGCTGGTCTAAAAGATGCAGCACTGGGTTCTCTACTGATAACAGGTGAGTAAATCGGAATTCGTAGTTCGGCTGATTTTCGAGGAATATTTGTACGTTTCAAAAATGGACACTTAGAAACTTTTCTGGTGAAAACCACACAATGGATTCCTAAGGAAGGAAATACAAGTTACTGGTAAGTACGCTTTGAATTAATTTTCGGGGACAGTGCTGGGCTAAAAGATGCAGCACTGGGTTCTCTCCTGATAACAAGTGAGTAAATCGGAATTCATAGTTCCGTTGATTTTAGTGGAATATTTGTACGTTTCAAAAATGGACACTTCGAAACTTTTCTGCTGAAAACCACAAAATGGATTCCTATGGAAGGAAACACAAGTTACTGGTAAGTACGCTTAGAACTACTTTTTAGGGTCGTGCTGGGCTAACAGATGCAGCCCTGGGTTCTCTCCTGATAACAGGTGAGTAAATCGGAATTCTTAGTTTGGCTGATTTTAGAGGAATATTTGTGTTTTTCAAAAATGGACACCTAGAAACTTTTCTGGTGAAGACAACACAATGGATTCCTATGGAAGGAAATACAAGTTACTGGTAAGTACTCTTAGAATTACTTTCCAGGGTCAGTGCTGGGCTAAAAGATGCAGCACTGGGTTCTCTCCTGATAACAGGTGAGTAAATCGGAATTCATAGTTCGACTGATTTTCGAGGAATATTCGTATGTTTCAAAAATGGACAGTTAGAAACTTTTCTGGTGAAAACCACACAATGGATTCCTATGGAAGGAAATACAAGTTACTGGTAAGTACGCTTAGAATTACTTTCCAGGGTCAGTGCTGGGCTAAAAGATGCAGCACTGGGTTCTCTCCGGATAACAGGTGAGTAAATCGGAATTCATAGTTCGACTGATTTTCGAGGAATATTTGTACGTTTCAAAAATGTACACTTAGAAACTTTTCTGCTAAAAACCACACAATGGATTCCTATGGAAGGAAATACAAGTTACTGGTAAGTACGCTTAGAATTACTTTCCAGGGTCAGTGCTGGGCTAAAAGATGCAGCACTGGGTTCTCTCCGGATAACAGGTGAGTAAATCGGAATTCATAGTTCGACTGATTTTCGAGGAATATTTGTACGTTTCAAAAATGGACACTTAGAAACTTTTCTGGTGAAAACCACACAATGGATTCCTAAGGAAGGAAATACAAGTTACTGGTAAGTGCTCTTAGAATTACTTTCCAGGGTTAATGCTGGGCTAAAAGATGCAGCACTGGGTTCTCTCCAGATAACAGGTGAGTAAATCGGAATTCATGGTTCGACTGATTTTCGAGGAATATTTGTACGTTTCAAAAATGGACACTTAGAAACTTTTCTGCTGAAAACCACACAATGGATTCCTATGGAAGGAAATACAAGTTACTGCTAAGTATGCTTAGAATTACTTTCCAGGGTCAATGCTGGTCTAAAAGATGCAGCACTGGGTTCTTTCCTGATAACAGGTGAGTAAATCGGAATTCGTAGTTCGACTAATTTTAGAGGAATATTTCTACAATTCAAAAATGGACACTTATAAACTTTTCTGCTGAAAACCACAAAATGGATTCCTATGGAAGGAAATACAAGTTACTGGTAATTACGCTTAGAATTACTTTTCAGGGTCAGTGCTGGGCTAACAGATGCAGCCCTGGGTTCTCTCCTGATAACAGGTGAGTAAATCGGAATTCGTAGTTCGGCTGATTTTAGAGGTATATTTTTACGTTTCAAAAATGGACACTTAGAAACTTTTCTGCTGAAAACCACACAATGGATTCCTATGGAAGGAAATATAAGTTACTGGTAAGTACGCTTAGAATTACTTTCCAGGGTCAGTGCAGGACTAAAAGATGCAGCACTGGGTTCTCTCCTGATAACAGGTGAGTAAATCGGAATTCGTAGTTCGGCTGATTTTAGAGGTATATTTTTACGTTTCAAAAATGGACACTTAGAAACTTTTCTGCTGAAAACCACACAATGGATTTCTATGGAAGGAAATACAAGTTACTGGTAAGTACTCTTAGAATTACTTTCCAGGGTCAGTGCTGGGCTAAAAGATGCAGCACTGGGTTCTCTCCTGATAACAGGTGAGTAAATCGGAATTCATAGTTCGACTGATTTTCGAGGAATATTCGTATGTTTCAAAAATGGACAGTTAGAAACTTTTCTGGTGAAAACCACACAATGGATTCCTATGGAAGGAAATACAAGTTACTGGTAAGTACGCTTAGAATTACTTTCCAGGGTCAGTGCTGGGCTAAAAGATGCAGCACTGGGTTCTCTCCGGATAACAGGTGAGTAAATCGGAATTCATAGTTCGACTGATTTTCGAGGAATATTTGTACGTTTCAAAAATGTACACTTAGAAACTTTTCTGCTAAAAACCACACAATGGATTCCTATGGAAGGAAATACAAGTTACTGGTAAGTACGCTTAGAATTACTTTCCAGGGTCAGTGCTGGGCTAAAAGATGCAGCACTGGGTTCTCTCCGGATAACAGGTGAGTAAATCGGAATTCATAGTTCGACTGATTTTCGAGGAATATTTGTACGTTTCAAAAATGGACACTTAGAAACTTTTCTGGTGAAAACCACACAATGGATTCCTAAGGAAGGAAATACAAGTTACTGGTAAGTGCTCTTAGAATTACTTTCCAGGGTTAATGCTGGGCTAAAAGATGCAGCACTGGGTTCTCTCCAGATAACAGGTGAGTAAATCGGAATTCATGGTTCGACTGATTTTCGAGGAATATTTGTACGTTTCAAAAATGGACACTTAGAAACTTTTCTGCTGAAAACCACACAATGGATTCCTATGGAAGGAAATACAAGTTACTGCTAAGTATGCTTAGAATTACTTTCCAGGGTCAATGCTGGTCTAAAAGATGCAGCACTGGGTTCTTTCCTGATAACAGGTGAGTAAATCGGAATTCGTAGTTCGACTAATTTTAGAGGAATATTTCTACAATTCAAAAATGGACACTTATAAACTTTTCTGCTGAAAACCACAAAATGGATTCCTATGGAAGGAAATACAAGTTACTGGTAATTACGCTTAGAATTACTTTTCAGGGTCAGTGCTGGGCTAACAGATGCAGCCCTGGGTTCTCTCCTGATAACAGGTGAGTAAATCGGAATTCGTAGTTCGGCTGATTTTAGAGGTATATTTTTACGTTTCAAAAATGGACACTTAGAAACTTTTCTGCTGAAAACCACACAATGGATTCCTATGGAAGGAAATATAAGTTACTGGTAAGTACGCTTAGAATTACTTTCCAGGGTCAGTGCAGGACTAAAAGATGCAGCACTGGGTTCTCTCCTGATAACAGGTGAGTAAATCGGAATTCGTAGTTCGGCTGATTTTAGAGGTATATTTTTACGTTTCAAAAATGGACACTTAGAAACTTTTCTGCTGAAAACCACACAATGGATTTCTATGGAAGGAAATACAAGTTACTGCTAAGTACGCTTAGAATTACTTTCCAGGGTCAGTGCTGGTCTAAAAGATGCAGCACTGGGTTCTCTCCTGATAACAGGTGAGTAAATCGGAATTCGTAGTTTGACTGATTTTAGAGGAATATTTGTACATTTCAAAAATGGACACTTAGAAACTTTTCTGGTGAAGACCACACAATGGATTCCTATGGCAGGAAATATAAGTTACTGGTAAGTACGCTTAGAATTACTTACCAGGGTCAGTGCAGGGCTAAAAGATGCAGCACTGGGTTCTCTCCTGATAACAGGTGAGTAAATCGGAATTCGTAGTTCGGCTGACTTTAGAGGAATATTTGTGTGTTTCAAAAATGGACACTTAGAAACTTTTCTGGTGAAGACCACACAATGGATTCCTATGGCAGGAAATATAAGTTACTGGTAAGTACGCTTAGAATTACTTACCAGGGTCAGTGCAGGGCTAAAAGATGCAGCACTGGGTTCTCTCCTGATAACAGGTGAGTAAATCGGAATTCGTAGTTCGGCTGATTTTAGAGGAATATTTTTACGTTTCAAAAATGTACACTTAGAAACTTTTCTGCTGAAAACCACACAATGGATTCCTATGGAAGGAAGTAAAAGTTACTGCTAAGTATGCTTAGAATTACTTTCCAGGTTCAGTGCTGGTCTAAAAGATGCAGCACTGGGTTCTCTCCTGATAACAGGTGAGTAAATCGGAATTCGTAGTTTGACTGATTTTAGAGGAATATTTGTACATTTCAAAAATGGACACTTAGAAACTTTTCTGGGGAAGACCACACAATGGATTCCTGAGGAAGGAAATACATGTTACTGGTAAGTACTCTTAGAATTACTTTCCAGGGTCAATGCTGGGCTAAAAGATGCAGCACTGGCTTCTCTCCGGATAACAGGTGAGTAAATCGGAATTCATGGTTCGACTGATTATCGAGGAATATTTGTACGTTTCAAAAATGGACACTTAGAAACTTTTCTGGTGAAAACAACACAATGGATTCCTATGGAAGAAAATACAAGTTACTGGTAAGTACGCTTAGAATTAATTTTCGGGGACAGTGCTGGGCTAAAAGATGCAGCACTGGGTTCTCTCCTAATAACAGGTGAGTAAATCCGAATTCGTAGTTCGACTGATTTTAGAGGAATATTTTTACATTTCAAAAATGGACACTTAGAAACTTTTCTGATGAAGACCACACAATGGATTCCTATGGAAGGAAATACAAGTTACTGGTAAGTACTCTTAGAATTACTTTCCAGGGTCAGTGCTGGGCTAAAAGATGCAGCACTGGGTTCTCTCCTGATAACAGGTGAGTAAATCGGAATTCGTAGTTCGGCTGATTTTAGAGGAATATTTTTACGTTTCAAAAATGTACACTTAGAAACTTTTCTGCTGAAAACCACACAATGGATTCCTATAAAAGGAAGTACAAGTTACTGCTAAGTACGCTTAGAATTACTTTCCAGGGTCAGTGCTGGTCTAAAAGATGCTGCACTGGGTTATCTCCTGATAACAGGTGAGTAAATTGGAATTCGTAGTTTGACTGATTTTAGAGGAATATTTGTACATTTCAAAAATGGACACTTAGAATCTTTTCTGGTGAAGACCACACAATGGATTCCTGAGGAAGGAAATACAAGTTACTGGTAAGTACTCTTAGAATTACTTTCTAGGGTCAATGCTGGGCTAAAAGATGCAGCACTGGGTTCTCTCCGGATAACAGGTGAGTAAATCGGAATTCATGGTTCGACTGATTATCGAGGAATATTTGTACGTTTCAAAAATGGACACTTAGAAACTTTTCTGGTGAAAACCACACAATGGATTCCAATGGAAGGAAATACAAGTTACTGGTAAGTGCTCTTAGAATTACTTTCCAGGGTCAATGCTGGGCTAAAAGATGCAGCACTGGGTTCTCTCCAGATAACAGGTGAGTAAATCGGAATTCATGGTTCGACTGATTTTCGAGGAATATTTGTACGTTTCAAAAATGGACACTTAGAAACTTTTCTGCTGAAAACCACACAATGGATTCCTATGGAAGGAAATACAAGTTACTGCTAAGTATGCTTAGAATTACTTTCCAGGGTCAATGCTGGTCTAAAAGATGCAGCACTGGGTTCTTTCCTGATAACAGGTGAGTAAATCGGAATTCGTAGTTTGACTGATTTTAGAGGAATATTTTTACATTTCAAAAATGGACACTTAGAAACTTTTCTGGTGAAGACCACACAATGGATTCCTATGGAAGGAAATACAAGTTACTGGTAAGTATGCTTAGAATTACTTTTCAGCGTAAGTGCTGGTCTAACAGATGCAGCCGTGGGTTCTCTCCTGATAACAGATGAGTAAATCGGAATTCATAGTTCAACAGATTTTCGAGGAATATTTGAACGTTTCAAAAATGGACAGTTAGAAACTTTTCTGGTGAAAACCACACAATGGATTCCGATGGAAGGAAATGCAAGTTACTGGTAAGTACACTTAGAATTACTTTTCAGGGTCAGTGCTGGGCTAACAGATGCAGCCCTGGGTTCTCTCCTGATAACAGGTGAGTAAATCGGAATTTGTAGTTCGGCTGATTTTAGAGGAATATTTGTACGTTTCAAAAATGGTGACTTAGAAACTTTTCTGCTGAAAACCACACAATGGATTCCTATGGAAGGAAATACAACTTACTGGTAAGTACTCTTAGAATTACTTTCCAGGGTCAGTGCTGGGCTAAAAGATGCAGCACTGGGTTCTCTCCTGATAACAGGTGAGTAAATCGGAATTCATAGTTCCGTTGATTTTAGAGGAATATTTGTACGTTTCAAAAATGGAGACTTAGAAACTTTTCTGCTGAAAACCACACAATGGATTCCTATGGAAGGAAATACAAGTTACTGGTAAGTATGCTTAGAATTACTTTCCAATGTCAGTGCTGGTCTAAAAGATGCAGCACTGGGTTCTCTACTGATAACAGGTGAGTAAATCGGAATTCGTAGTTCGGCTGATTTTCGAGGAATATTTGTACGTTTCAAAAATGGACACTTAAAAACTTTTCTGGTGAAAACCACTCAATGGATTCCTAAGGAAGGAAATCCAAGTTACTGGTAAGTACGCTTTGAATTAATTTTCGGGGACAGTGCTGGGCTAAAAGATGCAGCACTGGGTTCTCTCCTTATAACAGGTGAGTAAATCGGAATTCATAGTTCCGTTGATTTTAGAGGAATATTTGTACATTTCAAAAATGGACACTTAGAAACTTTTCTGATGAAGACCACTCAATGAATTCCTATGGAAGGAAATACAAGTTACTGGTAAGAACTCTTAGAATTACTTTTCAGCGTAAGTGCTGGGCTAAAAGATGCAGCACTGGGTTCTCTCCGGATAATAGGTGAGTACATCGGAATTCGTAGTTCGGCTGATTTTAGAGGAATATTTGTGTGTTTCAAAAATTGACACTTAGAAACTTTTCTGGTGAAGACCACACAATGGATTCCTATGGCAGGAAATATAAGTTACTGGTAAGTACACTTAGAATTACTTACCAGGGTCAGTGCATTGCTAAAAGATGCAGCACTGGGTTCTCTCCTGATAACAGGTGAGTAAATCGGAATTCGTAGTTCGGCTGATTTTAGAGGAATATTTTTACGTTTCAAAAATGTACACTTAGAAACTTTTCTGCTGAAAACCACACAATGGATTCCTATAAAAGGAAGTACAAGTTACTGCTAAGTACGCTTAGAATTACTTTCCAGGGTCAGTGCTGGTCTAAAAGATGCTGCACTGGGTTATCTCCTGATAACAGGTGAGTAAATTGGAATTCGTAGTTTGACTGATTTTAGAGGAATATTTGTACATTTCAAAAATGGACACTTAGAATCTTTTCTGGTGAAGACCACACAATGGATTCCTGAGGAAGGAAATACAAGTTACTGGTAAGTACTCTTAGAATTACTTTCTAGGGTCAATGCTGGGCTAAAAGATGCAGCACTGGGTTCTCTCCGGATAACAGGTGAGTAAATCGGAATTCATGGTTCGACTGATTATCGAGGAATATTTGTACGTTTCAAAAATGGACACTTAGAAACTTTTCTGGTGAAAACCACACAATGGATTCCAATGGAAGGAAATACAAGTTACTGGTAAGTGCTCTTAGAATTACTTTCCAGGGTCAATGCTGGGCTAAAAGATGCAGCACTGGGTTCTCTCCAGATAACAGGTGAGTAAATCGGAATTCATGGTTCGACTGATTTTCGAGGAATATTTGTACGTTTCAAAAATGGACACTTAGAAACTTTTCTGCTGAAAACCACACAATGGATTCCTATGGAAGGAAATACAAGTTACTGCTAAGTATGCTTAGAATTACTTTCCAGGGTCAATGCTGGTCTAAAAGATGCAGCACTGGGTTCTTTCCTGATAACAGGTGAGTAAATCGGAATTCGTAGTTTGACTGATTTTAGAGGAATATTTTTACATTTCAAAAATGGACACTTAGAAACTTTTCTGGTGAAGACCACACAATGGATTCCTATGGAAGGAAATACAAGTTACTGGTAAGTATGCTTAGAATTACTTTTCAGCGTAAGTGCTGGGCTAACAGATGCAGCACTGGGTTCTCTCCTGATAACAGGTGAGCAAATCCGAATTCGTAGTTCGACTAATTTTAGAGGAATATTTCTACATTTCAAAAATGGACACTTATAAACTTTTCTGCTGAAAACCACAAAATGGATTCCTATGGAAGGAAATACAAGTTACTGGTAATTACGCTTAGAATTACTTTTCAGGGTCAGTGCTGGGCTAACAGATGCAGCCCTGGGTTCTCTCCTGATAACAGGTGAGTAAATCGGAATTCGTAGTTCGGCTGATTTTAGAGGTATATTTTTACGTTTCAAAAATGGACACTTAGAAACTTTTCTGCTGAAAACCACACAATGGATTCCTATGGAAGGAAATATAAGTTACTGGTAAGTACGCTTAGAATTACTTTCCAGGGTCAGTGCAGGGCTAAAAGATGCAGCACTGGGTTCTCTCCTGATAACAAGTGAGTAAATCGGAATTCGTAGTTCGGCTGATTTTAGAGGTATATTTTTACGTATCAAAAATGGACACTTAGAAACTTTTCTGCTGAAAACCACACAATGGATTTCTATGGAAGGAAATACAAGTTACTGCTAAGTACGCTTAGAATTACTTTCCAGGGTCAGTGCTGGTCTAAAAGATGCAGCACTGGGTTCTCTCCTGATAACAGGTGAGTAAATCGGAATTCGTAGTTTGACTGATTTTAGAGGAATATTTGTACATTTCAAAAATGGACACTTAGAAACTTTTCTGGTGAAGACCACACAATGGATTCCTATGGAAGGAAATACAAGTTACTGGTAAGTACGCTTAGAATTACTTTTCAGGGTCGTGCTGGGCTAACAGATGCAGCCCTGGGTTCTCTCCTGATAACAGGTAAGTAAATCGGAATTCGTAGTTCGGCTGATTTTAGAGGAATATTTGTGTGTTTCAAAAATGGACACTTAGAAACTTTTCTGGTGAAGACCACACAATGGATTCCTATGGCAGGAAATATAAGTTACTGGTAAGTACGCTTAGAATTACTTACCAGGGTCAGTGCAGGGCTAAAAGATGCAGCACTGGGTTCTCTCCTGATAACAGGTGAGTAAATCGGAATTCGTAGTTCGGCTGATTTTAGAGGAATATTTGTGTGTTTCAAAAATGGACACTTAGAAACTTTTCTGGTGAAGACCACACAATGGATTCCTATGGCAGGAAATATAAGTTACTGGTAAGTACGCTTAGAATTACTTACCAGGGTCAGTGCAGGGCTAAAAGATGCAGCACTGGGTTCTCTCCTGATAACAGGTGAGTAAATCGGAATTCGTAGTTCGGCTGATTTTAGAGGAATATTTTTACGTTTCAAAAATGTACACTTCGAAACTTTTCTGCTGAAAACCACACAATGGATTCCTATGGAAGGAAGTAAAAGTTACTGCTAAGTACGCTTAGAATTACTTTCCAGGTTCAGTACTGGTCTAAAAGATGCAGCACTGGGTTCTCTCCTGATAACAGGTGAGTAAATCGGAATTCGTAGTTTGACTGATTTTAGAGGAATATTTGTACATTTCAAAAATGGACACTTAGAAACTTTTCTGGGGAAGACCACACAATGGATTCCTGAGGAAGGAAATACAAGTTACTGGTAAGTACTCTTAGAATTACTTTCCAGGGTCAATGCTGGGCTAAAAGATGCAGCACTGGCTTCTCTCCGGATAACAGGTGAGTAAATCGGAACTCATGGTTCGACTGATTATCGAGGAATATTTGTACGTTTCAAAAATGGACACTTAGAAACTTTTCTGGTGAAAACCACACAATGGATTCCTATGGAAGAAAATACAAGTTACTGGTAAGTACGCTTAGAATTAATTTTCGGGGACAGTGCTGGGCTAAAAGATGCAGCACTGGGTTCTCTCCTAATAACAGGTGAGTAAATCGGAATTCATAGTTCCGTTGATTTTAGAGGAATATTTGTACATTTAAAAAATGGACACTTAGAAACGTTTCTGGTGAAGACCACACAATGGATTCCTATGGAAGGAAATACAAGTTACTGGTAAGTACTCTTAGAATTACTTTCCAGGGTCAGTGCTGGGCTAAAAGATGCAGCACTGGGTTCTCTCCTGATAACAGGTGAGTAAATCGGAATACATAGTTCCGTTGATTTTAGAGGAATATTTGTACGTTTCAAAAATGGAGACTTAGAAACTTTTCTGCTGAAAACCACACAATGGATTCTTATGGAAGGACATACAAGTTACTGGTAAGTATGCTTAGAATTACTTTTCAGCGTAAGTGCTGGGCTAACAGATGCAGCACTGGGTTCTCTCCTGATAACAGGTGAGCAAATCCAAATGCGTAGTTCGACTGATTTTGGAGGAATATTTCTACATTTCAAAAATGGACACTTATAAACTTTTCTGCTGAAAACCACACAATGGATTCCTATGGAAGGAAATACAAGTTACTGGTAAGTACGCTTAGAATTACTTTTCAGGGTCAGTGCTGGGCTAACAGATGCAGCCCTGGGTTCTCTCCTGATAACAGGTGAGTAAATCGGAATTCGTAGTTCGGCTGATTTTAGAGGTATATTTTTACGTTTCAAAAATGGACACTTAGAAACTTTTCTGCTGAAAACCACACAATGGATACCTATGGAAGGAAATATAAGTTACTGGTAAGTACGCTTAGAATTACTTTCCAGGGTCAGTGCAGGGCTAAAAGATGCAGCACTGGGTTCTCTCCTGATAACAGGTGAGTAAATCGGAATTCGTAGTTCGGCTGATTTTAGAGGTATATTTTTACGTTTCAAAAATGGACACTTAGAAACTTTTCTGCTGAAAACCACACAATGGATTCCTATGGAAGGAAATACAAGTTACTGCTAAGTACGCTTAGAATTACTTTCCAGGGTCAGTGCTGGTCTAAAAGATGCAGCACTGGGTTCTCTCCTGATAACAGGTGAGTAAATCGGAATTCGTAGTTCGGCTGATTTTAGAGGTATATTTTTACGTTTCAAAAATGGACACTTAGAAACTTTTCTGCTGAAAACCACACAATGGATTCCTATGGAAGGAAATACAAGGTACTGGTAAGTACGCTTAGAATTACTTTTCAGGGTCGTGCTGGGCTAACAGATGCAGCCCTGGGTTCTCTCCTGATAACAGGTGAGTAAATCGGAATTTGTAGTTTGGCTGATTTTAGAGGAATATTTATACGTTTCAAAAATAGACACTTAGAAACTTTTCTGCTGAAAACCACACAATGGATTCCTATGGAAGGAAATACAAGTTACTGGTAAGTACGCTTAGAATTACTTTCCAGGGTCAGTGCAGGGCTAAAAGATGCAGCACTGGGTTCTCTCCTGATAACAGGTGAGTAAATCGGAATTCGTAGTTCGGCTGATTTTAGAGGAATATTTGTGTGTTTCAAAAATGGACACTTAGAAACTTTTCTGGTGAAGACCACACAATGGATTCCTACTGCAGGAAATATAAGTTACTGGTAAGTACGCTTAGAATTACTGACCAGGGTCAGTGCAGGGCTAAAAGTAGCAGCACTGGGTTCTCTCCTGATAACAGGTGAGTAAATCGGAATTCGTAGTTTGACTGATTTTAGAGGAATATTTGTGTGTTTCAAAAATGGACACTTAGAAACTTTTCTGGTGAAGACCACACAATGGATTCCTACTGCAGGAAATATAAGTTACTGGTAAGTATGCTTAGAATTACTGACCAGGGTCAGTGCAGGGCTAAAAGTAGCAGCACTGGGTTCTCTCCTGATAACAGGTGAGTAAATCGGAATTCATAGTTTAAAAGATTTTCGAGGAATATTTGAACATTTCAAAAATGGACAGTTAGAAACTTTTCTGGTGAAAACCACACAATGGATTCCGATAGAAGGAAATGCAAGTTACTGGTAAGTACACTTAGAATTACTTTTCAGGGTCAGTGCTGGGTTAAAAGATGCAGCACTGGGTTCTCTCCTGATAACAGGTGAGTAAATCTGAATTCATAGTTCGGTTGATTTTAGAGGAATATTTGTACATTTCAAAAATGGACACTTAGAAACTTTTCTGGTGAAGACCACACAATGGATTCCTATGGAAGGAAATACAAGTTACTGGTAAGTACTCTTAGAATTACTTTCCAGGGTCAGTGCTGGGCTAAAAGATGCAGCACTGGGTTCTCTCCTGATAACAGGTGAGTAAATCGGAATACATAGTTCCGTTGATTTTAGAGGAATATTTGTACGTTTCAAAAATGGAGACTTAGAAACTTTTCTGCTGAAAACCACACAATGGATTCCTATAAAAGGAAGTACAAGTTACTGCTAAGTACGCTTAGAATTACTTTCCAGGGTCAGTGCTGGTCTAAAAGATGCTGCACTGGGTTATCTCCTGATAACAGGTGAGTAAATTGGAATTCGTAGTTTGACTGATTTTAGAGGAATATTTGTACATTTCAAAAATGGACACTTAGAATCTTTTCTGGTGAAGACCACACAATGGATTCCTGAGGAAGGAAATACAAGTTACTGGTAAGTACTCTTAGAATTACTTTCTAGGGTCAATGCTGGGCTAAAAGATGCAGCACTGGGTTCTCTCCGGATAACAGGTGAGTAAATCGGAATTCATGGTTCGACTGATTATCGAGGAATATTTGTACGTTTCAAAAATGGACACTTAGAAACTTTTCTGGTGAAAACCACACAATGGATTCCAATGGAAGGAAATACAAGTTACTGGTAAGTGCTCTTAGAATTACTTTCCAGGGTCAATGCTGGGCTAAAAGATGCAGCACTGGGTTCTCTCCAGATAACAGGTGAGTAAATCGGAATTCATGGTTCGACTGATTTTCGAGGAATATTTGTACGTTTCAAAAATGGACACTTAGAAACTTTTCTGCTGAAAACCACACAATGGATTCCTATGGAAGGAAATACAAGTTACTGCTAAGTATGCTTAGAATTACTTTCCAGGGTCAATGCTGGTCTAAAAGATGCAGCACTGGGTTCTTTCCTGATAACAGGTGAGTAAATCGGAATTCGTAGTTTGACTGATTTTAGAGGAATATTTTTACATTTCAAAAATGGACACTTAGAAACTTTTCTGGTGAAGACCACACAACGGATTCCTATGGAAGGAAATACAAGTTACTGGTAAGTATGCTTAGAATTACTTTTCAGCGTAAGTGCTGGGCTAACAGATGCAGCACTGGGTTCTCTCCTGATAACAGGTGAGCAAATCCGAATTCGTAGTTCGACTAATTTTAGAGGAATATTTCTACATTTCAAAAATGGACACTTATAAACTTTTCTGCTGAAAACCACAAAATGGATTCCTATGGAAGGAAATACAAGTTACTGGTAATTACGCTTAGAATTACTTTTCAGGGTCAGTGCTGGGCTAACAGATGCAGCCCTGGGTTCTCTCCTGATAACAGGTGAGTAAATCGGAATTCGTAGTTCGGCTGATTTTAGAGGTATATTTTTACGTTTCAAAAATGGACACTTAGAAACTTTTCTGCTGAAAACCACACAATGGATTCCTATGGAAGGAAATATAAGTTACTGGTAAGTACGCTTAGAATTACTTTCCAGGGTCAGTGCAGGGCTAAAAGATGCAGCACTGGGTTCTCTCCTGATAACAGGTGAGTAAATCGCAATTCGTAGTTCGGCTGATTTTAGAGGTATATTTTTACGTATCAAAAATGGACACTTAGAAACTTTTCTGCTGAAAACCACACAATGGATTTCTATGGAAGGAAATACAAGTTACTGCTAAGTACGCTTAGAATTACTTTCCAGGGTCAGTGCTGGTCTAAAAGATGCAGCACTGGGTTCTCTCCTGATAACAGGTGAGTAAATCGGAATTCGTAGTTTGACTGATTTTAGAGGAATATTTGTACATTTCAAAAATGGACACTTAGAAACTTTTCTGGTGAAGACCACACAATGGATTCCTATGGAAGGAAATACAAGTTACTGGTAAGTACGCTTAGAATTACTTTTCAGGGTCGTGCTGGGCTAACAGATGCAGCCCTGGGTTCTCTCCTGATAACAGGTAAGTAAATCAGAATTCGTAGTTCGGCTGATTTTAGAGGAATATTTGTGTGTTTCAAAAATGGACACTTAGAAACTTTTCTGGTGAAGACCACACAATGGATTCCTATGGCAGGAAATATAAGTTACTGGTAAGTACGCTTAGAATTACTTACCAGGGTCAGTGCAGGGCTAAAAGATGCAGCACTGGGTTCTCTCCTGATAACAGGTGAGTAAATCGGAATTCGTAGTTCGGCTGATTTTAGAGGAATATTTTTACGTTTCAAAAATGTACACTTAGAAACTTTTCTGCTGAAAACCACACAATGGATTCCTATGGAAGGAAGTAAAAGTTACTGCTAAGTACGCTTAGAATTACTTTCCAGGTTCAGTACTGGTCTAAAAGATGCAGCACTGGGTTCTCTCCTGATAACAGGTGAGTAAATCGGAATTCTTAGTTTGACTGATTTTAGAGGAATATTTGTACATTTCAAAAATGGACACTTAGAAACTTTTCTGGGGAAGACCACACAATGGATTCCTGAGGAAGGAAATACAAGTTACTGGTAAGTACTCTTAGAATTACTTTCCAGGGTCAATGCTGGGCTAAAAGATGCAGCACTGGCTTCTCTCCGGATAACAGGTGAGTAAATCGGAACTCATGGTTCGACTGATTATCGAGGAATATTTGTACGTTTCAAAAATGGACACTTAGAAACTTTTCTGGTGAAAACCACACAATGGATTCCTATGGAAGAAAATACAAGTTACTGGTAAGTACGCTTAGAATTAATTTTCGGGGACAGTGCTGGGCTAAAAGATGCAGCACTGGGTTCTCTCCTAATAACAGGTGAGTAAATCGGAATTCATAGTTCCGTTGATTTTAGAGGAATATTTGTACATTTCAAAAATGGACACTTAGAAACTTTTCTGGTGAAGACCACACAATGGATTCCTATGGAAGGAAATACAAGTTACTGGTAAGTACTCTTAGAATTACTTTCCAGGGTCAGTGCTGGGCTAAAAGATGCAGCACTGGGTTCTCTCCTGATAACAGGTGAGTAAATCGGAATACATAGTTCCGTTGATTTTAGAGGAATATTTGTACGTTTCAAAAATGGAGACTTAGAAACTTTTCTGCTGAAAACCACACAATGGATTCTTATGGAAGGACATACAAGTTACTGGTAAGTATGCTTAGAATTACTTTTCAGCGTAAGTGCTGGGCTAACAGATGCAGCACTGGGTTCTCTCCTGATAACAGGTGAGCAAATCCAAATGCGTAGTTCGACTGATTTTGGAGGAATATTTCTACATTTCAAAAATGGACACATAAACTTTTCTGCTGAAAACCACACAATGGATTCCTATGGAAGGAAATACAAGTTACTGGTAAGTATGCTTAGAATTACTTTTCAGGGTCAGTGCTGGGCTAACAGATGCAGCCCTGGGTTCTCTCCTGATAACAGGTGAGTAAATCGGAATTCGTAGTTCGGCTGATTTTAGAGGTATATTTTTACGTTTCAAAAATGGACACTTAGAAACTTTTCTGCTGAAAACCACACAATGGATTCCTATGGAAGGAAATATAAGTTACTGGTAAGTACGCTTAGAATTACTTTCCAGGGTCAGTGCAGGGCTAAAAGATGCAGCACTGGGTTCTCTCCTGATAACAGGTGAGTAAATCGGAATTCGTAGTTTGGCTGATTTTAGAGGTATATTTTTACGTTTCAAAAATGGACACTTAGAAACTTTTCTGCTGAAAACCACACAATGGATTCCTATGGAAGGAAATACAAGTTACTGCTAAGTACGCTTAGAATTACTTTCCAGGGTCAGTGCTGGTCTAAAAGATGCAGCACTGGGTTCTCTCCTGATAACAGGTGAGTAAATCGGAATTCGTAGTTTGACTGATTTTAGAGGAATATTTGTACATTTCAAAAATGGACACTTAGAAACTTTTCTGGTGAAGACCACACAATGGATTCCTATGGAAGGAAATACAAGGTACTGGTAAGTACGCTTAGAATTACTTTTCAGGGTCGTGCTGGGCTAACAGATGCAGCCCTGGGTTCTCTCCTGATAACAGGTGAGTAAATCGGAATTCGTAGTTTGGCTGATTTTAGAGGAATATTTATACGTTTCAAAAATAGACACTTAGAAACTTTTCTGCTGAAAACCACACAATGGATTCCTATGGAAGGAAATACAAGTTACTGGTAAGTACGCTTAGAATTACTTTCCAGGGTCAGTGCAGGGCTAAAAGATGCAGCACTGGGTTCTCTCCTGATAACAGGTGAGTAAATCGGAATTCGTAGTTCGGCGGATTTTAGAGGAATATTTGTGTGTTTCAAAAATGGACACTTAGAAACTTTTCTGGTGAAGACCACACAATGGATTCCTACTGCAGGAAATATAAGTTACTGGTAAGTACGCTTAGAATTACTGACCAGGGTCAGTGCAGGGCTAAAAGTAGCAGCACTGGGTTCTCTCCTGATAACAGGTGAGTAAATCGGAATTCGTAGTTTGACTGATTTTAGAGGAATATTTGTACTTTTCAAAAATGGACACTTAGAAACTTTTCTGATGAAGACCACACAATGGATTCCTATGGAAGGAAATACAAGTTACTGGTAAGTACTCTTAGAATTACTTTCCAGGGTCAGTGCTGGGCTAAAAGATGCAGCACTGGGTTCTCTCCTGATAACAGATGAGTAAATCGGAATTCATAGTTTAAAAGATTTTCGAGGAATATTTGAACATTTCAAAAATGGACAGTTAGAAACTTTTCTGGTGAAAACCACACAATGGATTCCGATAGAAGGAAATGCAAGTTACTGGTAAGTACACTTAGAATTACTTTTCAGGGTCAGTGCTGGGTTAAAAGATGCAGCACTGGGTTCTCTCCTGATAACAGGTGAGTAAATCTGAATTCATAGTTCGGTTGATTTTAGAGGAATATTTGTACATTTCAAAAATGGACACTTAGAAACTTTTCTGGTGAAGACCACACAATGGATTCCTATGGAAGGAAATACAAGTTACTGGTAAGTACTCTTAGAATTACTTTCCAGGGTCAGTGCTGGGCTAAAAGATGCAGCACTGGGTTCTCTCCTGATAACAGGTGAGTAAATCGGAATACATAGTTCCGTTGATTTTAGAGGAATATTTGTACGTTTCAAAAATGGAGACTTAGAAACTTTTCTGCTGAAAACCACACAATGGATTCTTATGGAAGGAAATACAAGTTACTGGTAAGTATGCTTAGAATTACTTTTCAGCGTAAGTGCTGGGCTAACAGATGCAGCACTGGGTTCTCTCCTGATAACAGGTGAGCAAATCCAAATTCGTAGTTCGACTGATTTTGGAGGAATATTTCTACATTTCAAAAATGGACACATAAACTTTTCTGCTGAAAACCACACAATGGATTTCTATGGAAGGAAATACAAGTTACTGCTAAGTACGCTTAGAATTACTTTCCAGGGTCAGTGCTGGTCTAAAAGATGCAGCACTGGGTTCTCTCCTGATAACAGGTGAGTAAATCGGAATTCGTAGTTTGACTGATTTTAGAGGAATATTTGTACATTTCAAAAATGGACACTTAGAAACTTTTCTGGTGAAGACCACACAATGGATTCCTATGGAAGGAAATACAAGTTACTGGTAAGTACGCTTAGAATTACTTTTCAGGGTCGTGATGGGCTAACAGATGCAGCCCTGGGTTCTCTCCTGATAACAGGTAAGTAAATCGGAATTCGTAGTTCGGCTGATTTTAGAGGAATATTTGTGTGTTTCAAAAATGGACACTTAGAAACTTTTCTGGTGAAGACCACACAATGCATTCCTATGGCAGGAAATATAAGTTACTGGTAAGTACGCTTAGAATTACTTACCAGGGTCAGTGCAGGGCTAAAAGATGCAGCACTGGGTTCTCTCCTGATAACAGGTGAGTAAATCGGAATTCGTAGTTCGGCTGATTTTAGAGGAATATTTTTACGTTTCAAAAATGTACACTTAGAAACTTTTCTGCTGAAAACCACACAATGGATTCCTATGGAAGAAAGTAAAAGTTACTGCTAAGTACGCTTAGAATTACTTTCCAGGTTCAGTACTGGTCTAAAAGATGCAGCACTGGGTTCTCTCCTGATAACAGGTGAGTAAATCGGAATTCGTAGTTTGACTGATTTTAGAGGAATATTTGTACATTTCAAAAATGGACACTTAGAAACTTTTCTGGGGAAGACCACACAATGGATTCCTGAGGAAGGAAATACAAGTTACTGGTAAGTACTCTTAGAATTACTTTCCAGGGTCAATGCTGGGCTAAAAGATGCAGCACTGGCTTCTCTCCGGATAACAGGTGAGTAAATCGGAACTCATGGTTCGACTGATTATCGAGGAATATTTGTACGTTTCAAAAATGGACACTTAGAAACTTTTCTGGTGAAAACCACACAATGGATTCCTATGGAAGAAAATACAAGTTACTGGTAAGTACGCTTAGAATTAATTTTCGGGGACAGTGCTGGGCTAAAAGATGCAGCACTGGGTTCTCTCCTAATAACAGGTGAGTAAATCGGAATTCATAGTTCCGTTGATTTTAGAGGAATATTTGTACATTTCAAAAATGGACACTTAGAAACTTTTCTGGTGAAGACCACACAATGGATTCCTATGGAAGGAAATACAAGTTACTGGTAAGTACTCTTAGAATTACTTTCCAGGGTCAGTGCTGGGCTAAAAGATGCAGCACTGGGTTCTCTCCTGATAACAGGTGAGTAAATCGGAATACAAAGTTCCATTGATTTTAGAGGAATATTTGTACGTTTCAAAAATGGAGACTTAGAAACTTTTCTGCTGAAAACCACACAATGGATTCTTATGGAAGGAAATACAAGTTACTGGTAAGTATGCTTAGAATTACTTTTCAGCGTAAGTGCTGGGCTAACAGATGCAGCACTGGGTTCTCTCCTGATAACAGGTGAGCAAATCCAAATTCGTAGTTCGACTGATTTTGGAGGAATATTTCTACATTTCAAAAATGGACACTTATAAACTTTTCTGCTGAAAACCACACAATGGATTCCTATGGAAGGAAATACAAGTTACTGGTAAGTACGCTTAGAATTACTTTTCAGGGTCAGTGCTGGGCTAACAGATGCAGCCCTGGGTTCTCTCCTGATAACAGGTGAGTAAATCGGAATTCGTAGTTCGGCTGATTTTAGAGGTATATTTTTACGTTTCAAAAATGGACACTTAGAAACTTTTCTGCTGAAAACCACACAATGGATTCCTATGGAAGGAAATATAAGTTACTGGTAAGTACGCTTAGAATTACTTTCCAGGGTCAGTGCAGGGCTAAAAGATGCAGCACTGGGTTCTCTCCTGATAACAGGTGAGTAAATCGGAATTCGTAGTTGGGCTGATTTTAGAGGTATATTTTTACGTTTCAAAAATGGACACTTAGAAACTTTTCTGCTGAAAACCACACAATGGATTCCTATGGAAGGAAATACAAGTTACTGCTAAGTACGCTTAGAATTACTTTCCAGGGTCAGTGCTGGTCTAAAAGATGCAGCACTGGGTTCTCTCCTGATAACAGGTGAGTACATCGGAATTCGTAGTTTGACTGATTTTAGAGGAATATTTGTACATTTCAAAAATGGACACTTAGAAACTTTTCTGGTGAAGACCACACAATGGATTCCTATGGAAGGAAATACAAGGTACTGGTAAGTACGCTTAGAATTACTTTTCAGGGTCGTGCTGGGCTAACAGATGCAGCCCTGGGTTCTCTCCTGATAACAGGTGAGTAAATCGGAATTCGTAGTTTGGCTGATTTTAGAGGAATATTTATACGTTTCAAAAATAGACACTTAGAAACTTTTCTGCTGAAAACCACACAATGGATTCCTATGGAAGGAAATACAAGTTACTGGTAAGTACGCTTAGAATTACTTTCCAGGGTCAGTGCAGGGCTAAAAGATGCAGCACTGGGTTCTCTCCTGATAACAGGTGAGTAAATCGGAATTCGTAGTTCGGCTGATTTTAGAGGAATATTTGTGTGTTTCAAAAATGGACACTTAGAAACTTTTCTGGTGAAGACCACACAATGGATTCCTACGGCAGGAAATATAAGTTACTGGTAAGTACGCTTAGAATTACTGACCAGGGTCATTGCAGGGCTAAAAGTAGCAGCACTGGGTTCTCTCCTGATAACAGGTGAGTAAATCGGAATTCGTAGTTTGACTGATTTTAGAGGAATATTTGTACTTTTCAAAAATGGACACTTAGAAACTTTTCTGATGAAGACCACACAATGGATTCCTATGGAAGGAAATACAAGTTACTGGTAAGTACTCTTAGAATTACTTTCCAGGGTCAGTGCTGAGCTAAAAGATGCAGCACTGGGTTCTCTCCTGATAACAGATGAGTAAATCGGAATTCATAGTTTAAAAGATTTTCGAGGAATATTTGAACATTTCAAAAATGGACAGTTAGAAACTTTTCTGGTGAAAACCACACAATGGATTCCGATAGAAGGAAATGCAAGTTACTGGTAAGTACACTTAGAATTACTTTTCAGGGTCAGTGCTGGGCTAAAAGATGCAGCACTGGGTTCTCTCCTGATAACAGGTGAGTAAATCTGAATTCATAGTTCGGTTGATTTTAGAGGAATATTTGTACGTTTCAAAAATGGACACTTCGAATCTTTTCTGCTGAAAACCACAAAATGGATTCCTATGGAAGGAAACACAAGTTACTGGTAAGTACGCTTAGAACTACCTTTCAGGGTCGTGCTGGGCTAACAGATGCAGCCCTGGGTTCTCTCCTGATAACAGGTGAGTACATCGGAATTCGTAGTTCGGCTGATTTTAGAGGAATATTTGTGTGTTTCAAAAATGGACACTTAGAAACTTTTCTGGTGAAGACCACACAATGGATTCCTATGGCAGGAAATATAAGTTACTGGTAAGTACGCTTAGAATTACTTTCCAGGGTCAGTGCTGGGCTAAAAGTTGCAGCACTGGGTTCTCTCCTGATAACAGGTGAGTAAATCGGAATTCGTAGTTCGGCTGATTTTAGAGGAATATTTGTACGTTTCAAAAATGGACACTTAGAAACTTTTCTGCTGAAAACCACACAAAGCATTTCTATAGACGGAAATGCAAGTTACTGGTAAGTACGCTTAGAATTACTTTTCAGGGTCAGTGCTGGGCTAACAGATGCAGCCCTGGGTTCTCTCCTGATAACAGGTGAGTAAATCAGAATTTGTAGTTCGGCTGATTTTAGAGGTATATTTGTACATTTCAAAAATGTACACTTAGAAACTTTTCTGCTGAAAACCACTCAATGGATTCCTATGGAAGGAGATACAAGTTACTGGTAAGTACGTTTAGAATTACTTTTCAGGGTCAGTGCTGGTCTAAAAGATGCAGCACTGGGTTCTCTCCTAATAACCGGTGAGTAAATCGGAATTCGTAGTTCAACTGATTTTAGAGGAATATTTGTACGTTTCAAAAATGGACACTTAGAAACTTTTCTGCTGAAAACCACACAATGGTTTCCTATGGAAGGAAATACAAGCTACTGGTAAGTACGCTTAGAATTACTTTTCAGGGTCAGTGCTGGTCTAAAAGATGCAGCACTGTGTTCTCTCCTGATAACAGGTGAGTAAATCGGAATTCGTAGTTTGACTGATTTTAGAGGAATATTTGTACATTTCAAAAATGGACACTTAGAAACTTTTCTGCTGAAAACCACACAATGCATTTCTATGGAAGGAAATACAAGTTACTGGTAAGTACGCTTAGAATTACTTTCCAGGCTCAGTGCTGCTCTAAAAGATGCTGCACTGGGTTCTCTCCTGGTAACAGGTGAGTAAGTCGGAACTTGTAGTTCGACTGATTTTAGAGGGATATTTGTACATTTCAAAAATGGACACTTACAAACTTTTCTGCTGAAAACCACACAATGGATTCCTATGGAAGGAAATATAAGTTACTGGTAAGTACGCTTAGAATTACTTTTCAGGGTCAGTGCTGGGCTAAAAGATGCAGCACTGGGTTCTCTCCTGATAACAGGTGAGTAAATCCGAATTCGTAGTTCAACTGATTTTAGAGGAATATTTGTACGTTTCAAAAATGGACACTTAGAAACTTTTCTGTTGAAAACCACACAATGGTTTCCTATGGAAGGAAATACAAGCTACTGGTAAGTACGCTTAGAATTACTTTTCAGGGTCAGTGCTGGTCTAAAAGATGCAGCACTGGGTTCTCTCCTGATAACAGGTGAGTAAATCGGAATTCGTAGTTTGACTGATTTTAGAGGAATATTTGTACATTTCAAAAATGGACACTTAGAAACTTTTCTGCTGAAAATCACACAATGCATTTCTATGGAAGGAAATACAAGTTACTGGTAAGTACGCTTAGAATTACTTTCCAGGCTCAGTGCTGCTCTAAAAGATGCAGCACTGGGTTCTCTCCTGGTAACAGGTGAGTAAGTCGGAACTTGTAGTTCGACTGATTTTAGAGGGATATTTGTACATTTCAAAAATGGACACTTAGAAACTTTTCTGATGAGGACCACACAATGGATTCCTATGGAAGGAAATACAAGTTACTGGTAAGTACTCTTAGAATTACTTTCCAGGGTCAGTGCTGGGCTAAAAGAGGCAGCACTGCGTTCTCTCCTGATAACAGGTGAGTAAATCGGAATTCATAGTTCGACTGTTTTTCGACGAATATATATACGTATCAAAAATGGATAGTTAGAAACTTTTCTGGTGAAAACCACACAATCCATTCCTATGTAAGGAAATACAAGTTACTGGTAAGTACACTTAGAATTACTTTTCAGGGTCAGTGCTGGGTTAACAGATGCAGCCATGGGTTCTCTCCTGATAACAGGTGAGTAAATCGGAATTTGTAGATCGGCTGATTTTAGAGGTATATTTGTACATTTCAAAAATGTACACCTAGAAACTTTTCTGCTGAAAACCACTCAATGGATTCCTATGGAATTAGATACAAGTTACTGGTAAGTACATTTTGAATTACTTTTCAGGGTCAGTGCTGGTCTAAAAGATGCAGCACTGGGTTCTCTCCTGATAACAGGTGAGTAAATCGGAATTCGTAGTTCGGCTGATTTTAGAGGAATATTTGTATGTTTCAAAAATGGACACTTAGAAACTTTTCTGGTGAAGACCACACAATGGATTCCTATGGCAGGAAATATAAGTTACTGGTAAGTATGCCTAGAATTACTTACCAGGGTCAGTGCAGGGCTAAAAGATGCAGCACTGGGTTCTCTCCTGATAACAGGTGAGTAAATCGGAATTCGTAGTTCGACTGATTTTAGAGGAATATTTGTATATTTCAAAAATGGACACTTAGAAACTTTTCTGATGAAGACCACACAATGGATTCCTATGGAAGGAAATGCAAGTTACTGGTAAGTACACTTAGAATTACTTTTCAGGGTCAGTGCTGGGCTAAAAGATGCAGCACTGGGTTCTCTCCTGATAACAGGTGAGTAAATCCGAATTCGTAGTTCAACTGATTTTAGAGGAATATTTGTACGTTTCAAAAATGGACACTTAGAAACTTTTCTGTTGAAAACCACACAATGGTTTCCTATGGAAGGAAATACAAGCTACTGGTAAGTACGCTTAGAATTACTTTTCAGGGTCAGTGCTGGTCTAAAAGATGCAGCACTGGGTTCTCTCCTGATAACAGGTGAATAAATCGGAATTCGTAGTTTGACTGATTTTAGAGGAATATTTGTACATTTCAAAAATGGACACTTAGAAATTTTTCTGCTGAAAACCACACAATGCATTTCTATGGAAGGAAAGACAAGTTACTGGTAAGTACGCTTAGAATTACTTTCCAGGCTCAGTGCTGGGCTAAAAGAGGCAGCACTGCGTTCTCTCCTGATAACAGGTGAGTAAATCGGAATTCATAGTTCGACTGTTTTTCGACGAATATATATACGTATCAAAAATGGACAGTTAGAAACTTTTCTGGTGAAAACCACACAATCCATTCCTATGTAAGGAAATACAAGTTACTGGTAAGTACTCTTAGAATTACTTTCCAGGGTCAATGCTGGGCTAAAAGATGCAGCACTGGGTTCTCTCCGGATAACAGGTGAGTAAATCGGAATTCATGGTTCGACTGATTTTCGAGGAATATTTGTACGTTTCAAAAATGGACACTTAGAAACTTTTCTGCTGAAAACCACACATTGGATTCCTATGGAAGGAAATACAAGTTACTGCTAAGTACGCATAGAATACTTTCCAGGGTCAATGCTGGTCTAAAAGATGCAGCACTGGGTTCTTTCCTGATAACAGGTGAGTAAATCGGAATTCGTAGTTTGACTGATTTTAGAGGAATATTTTTACATTTCAAAAATGGACACTTAGAAACTTTTCTGGTGAAGACCACACAATGAATTCCTATGGAAGGAAATACAAGTTACTGGTAAGTACTCTTAGAATTACTTTCCAGGGTCAGTGCTGGGCTAAAAGATGCAGCACTGGGTTCTCTCCTGATAACAGGTGAGTAAATCGGAATACATAGTTCCGTTGATTTTAGAGGAATATTTGTACGTTTCAAAAATGGAGACTTAGAAACTTTTCTGCTGAAAACCACACAATGGATTCTTATGGAAGGAAATACAAGTTACTGCTAAGTACGCTTAGAATTACTTTCCAGGGTCAGTGCAGGGCTAAAAGATGCAGCACTGGGTTCTCTCCTGATAACAGGTGAGTAAATCGGAATTCATAGTTCGGCTGATTTTAGAGGTATATTTTTACGTTTCAAAAATGGACACTTAGAAACTTTTCTGCTGAAAACCACACAATGGATTCCTATGGAAGGAAATACAAGTTACTGCTAAGTACGCTTAGAATTACTTTCCAGGGTCAGTGCTGGTCTAAAAGATGCAGCACTGGGTTCTCTCCTGATAACAGGTGAGTAAATCGGAATTCGTAGTTCGGCTTATTTTAGAGGAATATTTGTGTGTTTCAAAAATGGACACTTAGAAACTTTTCTGGTGAAGACCACACAATGGATTCCTATGGCAGGAAATATAAGTTACTGGTAAGTACGCTTAGAATTACTTACCAGGGTCAGTGCAGGGCTAAAAGATGCAGCACTGGGTTCTCTCCTGATAACAGGTGAGTAAATCGGAATTCGTAGTTCGGCTGATTTTAGAGGAATATATGTGTGTTTCAAAAATGGACAGTTAGAAACTTTTCTGGTGAAGACCACACAATGGATTCCTACGGCAGGAAATATAAGTTACTGGTAAGTATGCTTAGAATTACTTTCCAGGTTCAGTACTGGTCTAAAAGATGCAGCACTGGGTTCTCTCCTGATAACAGGTGAGTAAATCGGAATTCAGAGTTTGACTGATTTTAGAGGAATATTTGTACATTTCAAAAATGGACACTTAGAAACTTTTCTGCTGAAAACCACACAATGCATTTCTATGGAAGGAAATACAAGTTACTGGTAAGTACGCTTAGAATTACTTTCCAGGCTCAGTGCTGCTCTAAAAGATGCTGCACTGGGTTCTCTCCTGGTAACAGGTGAGTAAGTCGGAACTTGTAGTTCGACTGATTTTAGAGGGATATTTGTACATTTCAAAAATGGACACTTACAAACTTTTCTGCTGAAAACCACACAATGGATTCCTATGGAAGGAAATATAAGTTACTGGTAAGTACGCTTAGAATTACTTTTCAGGGTCAGTGCTGGGCTAAAAGATGCAGCACTGGGTTCTCTCCTGATAACAGGTGAGTAAATCCGAATTCGTAGTTCAACTGATTTTAGAGGAATATTTGTACGTTTCAAAAATGGACACTTAGAAACTTTTCTGTTGAAAACCACACAATGGTTTCCTATGGAAGGAAATACAAGCTACTGGTAAGTACGCTTAGAATTACTTTTCAGGGTCAGTGCTGGTCTAAAAGATGCAGCACTGGGTTCTCTCCTGATAACAGGTGAGTAAATCGGAATTCGTAGTTTGACTGATTTTAGAGGAATATTTGTACATTTCAAAAATGTACACTTAGAAACTTTTCTGCTGAAAACCACTCAATGGATTCATATGGAAGGAGATACAAGTTACTGGTAAGTACATTTTGAATTACTTTTCAGGGTCAGTGCTGGTCTAAAAGATGCAGCACTGGGTTCTCTCCTGATAACAGGTGAGTAAATCGGAATTCGTAGTTCGGCTGATTTTAGAGGAATATTTGTATGTTTCAAAAATGGACACTTAGAAACTTTTCTGGTGAAGACCACACAATGGATTCCTATGGCAGGAAATATAAGTTACTGGTAAGTATGCTTAGAATTACTTACCAGGGTCAGTGCAGGGCTAAAAGATGCAGCACTGGGTTCTCTCCTGATAACAGGTGAGTAAATCGGAATTCGTAGTTCGACTGATTTTAGAGGAATATTTGTATATTTCAAAAATGGACACTTAGAAACTTTTCTGATGAAGACCACACAATGGATTCCTATGGAAGGAAATGCAAGTTACTGGTAAGTACACTTAGAATTACTTTTCAGGGTCAGTGCTGGGCTAAAAGATGCAGCACTGGGTTCTCTCCTGATAACAGGTGAGTAAATCCGAATTCGTAGTTCAACTGATTTTAGAGGAATATTTGTACGTTTCAAAAATGGACACTTAGAAACTTTTCTGTTGAAAACCACACAATGGTTTCCTATGGAAGGAAATACAAGCTACTGGCAAGTACGCTTAGAATTACTTTTCAGGGTCAGTGCTGGTCTAAAAGATGCAGCACTGGGTTCTCTCCTGATAACAGGTGAATAAATCGGAATTCGTAGTTTGACTGATTTTAGAGGAATATTTGTACATTTCAAAAATGGACACTTAGAAACTTTTCTGCTGAAAACCACACAATGCATTTCTATGGAAGGAAAGACAAGTTACTGGTAAGTACGCTTAGAATTACTTTCCAGGCTCAGTGCTGGGCTAAAAGAGGCAGCACTGCGTTCTCTCCTGATAACAGGTGAGTAAATCGGAATTCATAGTTCGACTGTTTTTCGACGAATATATATACGTATCAAAAATGGACAGTTAGAAACTTTTCTGGTGAAAACCACACAATCCATTCCTATGTAAGGAAATACAAGTTACTGGTAAGTACTCTTAGAATTACTTTCCAGGGTCAATGCTGGGCTAAAAGATGCAGCACTGGGTTCTCTCCGGATAACAGGTGAGTAAATCGGAATTCATGGTTCGACTGATTTTCGAGGAATATTTGTACGTTTCAAAAATGGACACTTAGAAACTTTTCTGCTGAAAACCACACATTGGATTCCTATGGAAGGAAATACAAGTTACTGCTAAGTACGCATAGAATACTTTCCAGGGTCAATGCTGGTCTAAAAGATGCAGCACTGGGTTCTTTCCTGATAACAGGTGAGTAAATCAGAATTCGTAGTTTGACTGATTTTAGAGGAATATTTTTACATTTCAAAAATGGAGACTTAGAAACTTTTCTGCTGAAAACCACACAATGGATTCTTATGGAAGGAAATACAAGTTACTGCTAAGTACGCTTAGAATTACTTTCCAGGGTCAGTGCAGGGCTAAAAGATGCAGCACTGGGTTCTCTCCTGATAACAGGTGAGTAAATCGGAATTCATAGTTCGGCTGATTTTAGAGGTATATTTTTACGTTTCAAAAATGGACACTTAGAAACTTTTCTGCTGAAAACCACACAATGGATTCCTATGGAAGGAAATACAAGTTACTGCTAAGTACACTCAGAATTACTTTTCAGGGTCGTGCTGGGCTAAAAGATGCAGCACTGGGTTCTCTCCTGATAACAGGTGAGTAAATCGGAATTCGTAGTTTGACTGATTTTAGAGGTATATTTGTATGTTTTAAAAATGGACACTCGGAAACTTTTCTGCTGAAAACCACACAATGGATTCCTATGGAAGGAAATATAAGTTACTGGTAAGTACGCTTAGAATTACTTTCCAGGGTCAGTGCAGGGCTAAAAGATGCAGCACTGGTTTCTCTCCTGATAAAAGGTGAGTAAATCGGAATTCGTAGTTTGACTGATTTTAGAGGAATATTTGTACATTTCAAAAATGGACACTTAGAAACTTTTCTGGTGAAGACCACACAATGGATTCCTATGGAAGGAAATACAAGTTACTGGTAAGTATGCTTAGAATTACTTTTCAGCGTAAGTGCTGGGCTAACAGATGCAGCACTGGTTTCTCTCCTGATAACAGGGGAGCAAATCTGAATTCGTAGTGCAACTGATTTTAGAGGAATATTTCTACATTTCAAAAATGGACACTTAGAAACTTTTCTGGTGAAGAC
The DNA here is from genome assembly GCF_964204655.1 of Triturus cristatus. Classification (NCBI taxonomy): domain Eukaryota; kingdom Metazoa; phylum Chordata; class Amphibia; order Caudata; family Salamandridae; genus Triturus; species Triturus cristatus. The sequence goes on from NW_028187542.1 coordinate 812,663, forward strand.
CACACAATGGATTCCTATTGAAGGAAATACAAGTTACTGGTAAGTACGCTTAGAATTACTTTTCAGGGTCAGTGCTGGGCTAACAGATGCAGCCCTGGGTTCTCTCCTGATAACAGGTGAGTAAATCGGAATTTGTAGTTCAGCTGATTTTAGAGGAATATTTGTATGTTTCAAAAATGGACACTTAGAAACTTTTCCAGCTGAAAACCACACAATTTATTTCTATGGAAGGAAATACAAGTTACTGGTAAGTACGCTTAGAATTACTTTCCAGGGTCAGTGCAGGGCTAAAAGATGCAGCACTGGGTTCTCTCCTGATAACAGGTGAGTAAATCGGAATTCGTATTTTGGCTGTGTTTAGAGGAATATTTATACGTTTCAAAAATGGACACTTAGAAACTTTTCTGCTGAAAACCACACAATGGATTCCTATGGAAGGAAATACAAGTTACTGGTAAGTACACTTAGAATTACTTTTCAGGGTCGTGCTGGGCTAAGAGATGCAGCACTGGGATTTCTCCTGATAACAGGTGAGTAAATCAGAATTCGTAGTTCGGCTGATTTTAGAGGTATATTTGTATGTTTCAAAAATGGACACTTGGAAACTTTTCTGCTGAAAACCACACAATGGGATCCTATGGAAGGAAATATAAGTTACTGGTAAGTACGCTTAGAATTACTTTCCAGGGTCAGTGCAGGGCTAAAAGATGCAGCACTGGGTTCTCTCCTGATAACAGGTGAGTAAATCGGAATTCGTAGTACGGCTGATTTTTGGGGTATATTTGTACGTTTCAAAAATGTACACTTAGAAACTTTTCTGCTGAAAACCACACAATGGATTCCAATGGAAGGAAATACAAGTTACTGCTAAGTACGCTTAGAATTACTTTCCAGGGTCAGTGCTGGTCTAAAAGATGCAGCACTGGTTTCTCTCCTGATAACAGGTGAGTAAATCGGAATTCGTAGTTTGACTGATTTTAGAGGAATATTTGTACATTTCAAAAATGGACACTTAGAAACTTTTCTGGTGAAGACTACACAATGGATTCCTACGGAAGGAAATACAAGTTACTGGTAAGTACTCTTAGAATTACTTTCCAGGGTCAGTGCTGGGCTAAAAGATGCACCACTGGGTTCTCTCCTGATAACAGGTGAGTAAATCGGAATTCATAGTTCCGTTGATTTTAGAGGAATATTTGTACGTTTCAAAAATGGAAACTTAGAAACTTTTCTGCTGAAAACCACACAATGGATTCCTATGGAAGGAAATACAAGTTACTGGTAAGTATGCTTTGAATTACTTTTCAGCGTAAGTGCTGGGCTAACAGATGCAGCACTGGGTTCTCTCCTGATAACAGATGAGCAAATCTGAATTCGTAGTTTAACTGATTTTAGAGGAATATTTCTACATTTCAAAAATGGACACTTAGTAACTTTTCTGCTGAAAACCACACAATGGATTCCTATGGAAGGAAATACAAGTTACTGGTAAGTACACTTAGAATTACTTTTCAGGGTCGTGCTGGGCTAACAGATGCAGCACTGGGTTCTCTCCTGATCACAGGTGAGCAAATCCGAATTCATAGTTCGACTGATATTAGAGGAATATGTCTACATTTCAAAAATGGACACTTAGAAACTTTTCTGCTGAAAACCACAGAATGGATTCCTATGGAAGGAAATACAAGTTACTGCTAAGTATGCTTAGAATTACTTTCCAGGGTCAGTGCTGGTCTAAAAGATGCAGCACTGGGTTCTCTCCTGATAACAGGTGAGTAAATCGGAATTCGTAGTTTGACTGATTTTCGAGGAATATTTGTACGTTTCAAAAATGGACACTTAGAAACTTTTCTGGTGAAAACCACACAATGGATTCCTATGGAAGGAAATACAAGTTACTGGTAAGAACTCTTAGAATTACTTTTTAGCGTAAGTGCTGGGCTAAAAGATGCAGCACTGGGTTCTCTCCGGATAACAGGTGAGTAAATCGGAATTCGTAGTTCGGCTGATTTTAGAGGAATATTTGTGTGTTTCAAAAATGGACACTTAGAAACTTTTCTGGTGAAGACCACACAATGGATTCCTATGGCAGGAAATATAAGTTACTGGTAAGTACGCTTAGAATTACTTACCGGGGTCAGTGCAGGGCTAAAAGATGCAGCACTGGGTTCTCTCCTGATAACAGGTGAGTAAATCGGAATTCGTAGTTCGACTGATTTTCGAGGAATATTTGTACGTTTCAAAAATGGACCCTTAGAAACTTTTCTGCTGAAAACCACACAATGGATTCCTGAGGAAGGAAATACAAGTTACTTGTAAGTACTCTTAGAATTACTTTCCAGGGTCAGTGCTGGGCTAAAAGATGCAGCACTGGGTTCTCTCCTGATAACAGGTAAGTAAATCGGAATTCATAGTTCCGTTGATTTTAGAGGAATATTTGTACGTTTCAAAAATGGAGACTTAGAAACTTTTCTGCTGAAAACCACACAATGGATTCCTAAGGAAGGAAATACAAGTTACTGGCAAGTACGCTTTGAATTAATTTTCGGGGACAGTGCTGGGCTAAAAGATGCAGCACTGGGTTCTCTCCTGATAACAGGTGAGTAAATCGAAATTCGTAGTTCGGCTGATTTAAGAGGTATATTTGTACGTTTCAAAAATGTACACTTAGAAACTTTTCTGCTGAAAACCACTCAATGGATTCCTATGGAAGGAGATACAAGTTACTGGTCAGTATGATTATAATTACTTTTCAGGGTTGTGCGGGGCTAACAGATGCAGCACTGGGTTCTCTCCTGATAACAGGTGAGTAAATCAGAATTCGTAGTTCGGCTGACTTTAGAGATATATATTTGGATGTTTCAAAAATGGACACTTGGAAACTTTTCTGCTGAAAACCACACAATGGATTCCTATGGAAGGAAATATAAGTTACTGGTAAGTACGCTTAGAATTACTTTCCAGGGTCAGTGCAGGGCTAAAAGATGCAGCACTGGGTTCTCTCCGGATAACAGGTGAGTAAATTGGAATTCGTAGTTCGGCTGATTTTCGAGGAATATTTGTACGTTTCAAAAATGGAAAGTTAGAAACTTTTCTGGTGAAAACCACACAATGGATTCCTAAGGAAGGAAATACAAGTTACTGGTAAGTATGCTTTGAATTAATTTTCGGGGACAGTGCTGGTCTAAAAGATGCAGCTTTGGGTTCTCTCCTGATAACAGGTGAGTAAATCGGAATTCGTAGTTTGACTGATTTTAGAGGAATATTTGTACATTTCAAAAATGGACACTTAGAAACTTCTCTGCTGAAGACCACACAATGGATTCCTATGGAAGGAAATACAAGTTACTGGTAAGTATGCTTAGAATTACTTTCCAATGTCAGTGCTGGTCTAAAAGATGCAGCACTGGGTTCTCTACTGATAACAGGTGAGTAAATCGGAATTCGTAGTTCGGCTGATTTTCGAGGAATATTTGTACGTTTCAAAAATCGACACTTAGAAACTTTTCTGGTGAATACCACACAATGGATTCCTAAGGAAGGAAATACAAGTTACTGGTAAGTACGCTTTGAATTAATTTTCGGGGACAGTGCTGGGCTAAAAGATGCAGCACTGGGTTCTCTCCTGATAACAGGTGAGTAAATCGGAATTCATAGTTCCGTTGATTTTAGAGGAATATTTGTACATTTCAAAAATGGACACTTAGAAACTTTTCTGATGAAGACCACACAATGAATTCCTATGGAAGGAAATACAAGTTACTGGTAAGTATGCTTAGAATTACTTTCCAATGTCAGTGCTGGTCTAAAAGATGCAGCACTGGGTTCTCTGCTGATAACAGGTGAGTAAATCGGAATTCGTAGTTCGGCTGATTTTAGAGGAATATTTGTGTGTTTCAAAAATGGACACTTAGAAACTTTTCTGGTGAAGACCACACAATGGATTCCTATGGCAGGAAATATAAGTTACTGGTAAGTACACTTAGAATTACTTACCAGGGTCAGTGCAGAGCTAAAAGATGCAGCACTGGGTTCTCTCCTGATAACAGGTGAGTAAATCGGAATTCATAGTTCGGCTGATTTTAGAGGAATATTTTTACCTTTCAAAAATGTACACTTAGAAACTTTTCTGCTGAAAACCACACAATGGATTCCTATGGAAGGAAGTACAACTTACTGCTAAGTACGCTTAGAATTACTTTCCAGGGTCAATGCTGGTCTAAAAGATGCAGCACTGGGTTCTCTCCTGATAACAGGTGAGTAAATCGGAATTCGTAGTTTGACTGATTTTAGAGGAGTATTTTTACATTTCAAAAATGGACACTTAGAAACTTTTCTGGTGAAGACCACAAAATGGATTCCTATGGAAGGAAATACAAGTTACTGGTAAGTATGCTTAGAATTACTTTCCAATGTCAGTGCTGGTCTAAAAGATGCAGCACTGGGTTCTCTGCTGATAACAGGTGACTAAATCGGAATTCGTAGTTCGGCTGATTTTCGAGGAATATTTGTACATTTCAAAAATGGACACTTAGAAACTTTTCTGGTGAAGACCACACAATGGATTCCTGAGGAACGAAATACAAGTTACTGGTAAGTACTCTTAGAATTACTTTCCAGGGTCAATGCTGGGCTAAAAGATGCAGCACTGGGTTCTCTCCAGATAACAGGTGAGTAAATCGGAATTCATGGTTCGACTGATTTTCGAGGAATATTTGTACGTTTCAAAAATGGACACTTAGAAACTTTTCAGCTGAAAACCACACAATGGATTCCTATGGAAGGAAATACAAGTTACTGCTAAGTACGCTTAGAATTACTTTCCAGGGTCAATGCTGGTCTAAAAGATGCAGCACTGGGTTCTTTCCTGATAACAGGTGAGCAAATCTGAATTCGTAGTTCGACTGATTTTAGAGGAATATTTCTATATTTCAAAAATGAACACTTAGAAACTTTTCTGGTGAAGACCACACAATGGATTCCTATGGAAGGAAATACAAGTTACTGGTAAGTACTCTTAGAATTACTTTCCAGGGTCAGTGCTGGGCTAAAAGATGCAGCACTGGGTTCTCTCCTGATAACAGGTGAGTAAATCGGAATTCATAGTTTGGCTGATTTTAGAGGTATATTTGTACGTTTAAAAAATGGAGACTTAGAAACTTTTCTGCTGAAAACCACACAATGGATTCCTATGGAAGGAAATATAAGTTACTAGCAAGTACGCTTAGAATTACTTTCCAGGGTCAGTGCAGGGCTAAAAGATGCAGCACTGGGTTCTTTCCTGATAACAGGTGAGTAAATCGGAATTCGTAGTTCGGCTGATTTTAGAGGTATATTTTTACGTTTCAAAAATGGACACTTAGAAACTTTTCTGCTGAAAACCACGCAATGGATTCCTATGGAAGGAAATACAAGTTACTGGTAAGTACGCTTTGAATTAATTTTCGGGGACAGTGCTGGGCTAAAAGATGCAGCACTGGGTTCTCTCTTGATAACAGGTGAGTAAATCGGAATTCATAGTTCTGTTGATTTTAGAGGAATATTTGTACATTTCAAAAATGGACACTTAGAAACTTTTCTGATGAAGACCACACAATGAATTCCTATGGAAGGAAATACAAGTTACTGGTAAGAACTCTTAGAATTACTTTTCAGCGTAAGTGCTGGGCTAAAAGATGCAGCACTGGGTTCTCTCCGGAGAACAGGTGAGTAAATAGGAATTCGTAGTTCGGCTGATTTTAGAGGAATATTTGTGTGTTTAAAAAATAGACACTTAGAAACTTTTCTGGTGAAGACCACACAATGGATTCCTATGGCAGGAAATATAAGTTACTGGTAAGTACGCTTAGAATTACTTACTAGGGTCAGTGCAGGGCTAAAAGATGCAGCACTGGGTTCTCTCCTGATAACAGGTGAGTAAATCGGAATTCGTAGTTCGGCTGATTTTAGAGGAATATTTTTACGTTTCAAAAATGTACACTTAGAAACTTTTCTGCTGAAAACCACACAATGGATTCCTATGAAAGGAAGTACAAGTTACTGCTAAGTACGCTTAGAATTACTTTCCAGGGTCAGTGCTGGTCTAAAAGATGCAGCACTGGGTTCTCTCCTGATAACAGGTGAGTAAATCGGAATTCGTAGTTTGACTGATTTTAGAGGAATCTTTGTACATTTCAAAAATGGACACTTAGAAACTTTTCTGGTGAAGACCACACAATGGATTCCTGAGGAAGGAAATACAAGTTACTGGTAAGTACTCTTAGAATTACTTTCCAGGGTCAATGCTGGGCTAAAAGATGCAGCACTGGGTTCTCTCCGGATAACAGGTGAGTAAATCGGAATTCATGGTTCGACTGATTTTCGAGGAATATTTGTACGTTTCAAAAATGGACACTTAGAAACTTTTCTGCTGAAAACCACACAATGGATTCCTGAGGAAGGAAATACAAGTTACTGGTAAGTACTCTTAGAATTACTTTCCAGGGTCAATGCTGGGCTAAAAGATGCAGCACTGGGTTCTTTCCGGATAACAGGTGAGTAAATCGGAATTCATAGTTCCGTTGATTTTAGAGAAATATTTGTACATTTCAAAAATGGAGACTTAGAAACTTTTCTGCTGAAAACCACACAATGGATTCTTATGGAAGGAAATACAAGTTACTGGTAAGTATGCTTAGAATTACTTTTCAGCGTAAGTGCTGGGGAACAGATGGAGCACTGGGTTCTCTCCTGATAACAGGTGAGCAAATCCGAATTCGTAGTTCGACTGATTTTAGAGGAATATTGCTACATTTCAAAAATGGACACTTATAAACTTTTCTGGTGAAAACTACACAATGGATTCCTAAGGAAGGAAATACAAGTTACTGGTAAGTACGCTTTGAATTAATTTTCGGGGACAGTGCTGGGCTAAAAGATGCAGCACTGGGTTCTCTCCTGATAACAGGTGAGTAAATCAGAATTCGTAGTTCGGCTGATTTAAGAGGTATATTTGTACGTTTTAAAAATGTACACTTAGAAACTTTTCTGCTGAAAACCACTCAATGGATTCCTTTGGAAGGAGATACAAGTTACTGGTAAGTACGGTTATAATTACTTTTCAGGGTCAGTGCTGGTCTAAAAGATGCAGCACTGAGTTCTCTCCTGATAACAGGTGAGTAAATCGGAATTCGTAGTTCAACTGATTTTAGAGGAATATATACGTTTCAAAAATTGACACTTAGAAACTCTTCTGCTGAAAACACACAATGGATTCCTATGGAAGGAAATACAAGTTACTGGTAAGTACACTTAGAATTACTTTTCAGGGTTGTGCTGGGCTAACAGATGCAGCACTGGGTTCTCTCCTGATAACAGGTGAGTAAATCAGAATTCGTAGTTCGGCTGACTTTAGAGATATATATTTGTATGTTTTAAAAATGGACACTTGGAAACTTTTCTGCTGAAAACCACTCAATGGATTCCTATGGAAGGAAATATAAGTTACTGGTAAGTACGCTTAGAATTACTTTCCAGGGTCAGTGCAGGGCTAAAAGATGCAGCACTGGGTTCTCTCCGGATAACAGGTGAGTAAATCGGAATTTGTAGTTCGGCTGATTTTCGAGGAATATTTGTACGTTTCAAAAATGGACACTTAGAAACTTTTCTGGTGAAAACCACACAATGGATTCCTAAGGAAGGAAATACAAGTTACTGGTAAGTATGCTTTGAATTAATTTTCGGGGACAGTGCTGGGCTAAAAGATGCAGCACTGGGTTCTCTGCTGATAACAGGTGAGTAAATCGGAATTCGTAGTTTGACTGATTTTAGAGGAATATTTGTACATTTCAAAAATGGACACTTAGAAACTTCTCTGCTGAAGACCACACAATGGATTCCTATGGAAGGAAATACAAGTTACTGGTAAGTATGCTTAGAATTACTTTCCAGGGTCAGTGCTGGCCTAAAAGATGCAGCACTGGGTTCTCTCCTGATAACAGGTGAGTAAATCGGAATTCGTAGTTTGACTTATTTTAGAGGAATATTTGTACATTTCAAAAATGGACACTTAGAAACTTTTCTGGTGAAGACCACACAATGGATTCCTGAGGAAGGAAATACAAGTTACTGGTAAGTACTCTTAGAATTACTTTCCAGGGTCAATGCTGGGCTAAAAGATGCAGCACTGGGTTCTCTCCGGATAACAGGTGAGTAAATCGGGATTCATGGTTCGACTGATTTTCGAGGAATATTTGTACATTTCAAAAATGGACACTTAGAAACTTTTCTGCTGAAAACCACACAATGGATTCCTATGGAAGGAAATACAAGTTACTGCTAAGTACGCTTAGAATTACTTTCCAGGGTCAATGCTGGTCTAAAAGATGCAGCACTGGGTTCTTTCCTGATAACAGGTGAGTAAATCGGAATTCGTAGTTTGACTGATTTTAGAGGAATATTTTTACATTTCAAAAATGGACACTTAGAAACTTTTCTGGTGAAGACCACACAATGGATTCCTATGGAAGGAAATACAAGTTACTGGTAAGTACTCTTAGAATTACTTTCCAGGGTTAGTGCTGGGCTAAAAGATGCAGCACTGGGTTCTCTCCTGATAACAGGTGAGTAAATAGGAATTCATAGTTCCATTGATTTTAGAGGAATATTTGTACGTTTCAAAAATGGAGACTTAGAAACTTTTCTGCTGAAAACCACACAATGGATTCTTATGGAAGGAAATACAAGTTACTGGTAAGTATGCTTAGAATTACTTTTCAGCGTAAGTGCTGGGCTAACAGATGGAGCACTGGGTTCTCTCCTGATAACAGGTGAGCAAATCTGAATTCGTAGTTCGACTGATTTTAGAGGAATATTTTTACATTTCAAAAATGGACACATAAACTTTTCTGCTGAAAACCACACAATGGATTCCTATGGAAGGAAATACAAGTTACTGCTAAGTATGCTTAGAATTACTTTCCAGGGTCAGTGCTGGTCTAAAAGATGCAGCACTGGGTTCCCTCCTGATAACAGGTGAGTAAATCGGAATTCGTAGTTTTGCTGATTTTAGAGGTATATTTGTACGTTTCAAAAATTTACACTTAGAAACTTTTCTGCTGAAAACCACACAATGGATTCCTATGGAAGGAAATATAAGTTACTGGCAAGTACGCTTAGAATTACTTTCCAGGGTCAGTGCAGGGCTAAAAGATGCAGCACTGGGTTCTCTCCTGATAACAGGTGAGTAAATCGGAATTCGTAGTTCGGCTGATTTTAGAGGTATATTTTTACGTTTCAAAAATGGACACTTAGAAACTTTTCTGCTGAAAACCACGCAATGGATTCCTATGGAAGGAAATACAAGTTACTGCTAAGTATGCTTAGAATTACTTTCCAGGGTCAGTGCTGGTCTAAAAGATGCAGCACTGGGTTCTCTCCTGATAACAGGTGAGTAAATCGGAATTCGTAGTTTGACTGATTTTAGAGGAATATTTGTACATTTCAAAAATGGACACTTAGAAACTTTTCTGGTGAAGACCACACAATGGATTCCTATGGAAGGAAATAAAAGTTACTGGTAAGTACGCTTAGAATTACTTTTCAGGGTCGTGCTGGGCTAACAGATGCAGCCCTGGGTTCTCTCCTGATAACAGGTGAGTAAATCGGAATTCGTAGTTTGGCTGATTTTAGAGGTATATTTGTACGTTTCAAAAATGTACACTTAGAAACTTTTCTGCTGAAAACCACACAATGGATTCCTATGGAAGGAAATATAAGTTACTGGTAAGTACGCTTAGAATTACTTTCCAGGGTCAGTGCAGGGCTAAAAGATGCAGCACTGGGTTCTCTCCTGATAACAGGTGAGTAAATCGGAATTCGTAGTTCGGCTGATTTTAGAGGTATATTTTTACGTTTCAAAAATGGACACTTAGAAACTTTTCTGCTGAAAACCACGCAATGGATTCCTATGGAAGGAAATACAAGTTACTGCTAAGTACGCTTAGAATTACTTTCCAGGGTCAGTGCTGGTCTAAAAGATGCAGCACTGGGTTCTCTCCTGATAACAGGTGAGTAAATCGGAATTCGTAGTTTGAATGATTTTAGAGGAATATTTGTACATTTCAAAAATGGACACGTAGAAACTTTTCTGGTGAAGACCACACAATGGATTCCTATGGAAGGAAATACAAGTTACTGGTAAGTACGCTTAGAATTACTTTTCAGGGTCGTGCTGGGCTAACAGATGCAGCCCTGGGTTCTCTCCTGATAACAGGTGAGTAAATCGGAATTCGTAGTTCGGCTGATTTTAGAGGAATATTTGTGTGTTTCAAAAATGGACACTTAGAAACTTTTCTGGTGAAGACCACACAATGGATTCCTATGGCAGGAAATATAAGTTACTGGTAAGTACGCTTAGAATTACTTACCAGGGTCAGTGCAGGGCTAAAAGATGCAGCACTGGGTTCTCTCCTGATAACAGGTGAGTAAATCGTAATTCGTAGTTCGGCTGATTTTAGAGGAATATTTGTGTGTTTCAAAAATGGACACTTAGAAACTTTTCTGGTGAAGACCACACAATGGATTCCTATGGCAGGAAATATAAGTTACTGGTAAGTACGCTTAGAATTACTTACCAGGGTCAGTGCAGGGCTAAAAGATGCAGCACTGGGTTCTCTCCTGATAACAGGTGAGTAAATCGGAATTCGTAGTTCGGCTGATTTTAGAGGAATATTTTTACGTTTCAAAAATGTACACTTCGAAACTTTTCTGCTGAAAACCACACAATGGATTCCTATGGAAGGAAGTACAAGTTACTGCTAAGTACGCTTAGAATTACTTTCCAGGTTCAGTGCTGGTCTAAAAGATGCAGCACTGGGTTCTCTCCTGATAACAGGTGAGTAAATCTGAATTCGTAGTTTGACTGATTTTAGAGGAATATTTGTACATTTCAAAAATGGACACTTAGAAACTTTTCTGGGGAAGACCACACAATGGATTCCTGAGGAAGGAAATACAAGTTACTGGTAAGTACTCTTAGAATTACTTTCCAGGGTCAATGCTGGGCTAAAAGATGCAGCACTGGGTTCTCTCTGGATAACAGGTGAGTAAATCGGAATTCATGGTTCGACTGATTATCGAGGAATATTTGTATGTTTCAAAAATGGACAGTTAGAAACTTTTCTGCTGAAAACCACACAATCCATTCCTATGGAAGGAAATACAAGTTACTGGTAAGTATGCTTAAAATTACTTTTCAGCGTAAGTGCTGGGCTAACAGATGCAGCACTGGGTTCTCTCCTGATAACAGGTGAGTAAATCCGAATTTGTAGTTCAACTGATTTTAGAGGAATATTTGTACGTTTAAAAAATGGACACTTAGAAAGTTTTCTGCTGAAAACCACACAATGGATTCCTATGGAAGGAAATACAAGTTACTGGTAAGTACACTTAGAATTACTTTCCAGGGTCAGTGCTGGTCTAAAAGTTGCAGCACTGGGTTCTCTACTGATAACAGGTGAGTAAATCGGAATTCGTAGTTCGGCTGATTTTAGAGGAATATTTGTACGTTTAAAAAACTGGACACTTAGAAACTTTTCTGCTGAAAACCACACAATGGATTCCTATGGAAGGAAAAACAAGTTTCTGGTAAGTACACTTAGAATTACTTTCCAGGGTCAGTTCTGGGCTAAAAGATGCAGCCATGGGTTCTCTCCTGATAACAGGTGAGTCAATCGGAATTCGTAGTTCAGCTGATTTTAGAGGAATATTTGTACGTTTCAAAAATGTAGACATAGAAACTTTTCTGCTGAAAACCACACAATGCATTTCTATGGAAGGAAATACAAGTTACTGGTGAGTACTCTTAGAATTACTTTCCAGGGTCAGTGCTGGGCTAAAAGATGCAGCACTGGGTTCTCTCCTGATAACAGGTGAAAAAATCGGAATTCATAGTTCAACAGATTTTCGAGGAATATTTGAACGTTTCAAAAATGGACAGTTAGAAACTTTTCTGGTGAAAACCACACAATGGATTCCGATGGAAGGAAATGCAAGTTACTGGTAAGTACACTTAGAATTACTTTTCAGGGTCAGTGCTGGGCTAAAAGATGCAGCACTGGGTTCTCTCCTGATAACAGGTGAGTAAATCGGAATTCATAGTTCGACTGATTTTCGAGGACTATTTTTACGTTTCAAAAATGGACAGTTAGAAACTTTTCTGGTGAAAACCACACAATGGATTCCTATTGAAGGAAAGACAAGTTACTGGTAAGTACGCTTAGAATAACTTTTCAGGGTCGTGCTGGGCTAACAGATGCAGCACTGGGTTCTCTCCTGATAACAGGTGAGTAAATCGGAATTCGTAGTTCGGCTGATTTTAGAGGAATATTTGTATGTTTCAAAAATGGACACTTAGAAACTTTTCTGGTGAAAACCACACAATGGATTCCTAAGGAAGGAAATACAAGTTACTGGTAAGTATGCTTTGAATTAATTTTCGGGGACAGTGCTGGGCTAAAAGATGCAGCACTGGGTTCTCTGCTGATAACAGGTGAGTAAATCGGAATTCGTAGTTTGACTGATTTTAGAGGAATATTTGTACATTTCAAAAATGGACACTTAGAAACTTCTCTGCTGAAGACCACACAATGGATTCCTATGGAAGGAAATACAAGTTACTGGTAAGTATGCTTAGAATTACTTTCCAGGGTCAGTGCTGGCCTAAAAGATGCAGCACTGGGTTCTCTCCTGATAACAGGTGAGTAAATCGGAATTCGTAGTTTGACTTATTTTAGAGGAATATTTGTACATTTCAAAAATGGACACTTAGAAACTTTTCTGGTGAAGACCACACAATGGATTCCTGAGGAAGGAAATACAAGTTACTGGTAAGTACTCTTAGAATTACTTTCCAGGGTCAATGCTGGGCTAAAAGATGCAGCACTGGGTTCTCTCCGGATAACAGGTGAGTAAATCGGGATTCATGGTTCGACTGATTTTCGAGGAATATTTGTACATTTCAAAAATGGACACTTAGAAACTTTTCTGCTGAAAACCACACAATGGATTCCTATGGAAGGAAATACAAGTTACTGCTAAGTACGCTTAGAATTACTTTCCAGGGTCAATGCTGGTCTAAAAGATGCAGCACTGGGTTCTTTCCTGATAACAGGTGAGTAAATCGGAATTCGTAGTTTGACTGATTTTAGAGGAATATTTTTACATTTCAAAAATGGACACTTAGAAACTTTTCTGGTGAAGACCACACAATGGATTCCTATGGAAGGAAATACAAGTTACTGGTAAGTACTCTTAGAATTACTTTCCAGGGTTAGTGCTGGGCTAAAAGATGCAGCACTGGGTTCTCTCCTGATAACAGGTGAGTAAATAGGAATTCATAGTTCCATTGATTTTAGAGGAATATTTGTACGTTTCAAAAATGGAGACTTAGAAACTTTTCTGCTGAAAACCACACAATGGATTCTTATGGAAGGAAATACAAGTTACTGGTAAGTATGCTTAGAATTACTTTTCAGCGTAAGTGCTGGGCTAACAGATGGAGCACTGGGTTCTCTCCTGATAACAGGTGAGCAAATCTGAATTCGTAGTTCGACTGATTTTAGAGGAATATTTTTACATTTCAAAAATGGACACATAAACTTTTCTGCTGAAAACCACACAATGGATTCCTATGGAAGGAAATACAAGTTACTGCTAAGTATGCTTAGAATTACTTTCCAGGGTCAGTGCTGGTCTAAAAGATGCAGCACTGGGTTCCCTCCTGATAACAGGTGAGTAAATCGGAATTCGTAGTTTTGCTGATTTTAGAGGTATATTTGTACGTTTCAAAAATTTACACTTAGAAACTTTTCTGCTGAAAACCACACAATGGATTCCTATGGAAGGAAATATAAGTTACTGGCAAGTACGCTTAGAATTACTTTCCAGGGTCAGTGCAGGGCTAAAAGATGCAGCACTGGGTTCTCTCCTGATAACAGGTGAGTAAATCGGAATTCGTAGTTCGGCTGATTTTAGAGGTATATTTTTACGTTTCAAAAATGGACACTTAGAAACTTTTCTGCTGAAAACCACGCAATGGATTCCTATGGAAGGAAATACAAGTTACTGCTAAGTATGCTTAGAATTACTTTCCAGGGTCAGTGCTGGTCTAAAAGATGCAGCACTGGGTTCTCTCCTGATAACAGGTGAGTAAATCGGAATTCGTAGTTTGACTGATTTTAGAGGAATATTTGTACATTTCAAAAATGGACACTTAGAAACTTTTCTGGTGAAGACCACACAATGGATTCCTATGGAAGGAAATAAAAGTTACTGGTAAGTACGCTTAGAATTACTTTTCAGGGTCGTGCTGGGCTAACAGATGCAGCCCTGGGTTCTCTCCTGATAACAGGTGAGTAAATCGGAATTCGTAGTTTGGCTGATTTTAGAGGTATATTTGTACGTTTCAAAAATGTACACTTAGAAACTTTTCTGCTGAAAACCACACAATGGATTCCTATGGAAGGAAATATAAGTTACTGGTAAGTACGCTTAGAATTACTTTCCAGGGTCAGTGCAGGGCTAAAAGATGCAGCACTGGGTTCTCTCCTGATAACAGGTGAGTAAATCGGAATTCGTAGTTCGGCTGATTTTAGAGGTATATTTTTACGTTTCAAAAATGGACACTTAGAAACTTTTCTGCTGAAAACCACGCAATGGATTCCTATGGAAGGAAATACAAGTTACTGCTAAGTACGCTTAGAATTACTTTCCAGGGTCAGTGCTGGTCTAAAAGATGCAGCACTGGGTTCTCTCCTGATAACAGGTGAGTAAATCGGAATTCGTAGTTTGAATGATTTTAGAGGAATATTTGTACATTTCAAAAATGGACACGTAGAAACTTTTCTGGTGAAGACCACACAATGGATTCCTATGGAAGGAAATACAAGTTACTGGTAAGTACGCTCAGAATTACTTTTCAGGGTCGTGCTGGGCTAACAGATGCAGCCCTGGGTTCTCTCCTGATAACAGGTGAGTAAATCGGAATTCGTAGTTCGGCTGATTTTAGAGGAATATTTGTGTGTTTCAAAAATGGACACTTAGAAACTTTTCTGGTGAAGACCACACAATGGATTCCTATGGCAGGAAATATAAGTTACTGGTAAGTACGCTTAGAATTACTTACCAGGGTCAGTGCAGGGCTAAAAGATGCAGCACTGGGTTCTCTCCTGATAACAGGTGAGTAAATCGTAATTCGTAGTTCGGCTGATTTTAGAGGAATATTTGTGTGTTTCAAAAATGGACACTTAGAAACTTTTCTGGTGAAGACCACACAATGGATTCCTATGGCAGGAAATATAAGTTACTGGTAAGTACGCTTAGAATTACTTACCAGGGTCAGTGCAGGGCTAAAAGATGCAGCACTGGGTTCTCTCCTGATAACAGGTGAGTAAATCGGAATTCGTAGTTCGGCTGATTTTAGAGGAATATTTTTACGTTTCAAAAATGTACACTTCGAAACTTTTCTGCTGAAAACCACACAATGGATTCCTATGGAAGGAAGTACAAGTTACTGCTAAGTACGCTTAGAATTACTTTCCAGGTTCAGTGCTGGTCTAAAAGATGCAGCACTGGGTTCTCTCCTGATAACAGGTGAGTAAATCTGAATTCGTAGTTTGACTGATTTTAGAGGAATATTTGTACATTTCAAAAATGGACACTTAGAAACTTTTCTGGGGAAGACCACACAATGGATTCCTGAGGAAGGAAATACAAGTTACTGGTAAGTACTCTTAGAATTACTTTCCAGGGTCAATGCTGGGCTAAAAGATGCAGCACTGGGTTCTCTCTGGATAACAGGTGAGTAAATCGGAATTCATGGTTCGACTGATTATCGAGGAATATTTGTATGTTTCAAAAATGGACAGTTAGAAACTTTTCTGCTGAAAACCACACAATCCATTCCTATGGAAGGAAATACAAGTTACTGGTAAGTATGCTTAAAATTACTTTTCAGCGTAAGTGCTGGGCTAACAGATGCAGCACTGGGTTCTCTCCTGATAACAGGTGAGTAAATCCGAATTTGTAGTTCAACTGATTTTAGAGGAATATTTGTACGTTTAAAAAATGGACACTTAGAAAGTTTTCTGCTGAAAACCACACAATGGATTCCTATGGAAGGAAATACAAGTTACTGGTAAGTACACTTAGAATTACTTTCCAGGGTCAGTGCTGGTCTAAAAGTTGCAGCACTGGGTTCTCTACTGATAACAGGTGAGTAAATCGGAATTCGTAGTTCGGCTGATTTTAGAGGAATATTTGTACGTTTAAAAAACTGGACACTTAGAAACTTTTCTGCTGAAAACCACACAATGGATTCCTATGGAAGGAAAAACAAGTTTCTGGTAAGTACACTTAGAATTACTTTCCAGGGTCAGTTCTGGGCTAAAAGATGCAGCCATGGGTTCTCTCCTGATAACTGGTGAGTAAATCGGAATTCGTAGTTCAGCTGATTTTAGAGGAATATTTGTACGTTTCAAAAATGTAGACATAGAAACTTTTCTGCTGAAAACCACACAATGCATTTCTATGGAAGGAAATACAAGTTACTGGTGAGTACTCTTAGAATTACTTTCCAGGGTCAGTGCTGGGCTAAAAGATGCAGCACTGGGTTCTCTCCTGATAACAGGTGAAAAAATCGGAATTCATAGTTCAACAGATTTTCGAGGAATATTTGAACGTTTCAAAAATGGACAGTTAGAAACTTTTCTGGTGAAAACCACACAATGGATTCCGATGGAAGGAAATGCAAGTTACTGGTAAGTACACTTAGAATTACTTTTCAGGGTCAGTGCTGGGCTAAAAGATGCAGCACTGGGTTCTCTCCTGATAACAGGTGAGTAAATCGGAATTCATAGTTCGACTGATTTTCGAGGACTATTTTTACGTTTCAAAAATGGACAGTTAGAAACTTTTCTGGTGAAAACCACACAATGGATTCCTATTGAAGGAAAGACAAGTTACTGGTAAGTACGCTTAGAATAACTTTTCAGGGTCGTGCTGGGCTAACAGATGCAGCACTGGGTTCTCTCCTGATAACAGGTGAGTAAATCGGAATTCGTAGTTCGGCTGATTTTAGAGGAATATTTGTATGTTTCAAAAATGTAGACTTAGAAAATTTTCTGCTGAAAACCACACAATGGATTCCAATGGAAGGAAATACAAGCTACTGGTAAGCATGCTTAGAATAACTTTTCAGGGTCAGTGCTGGTCTAAAAGATGCAGCACTGGGTTCTCTCCTGATAACAGGTGAGTAAATCGGAATTCGTAGTTCGACTGTCTTTAGAGGAATATTTGTACGTTTCAAAAATGGACACTTAGAAACTTTTCTGCTGAAAACCACACAAAGCATTTCTATAGAAGGAAATGCAAGTTACTGGTAAGTACGCTTAGAATTACTTTCCAGGGTCAGTGCTGCTCTAAAAGATGCAGCACTGGGTTCTCTCCTGATAACAGGTGAGTAAATCAGAATTCATAGTTCCGTTGATTTTAGAGGAATATTTGTACGTTTCAAAAATGGAGACTTAGAAACTTTTCTGCTGAAAACCACACAATGGATTCCTATGGAAGGAAATACAAGTTACTGGTAAATACGCTTAGAATTTCTTACCAGGGTCAGTGCTGGGCTAAAAGATGCAGCACTGGGTTCTCTCCTGATAACAAGTGAGTAAATCGGAATTCGTAGTTCAGCTGATTTTAGAGGAATATTTGTACGTTTCAAAAATGGACACTTAGAAACTCTTCTGCTGAAAACCACACAATGGATTCCTATGGAAGGGAATACAAGTTACTGGTAAGTATGCTTAGAATTACTTTTCAGCGTAAGTGCTGGGCTAACAGATGCAGCACTGGGTTCTCTCCTGATAACAGGTGAGCAAATCTGAATTCGTAGTTCAACTGATTTTAGAGGAATATTTCTACATTTCAAAAATGGACACTTAGTAACTTATCTGCTGAAAACCACACAATGGATTCCTATGGAAGGAAATACAAGTTACTGGTAAGTACACTTAGAATTACTTTTCAGGGTCGTGCTGGGCTAACAGATGCAGCACTGGTTTCTCTCCTGATAACAGGTGAGTAAATCGGAATTCGTAGTTTGACTGATTTTAGAGGAATATTTGTACATTTCAAAAATGGACACTTAGAAACTTTTCTGGTGAAGACCACACAATGGATTCCTATGGAAGGAAATACAAGTTACTGGTAAGTACTCTTAGAATTACTTTCCAGGGTCAGTGCTGGGCTAAAAGATGCAGCACTGGGTTCTCTCCTGATAACAGGTGAGTAAATCGGAATTCATAGTTCCGTTGATTTTAGAGGAATATGTGTACGTTTCAAAAATGGAGACTTAGAAACTTTTCTGCTGAAAACCACACAATGGATTCCTATGGAAGGGAATACAAGTTACTGGTAAGTATGCTTAGAATTACTTTTCAGCGTAAGTGCTGGGCTAACAGATGCAGCACTGGGTTCTCTCCTGATAACAGGTGAGCAAATCTGAATTCGTAGTTCAACTGATTTTAGAGGAATATTTCTACATTTCAAAAATGGACACTTAGTAACTTATCTGCTGAAAACCACACAATGGATTCCTATGGAAGGAAATACAAATTACTGGTAAGTACGCTTAGAATTACTTTTCAGGGTCAGTGCTGGGCTAACAGATGCAGCCCTGGGTTCTCTCCTGATAACAGGTGAGTAAATCGGAAGTTGTAGTTCAGCTGATTTTAGAGGAATATTTGTATGTTTCAAAAATGGACACTTAGAAACTTTTCTGCTAAAAACCACACAATGGATTCCTATGGAAGGAAATACAAGTTACTGGTAAATACGCATAGAATTTCTTTCCAGGGTCAGTGCTGGGCTAAAAGATGCAGCACTGGGTTCTCTCCTGATAACAAGTGAGTAAATCAGAATTCATAGTTCAGCTGATTTTAGAGGAATATTTGTACGTTTCAAAAATGTAGACTTAGAAACTTTTCTGCTGAAAACCACACAATGGATTCCTATGGAAGGAAATACAAGTTACTGGTAAGTACGCTTAGAATTTCTTTCCAGGGTCAGTGCTGGGCTAAAAGATGCAGCACTGGGTTCTCTCCTGATAACAGGTGAGTAAATCGGAATTCATAGTTCGACTGATTTTCGAGGAATATTTTTACGTTTCAAAAATGGACAGTTAGAAACTTTTCTGGTGAAAACCACACAATGGATTCCTATTGAAGGAAACACAAGTTACTGGTAAGTACGCTTAGAATTACTTTTCAGGGTCGTGCTGGGCTAACAGATGCAGCACTGGGTTCTGTCCTGATAACAGGTGAGTAAATCGGAATTCGTAGTTCGGCTGATTTGAGAGGAATATTTGTATGTTTCAAAAATGTAGACTTAGAAACTTTTCTGCTGAAAACCACACAATGGATTCCAATGGAAGGAAATACAAGTTACTGGTAAGTACGCTTAGAATTTCTTTCCAGGGTCAGTGCTGGGCTAAAAGATGCAGCACTGGGTTCTCTCCTGATAACAAGTGAGTAAATCGGAATTCGTAGTTCGGCTGATTTTAGAGGAATATTTGTACGTTTCAAAAATATAGACTTAGAAACTTTTCTGCTGAAAACCACACAAAGGATTCCAATGGAAGGAAATACAAGCTACTGGTAAGTACGCTTAGAATAACTTTTCAGGGTCAGTGCTGGTCTAAAAGATACAGCACTGGGTTCTCTCCTGATAACAGGTGAGTAAATCGGAATTCATAGTTTGACTGATTTTCGAGGAATATTTTTACGTTTCAAAAATGGACAGTTAGAAACTTTTCTGGTGAAAACCACACAATGAATTCCTATTGAAGGAAACACAAGTTACTGGTAAGTACGCTTAGAATTACTTTTCAGGGTCATGCTGGGCTAACAGATGCAGCACTGGGTTCTCTCCTGATAACAGGTGAGTAAATCGGAATTCGTAGTTCGGCTGATTTTAGAGGAATATTAGTATGTTTCAAAAATGTAGACTTAGAAACTTTTCTGCTGAAAACCACACAATGGATTCCAATGGAAGGAAATACAAGCTACTGGTAAGTACGCTTAGAATAACTTTTCAGGGTCAGTGCTGGTCTAAAAGATGCAGCACTGGGTTCTCTCCTTATAACAGGTGAGTAAATCGGAATTCGTAGTTCGACTGTCTTTAGAGGAATATTTGTACGTTTCAAAAATGGACACTTAAAACTTTTCTGCTGAAAACCACACAAAGCATTTCTATAGAAGGAAATGCAAGTTACTGGTAAGTACGCTTAGAATTACTTTCCAGGGTCAGTGCCGCTCTAAAAGATGCAGCACTGGGTTCTCTCCTGATAACAGGTGAGTAAATCGGAATTTGTAGTTCGACTGATTTTAGAGGAATATTTGTACATTTCAAAAATGGACAGTTAGAAACTTTTCTGGTGAAAACCACACAATGGATACCTATGGAAGGAAATACAAGGTACTGGTAAGTACACTTAGAATTACTTTTCAGGGTCAGTGCTGGGCTAACAGATGCAGCCCTGGGTTCTCTCCTGATAACAGGTGAGTAAATCGGAATTTGTAGTTCGGCTGATTTTAGAGGAATATTTGTACGTTTCAAAAATGGACACTTAGAAACTTTTCTGCTAAAAACCACACAATGGATTCCTATGGAAGTAAATACAAGTTACTGGTAAATACGCATAGAATTTCTTTCCAGGGTCAGTGCTGGGCTAAAAGATGCAGCATTGGGTTCTCACCTGATAACAAGTGAGTAAATCAGAATTCATAGTTCAGCTGATTTTAGAGGAATATTTGTACGTTTCAAAAATGTAGACTTAGAAACTTTTCTGCTGAAAACCACACAATGGATTCCTATGGAAGGAAATACAAGTTACTGGTAAGTACGCTTAGAATTTCTTTCCAGGGTCAGTGCTGGGCTAAAAGATGCAGCACTGGGTTCTCTCCTGATAACAAGTGAGTAAATCGGAATTCGTAGTTCGGCTGATTTTAGAGGAATATTTGTACGTTTCAAAAATGTAGACTTAGAAACTTTTCTGCTGAAAACCACACAATGGATTCCTATGGAAGGAAATACAAGCTACTGGTAAGTACGCTTAGAATTACTTTTCAGGGTCAGTGCTGGTCTAAAAGATGCAGCCACTGGGTTCTCTCCTGATAACAGGTGAGTAAGTCGGAACTTGTAGTTCGACTGATTTTAGAGGAATATTTGTACATTTCAAAAATGGACACTTAGAAACTTTTCTGATGAGGACCACACAATGGATTCCTATGGAAGGAAATACAAGTTACTGGTAAATACGCTTAGAATTTCTTTCCAGGGTCAGTGCTGGGCTAAAAGATGCAGCACTGGGTTCTCTCCTGATAACAAGTGAGTAAATCGGAATTCGTAGTTCAGCTGATTTTAGAGGAATATTTGTACGTTTCAAAAATGTAGACTTAGAAACTTTTCTGCTGAAAACCACACAATGGATTCCTATGGAAGGAAATACAAGTTACTGGTAAGTACGCTTAGAATTTCTTTCCAGGGTCAGTGCTGGGCTAAAAGATGCAGCACTGGGTTCTCTCCTGATAACAAGTGAGTAAATCAGAATTCGTAGTTCGGCTGATTTTAGAGGAATATTTGTACGTTTCAAAAATGTAGACTTAGAAACTTTTCTGCTGAAAACCACACAATGGATTCCAATGGAAGGAAATACAAGCTACTGGTAAGTACGCTTAGAATAACTTTTCAGGGTCAGTGCTGGTCTAAAAGATGCAGCACTGGGTTCTCTCCTGATAACAGGTGAGTAAATCCGAATTCATATTTTGACTGATTTTCGAGGAATATTTTTACGTTTCAAAAATGGACAGTTAGAAACTTTTCTGGTGAAAACCACACAATGGATTCCTATTGAAGGAAACACAAGTTACTGGTAAGTACGCTTAGAATTACTTTTCAGGGTCGTGCTGGGCTAACAGATGCAGCACTGGGTTCTGTCCTGATAACAGGTGAGTAAATCGGAATTCGTAGTTCGGCTGATTTTAGAGGAATATTTGTATGTTTCAAAAATGTAGACTTAGAAACTTTTCTGCTGAAAACCACACAATGGATTCCAATGGAAGGAAATACAAGTTACTGGTAAGTATGCTTAGAATTTCTTTCCAGGGTCAGTGCTGGGCTAAAAGATGCAGCACTGGGTTCTCTCCTGATAACAAGTGAGTAAATCGGAATTCGTAGTTCGGCTGATTTTAGAGGAATATTTGTACGTTTCAAAAATATAGACTTAGAAACTTTTCTGCTGAAAACCACACAATGGATTCCAATGGAAGGAAATACAAGCTACTGGTAAGTACGCTTAGAATAACTTTTCAGGGTCAGTGCTGGTCTAAAAGATGCAGCACTGGGTTCTCTCCTGATAACAGGTGAGTAAATCGGAATTCGTAGTTCGACTGTCTTTAGAGGAATATTTGTATGTTTCAAAAATGGACACTTAAAACTTTTCTGCTGAAAACCACACAAAACATTTCTATAGAAGGAAATGCAAGTTACTGGTAAGTACGCTTAGAATTACTTTCCAGGGTCAGTGCCGCTCTAAAAGATGCAGCACTGGGTTCTCTCCTGATAACAGGTGAGTAAATCGGAATTTGTAGTTCGACTGATTTTAGAGGAATATTTGTACATTTCAAAAATGGACAGTTAGAAACTTTTCTGGTGAAAACCACACAATGGATACCTATGGAAGGAAATACAAGGTACTGGTAAGTACACTTAGAATTACTTTTCAGGGTCAGTGCTGGGCTAACAGATGCAGCCCTGGGTTCTCTCCTGATAACAGGTGAGTAAATCGGAATTTGTAGTTCGGCTGATTTTAGAGGAATATTTGTACGTTTCAAAAATGGACACTTAGAAACTTTTCTGCTAAAAACCACACAATGGATTCCTATGGAAGGAAATACAAGTTACTGGTAAATACGCATAGAATTTCTTTCCAGGGTCAGTGCTGGGCTAAAAGATGCAGCACTGGGTTCTCTCCTGATAACAAGTGAGTAAATCAGAATTCATAGTTCAGCTGATTTTAGAGGAATATTTGTACGTTTCAAAAATGTAGACTTAGAAACTTTTCTGCTGAAAACCACACAATGGATTCCTATGGAAGGAAATACAAGTTACTGGTAAGTACGCTTAGAATTTCTTTCCAGGGTCAGTGCTGGGCTAAAAGATGCAGCACTGGGTTCTCTCCTGATAACAGGTGAGTAAATCGGAATTCATAGTTCGACTGATTTTCGAGGAATATTTTTACGTTTCAAAAATGGACAGTTAGAAACTTTTCTGGTGAAAACCACACAATGGATTCCTATTGAAGGAAACACAAGTTACTGGTAAGTACGCTTAGAATTACTTTTCAGGGTCGTGCTGGGCTAACAGATGCAGCACTGGGTTCTGTCCTGATAACAGGTGAGTAAATCGGAATTCGTAGTTCGGCTGATTTGAGAGGAATATTTGTATGTTTCAAAAATGTAGACTTAGAAACTTTTCTGCTGAAAACCACACAATGGATTCCAATGGAAGGAAATACAAGTTACTGGTAAGTACGCTTAGAATTTCTTTCCAGGGTCAGTGCTGGGCTAAAAGATGCAGCACTGGGTTCTCTCCTGATAACAAGTGAGTAAATCGGAATTCGTAGTTCGGCTGATTTTAGAGGAATATTTGTACGTTTCAAAAATATAGACTTAGAAACTTTTCTGCTGAAAACCACACAAAGGATTCCAATGGAAGGAAATACAAGCTACTGGTAAGTACGCTTAGAATAACTTTTCAGGGTCAGTGCTGGTCTAAAAGATACAGCACTGGGTTCTCTCCTGATAACAGGTGAGTAAATCGGAATTCATAGTTTGACTGATTTTCGAGGAATATTTTTACGTTTCAAAAATGGACAGTTAGAAACTTTTCTGGTGAAAACCACACAATGAATTCCTATTGAAGGAAACACAAGTTACTGGTAAGTACGCTTAGAATTACTTTTCAGGGTCATGCTGGGCTAACAGATGCAGCACTGGGTTCTCTCCTGATAACAGGTGAGTAAATCGGAATTCGTAGTTCGGCTGATTTTAGAGGAATATTAGTATGTTTCAAAAATGTAGACTTAGAAACTTTTCTGCTGAAAACCACACAATGGATTCCAATGGAAGGAAATACAAGCTACTGGTAAGTACGCTTAGAATAACTTTTCAGGGTCAGTGCTGGTCTAAAAGATGCAGCACTGGGTTCTCTCCTTATAACAGGTGAGTAAATCGGAATTCGTAGTTCGACTGTCTTTAGAGGAATATTTGTACGTTTCAAAAATGGACACTTAAAACTTTTCTGCTGAAAACCACACAAAGCATTTCTATAGAAGGAAATGCAAGTTACTGGTAAGTACGCTTAGAATTACTTTCCAGGGTCAGTGCCGCTCTAAAAGATGCAGCACTGGGTTCTCTCCTGATAACAGGTGAGTAAATCGGAATTTGTAGTTCGACTGATTTTAGAGGAATATTTGTACATTTCAAAAATGGACAGTTAGAAACTTTTCTGGTGAAAACCACACAATGGATACCTATGGAAGGAAATACAAGGTACTGGTAAGTACACTTAGAATTACTTTTCAGGGTCAGTGCTGGGCTAACAGATGCAGCCCTGGGTTCTCTCCTGATAACAGGTGAGTAAATCGGAATTTGTAGTTCGGCTGATTTTAGAGGAATATTTGTACGTTTCAAAAATGGACACTTAGAAACTTTTCTGCTAAAAACCACACAATGGATTCCTATGGAAGTAAATACAAGTTACTGGTAAATACGCATAGAATTTCTTTCCAGGGTCAGTGCTGGGCTAAAAGATGCAGCATTGGGTTCTCACCTGATAACAAGTGAGTAAATCAGAATTCATAGTTCAGCTGATTTTAGAGGAATATTTGTACGTTTCAAAAATGTAGACTTAGAAACTTTTCTGCTGAAAACCACACAATGGATTCCTATGGAAGGAAATACAAGTTACTGGTAAGTACGCTTAGAATTTCTTTCCAGGGTCAGTGCTGGGCTAAAAGATGCAGCACTGGGTTCTCTCCTGATAACAAGTGAGTAAATCGGAATTCGTAGTTCGGCTGATTTTAGAGGAATATTTGTACGTTTCAAAAATGTAGACTTAGAAACTTTTCTGCTGAAAACCACACAATGGATTCCTATGGAAGGAAATACAAGCTACTGGTAAGTACGCTTAGAATTACTTTTCAGGGTCAGTGCTGGTCTAAAAGATGCAGCCACTGGGTTCTCTCCTGATAACAGGTGAGTAAGTCGGAACTTGTAGTTCGACTGATTTTAGAGGAATATTTGTACATTTCAAAAATGGACACTTAGAAACTTTTCTGATGAGGACCACACAATGGATTCCTATGGAAGGAAATACAAGTTACTGGTAAATACGCTTAGAATTTCTTTCCAGGGTCAGTGCTGGGCTAAAAGATGCAGCACTGGGTTCTCTCCTGATAACAAGTGAGTAAATCGGAATTCGTAGTTCAGCTGATTTTAGAGGAATATTTGTACGTTTCAAAAATGTAGACTTAGAAACTTTTCTGCTGAAAACCACACAATGGATTCCTATGGAAGGAAATACAAGTTACTGGTAAGTACGCTTAGAATTTCTTTCCAGGGTCAGTGCTGGGCTAAAAGATGCAGCACTGGGTTCTCTCCTGATAACAAGTGAGTAAATCAGAATTCGTAGTTCGGCTGATTTTAGAGGAATATTTGTACGTTTCAAAAATGTAGACTTAGAAACTTTTCTGCTGAAAACCACACAATGGATTCCAATGGAAGGAAATACAAGCTACTGGTAAGTACGCTTAGAATAACTTTTCAGGGTCAGTGCTGGTCTAAAAGATGCAGCACTGGGTTCTCTCCTGATAACAGGTGAGTAAATCCGAATTCATATTTTGACTGATTTTCGAGGAATATTTTTACGTTTCAAAAATGGACAGTTAGAAACTTTTCTGGTGAAAACCACACAATGGATTCCTATTGAAGGAAACACAAGTTACTGGTAAGTACGCTTAGAATTACTTTTCAGGGTCGTGCTGGGCTAACAGATGCAGCACTGGGTTCTGTCCTGATAACAGGTGAGTAAATCGGAATTCGTAGTTCGGCTGATTTTAGAGGAATATTTGTATGTTTCAAAAATGTAGACTTAGAAACTTTTCTGCTGAAAACCACACAATGGATTCCAATGGAAGGAAATACAAGTTACTGGTAAGTATGCTTAGAATTTCTTTCCAGGGTCAGTGCTGGGCTAAAAGATGCAGCACTGGGTTCTCTCCTGATAACAAGTGAGTAAATCGGAATTCGTAGTTCGGCTGATTTTAGAGGAATATTTGTACGTTTCAAAAATATAGACTTAGAAACTTTTCTGCTGAAAACCACACAATGGATTCCAATGGAAGGAAATACAAGCTACTGGTAAGTACGCTTAGAATAACTTTTCAGGGTCAGTGCTGGTCTAAAAGATGCAGCACTGGGTTCTCTCCTGATAACAGGTGAGTAAATCGGAATTCATAGTTTGACTAATTTTCGAAGAATATTTTTACGTTTCAAAAATGGACAGTTAGAAACTTTTCTGGTGAAAACCACACAATGGATTCCTATTGAAGGAAACACAAGTTACTGGTAAGTACGCTTAGAATTACTTTTCAGGGTTGTGCTGGGCTAACAGATGCAGCACTGGGTTCTCTCCTGATAACAGGTGAGTAAATCGGAATTCGTAGTTCGGCTGATTTTAGAGGAATATTTGTATGTTTCAAAAATGTAGACTTAGAAACTTTTCTGCTGAAAACCACACAATGGATTCCAATGGAAGGAAATACAAGCTACTGGTAAGTACGCTTAGAATAACTTTTCAGGGTCAGTGCTGGTCTAAAAGATGCAGCACTGGGTTCTCTCCTGATAACAGGTGAGTAAATCGGAATTCGTAGTTCGACTGTCTTTAGAGGAATATTTGTACGTTTCAAAAATGGACACTTAAAACTTTTCTGTTGAAAACCACACAAAGCATTTCTATAGAAGGAAATGCAAGTTACTGGTAAGTACGCTTAGAATTACTTTCCAGGGTCAGTGCCGCTCTAAAAGATGCAGCACTGGGTTCTCTCCTGATAACAGGTGAGTAAATCGGAATTTGTAGTTCGACTGATTTTAGAGGAATATTTGTACATTTCAAAAATGGACAGTTAGAAACTTTTCTGGTGAAAACCACACAATGGATACCTTTGGAAGGAAATACAAGGTACTGGTAAGTACACTTAGAATTACTTTTCAGGGTCAGTGCTGGGCTAACAGATGCAGCTCTGGGTTCTCTCCTGATAACAGGTGAGTAAATCAGAATTTGTAGTTCGGCTGATTTTAGAGGGATATTTGTACGTTTCAAAAATGGACACTTAAAATCTTTTCTGCTAAAAACCACACAATGGATTCCTATGGAAGGAAATACAAGTTACTGGTAAATACGCTTAGCATTTCTTTCCAGGGTCAGTGCTGGGCTAAAAGATGCAGCACTGGGTTCTCTCCTGATAACAAGTGAGTAAATCAGAATTCGTAGTTCAGCTGATTTTAGAGGAATATTTGTACGTTTCAAAAATGTAGACTTAGAAACTTTTCTGCTGAAAACCACACAATGGATTCCTATGGAAGGAAATACAAGCTACTAGTAAGTACGCTTAGAATTACTTTTCAGGGTCAGTGCTGGGCTAAAAGATGCAGCACTGGGTTCTCTCCTGATAACAAGTGAGTAAATCGAAATTCGTAGTTCGGCTGATTTTAGAGGAATATTTGTACATTTCAAAAATGGACACTTAGAAACTTTTCTGCTGAAAACCACACAATGCATTTCTATGGAAGGAAATTCAAGTTACTGGTAAGTGCGCTTAGAATTACTTTCCAGGCTCAGTGCTGCTCTAAAAGATGCAGCACTGGGTTCTCTCCTGATAACAGGTGAGTAAGTCGGAACTTGTAGTTCGACTGATTTTAGAGGAATATTTGTACATTTCAAAAATGGACACTTAGAAACTTTTCTGATGAGGACCACACAATGGATTCCTATGGAAGGAAATACAAGTTACTGGTAAATACACTTAGAATTTCTTTCCAGGGTCAGTGCTGGGCTAAAAGATGCAGCACTGGGTTCTCTCCTGATAACAAGTGAGTAAATCGGAATTCGTAGTTCAGCTGATTTTAGAGGAATATTTGTACATTTCAAAAATGTAGACTTAGAAACTTTTCTGCTGAAAACCACACAATGGATTCCTATGAAAGGAAATACAAGTTACTGGTAAGTACGCTTAGAATTTCTTTCCAGGGTCAGTGCTGGGCTAAAAGATGCAGCACTGGGTTCTCTCCTGATAACAAGTGAGTAAATCGGAATTCGTAGTTCGGCTGATTTTAGAGGAACATTTGTACGTTTCAAAAATGTAGACTTAGAAACTTTTCTGCTGAAAACCACACAATGGATTCCAATGGAAGGAAATACAAGCTACTGGTAAGTACGCTTAGAATAACTTTTCAGGGTCAGTGCTGGTCTAAAAGATGCAGCACTGGGTTCTCTCCTGATAACAGGTGAGTAAATCGGAATTCATAGTTCGACTGATTTTCGAGGAATATTTTTACGTTTCAAAAATGGACAGTTAGAAACTTTTCTTGTGAAAACCACACAATGGATTCCTATTGAAGGAAACACAAGTTACTGGTAAGTACGCTTAGAATTACTTTTCAGGGTCGTGCTGGGCTAACAGATGCAGCACTGGGTTCTGTCCTGATAAAAGGTGAGTAAATCGGAATTCGTAGTTCGGCTGATTTTAGAGGAATATTTGTATGTTTCAAAAATGTAGACTTAGAAACTTTTCTGCTGAAAACCACACAATGGATTCCAAAGGAAGGAAATACAAGTTACTCGTAAGTACGCTTAGAATTTCTTTCCAGGGTCAGTGCTGGGCTAAAAGATGCAGCACTGGGTTCTCTCCTGATAACAAGTGAGTAAATCGGAATTCGTAGTTCGGCTGATTTTAGAGGAATATTTGTACGTTTCAAAAATGTAGACTTAGAAACTTTTCTGCTGAAAACCAGACAATGGATTCCAATGGAAGGAAATACAAGCTACTGGTAAGTACGCTTAGAATAACTTTTCAGGGTCAGTGCTGGTCTAAAATATGCAGCACTGGGTTCTCTCCTGATAACAGGTGAGTAAATCGGAATTCATAGTTCGACTGATTTTCGAGGAATATTTTTACGTTTCAAAAATGGACAGTTAGAAACTTTTCTGGTGAAAACCACACAATGGATTCCTATTGAAGGAAACACTAGTTACTGGTAAGTACGCTTAGAATTACTTTTCAGGGTCGTGCTGGGCTAACAGATGCAGCACTGGGTTCTCTCCTGATAACAGGTGAGTAAATCGGAATTCGTAGTTCGGCTGATTTTAGAGGAATATTTGTATGTTTCAAAAATGTAGACTTAGAAACTTTTCTGCTGAAAACCACACAATGCATTTCTATGGAAGGAAATTCAAGTTACAGGTAAGTGCGCTTAGAATTACTTTCCAGGCTCAGTGCTGCTCTAAATGATGCAGCACTGGGTTCTCTCCTGATAACTGCTGAATAAGTCGCAACTTGTAGTACGACTGATTTTAGAGGAATATTTTTACATTTCAAAAATGGACACTTAGAAACTTTTCTGATGAGGACCACACAATGGATTCCTATGGAAGGAAATACAAGTTACTGGTAAATACGCTTAGAATTTCTTTCCAGGGTCAGTGCTGGGCTAAAAGATGCAGCACTGGGTTCTCTCCTGATAACAAGTGAGTAAATCGGAATTCGTAGTTCAGCTGATTTTAGAGGAATATTTGTACGTTTCAAAAATGTAGACTTAGAAACTTTTCTGCTGAAAACCACACAATGGATTCCTATGGAAGGAAATACAAGTTACTGGTAAGTACGCTTAGAATTTCTTTCCAGGGTTAGTGCTGGGCTAAAAGATGCAGCACTGGGTTCTCTCCTGATAACAAGTGAGTAAATCGGAATTCGTAGTTCGGCTGATTTTAGAGGAATATTTGTACGTTTCAAAAATGTAGACTTAGAAACTTTTCTGCTGAAAACCACACAATGGATTCCAAAGGAAGGAAATACAAGCTACTGGTAAGTACGCTTAGAATAACTTTTCAGGGTCAGTGCTGGTCTAAAAGATGCAGCACTGGGTTCTCTCCTGATAACAGGTGAGTAAATCGGAATTCATAGTTCGACTGATTTTCGAGGAATATTTTTACGTTTCAAAAATTGACAGTTAGAAACTTTTCTGGTGAAAACCTCACAATGGATTCCTATTGAAGGAAACACAAGTTACTGGTAAGTACGCTTAGAATTACTTTTCAGGGTCGTGCTGGGCTAACAGATGCAGCACTGGGTTGTGTCCTGATAACAGGTGAGTAAATCGGAATTCATAGTTCGGCTGATTTTAGAGGAATATTTGTATGTTTCAAAAATGTAGACTTAGAAACTTTTCTGCTGAAAACCACACAATGGATTCCAATGGAAGGAAATACAAGCTACTGGTAAGTACGCTTAGAATAACTTTTCAGGGTCAGTGCTGGTCTAAAAGATGCAGCACTGGGTTCTCTCCTGATAACAGGTGAGTAAATCGGAATTCGTAGTTCGACTGTCTTTAGAGGAATATTTGTACGTTTCAAAAATGGACACTTAAAACTTTTCTGCTGAAAACCACACAAAGCATTTCTATAGAAGGAAATGCAAGTTACTGGTAAGTACGCTTAGAATTACTTTCCAGGGTCAGTGCCGCTCTAAAAATGCAGCACTGGGTTCTCTCCTGATAACAGGTGAGTAAATCGGAATTTGTAGTTCGACTGATTTTAGAGGAATATTTGTACATTTCAAAAATGGACAGTTAGAAACTTTTCTGGTGAAAACCACACAATGGATACCTATGGAAGGAAATACAAGGTACTGGTAAGTACACTTAGAATTACTTTTCAGGGTCAGTGCTGGGCTAACAGATGCAGCTCTGGGTTCTCTCCTGATAACAGGTGAGTAAATCGGAATTTGTAGTTCGGCTAATTTTAGAGGAATATTTGTACGTTTCAAAAATGGACACTTAGAAACTTTTCTGCTGAAAACCACACAATGGATTCCTATGGAAGGAAAATCAAGTTACTGGTAAATATGCTTAGAATTTCTTTCCAGGGTCAGTGCTGGGCTAAAAGATGCAGCACTGGGTTCTCTTCTGATAACAAGTGAGTAAATCGGAATTCTTAGTTCAGCTGATTTTAGAGGAATATTTGTACGTTTCAAAAATGTAGACTTAGAAACTTTTCTGCTGAAAACCACACAATGGATTCCTATGGAAGGAAATACAAGTTACTGGTAAGTACGCTTAGAATTTCTTTCCAGGGTCAGTGCTGGGCTAAAAGATGCAGCACTGGGTTCTCTCCTGATAACAAGTGAGTAAATCGGAATTCGTAGTTCGGCTGATTTTAGAGGAATATTTGTACGTTTCAAAAATGTAGACTTAGAAACTTTTCTGCTGAAAACCACACAATGGATTCTAATGGAAGGAAATACAAGCTACTGGTAAGTACGCTTAGAATAACTTTTCAGGGTCAGTGCTGGTCTAAAAGATGCAGCACTGGGTTCTCTCCTGATAACAGGTGAGTAAATCGGAATTCGTAGTTCGACTGTCTTTAGAGGAATATTTGTACGTTTCAAAAATGGACACTTAAAACTTTTCTGCTGAAAACCACACAAAGCATTTCTATAGAAGAAATGCAAGTTACTGGTAAGTACGCTTAGAATTACTTTCCAGGGTCAGTGCCGCTCTAAAAGATGCAGCACTGGGTTCTCTCCTGATAACAGGTGAGTAAATCGGAATTTGTAGTTCGACTGATTTTAGAGGAATATTTGTACGTTTCAAAAATGGACACTTAGAAACTTTTCTGCTGAAAACCACACAATGGATTCCTATGGAAGGAAATACAAGTTACTGGTAAATACGCTTAGAATTTCTTTCCAGGGTCAGTGCTGCGCTAAAAGGTGCAGCACTGGGTTCTCTCCTGATAACAAGTGAGTAAATCGGAATTCGTAGTTCAGCTGATTTTAGAGGAATATTTGTACGTTTCAAAAATGTAGACTTAGAAACTTTTCTGCTGAAAACCACACAATGGATTCCTATGGAAGGAAATACAAGTTACTGGTAAGTACGCTTAGAATTTCTTTCCAGGGTCAGTGCTGGGCTAAAAGATGCAGCACTGGGTTCTCTCCTGATAACAAGTGAGTAAATCGGAATTCGTAGTTCAGCTGATTTTAGAGGAATATTTGTACGTTTCAAAAATGGACACTTAGAAACTCTTCTGCTGAAAACCACACAATGGATTCCTATGGAAGGAAATACAAGTTACTGGTAAATACACTTAGAATTTCTTTCCAGGGTCAGTGCTGGGCTAAAAGATGCAGCACTGGGTTCTCTCCTGATAACAAGTGAGTAAATCGGAATTCGTAGTTCAGCTGATTTTAGAGGAATATTTGTACGTTTCAAAAATGTAGACTTAGAAACTTTTCTGCTGAAAACCACACAATGGATTCCTATGAAAGGAAATACAAGTTACTGGTAAGTACGCTTAGAATTTCTTTCCAGGGTCAGTGCTGGGCTAAAAGATGCAGCACTGGGTTCTCTCCTGATAACAAGTGAGTAAATCGGAATTCGTAGTTCGGCTGATTTTAGAGGAACATTTGTACGTTTCAAAAATGTAGACTTAGAAACTTTTCTGCTGAAAACCACACAATGGATTCCAATGGAAGGAAATACAAGCTACTGGTAAGTACGCTTAGAATAACTTTTCAGGGTCAGTGCTGGTCTAAAAGATGCAGCACTGGGTTCTCTCCTGATAACAGGTGAGTAAATCGGGATTCATAGTTCGACTGATTTTCGAGGAATATTTTTACGTTTCAAAAATGGACAGTTAGAAACTTTTCTTGTGAAAACCACACAATGGATTCCTATTGAAGGAAACACAAGTTACTGGTAAGTACGCTTAGAATTACTTTTCAGGGTCGTGCTGGGCTAACAGATGCAGCACTGGGTTCTGTCCTGATAACAGGTGAGTAAATCGGAATTCGTAGTTCGGCTGATTTTAGAGGAATATTTGTATGTTTCAAAAATGTAGACTTAGAAACTTTTCTGCTGAAAACCACACAATGGATTCCAAAGGAAGGAAATACAAGTTACTCGTAAGTACGCTTAGAATTTCTTTCCAGGGTCAGTGCTGGGCTAAAAGATGCAGCACTGGGTTCTCTCCTGATAACAAGTGAGTAAATCGGAATTCGTAGTTCGGCTGATTTTAGAGGAATATTTGTACGTTTCAAAAATGTAGACTTAGAAACTTTTCTGCTGAAAACCAGACAATGGATTCCAATGGAAGGAAATACAAGCTACTGTTAAGTACGCTTAGAATAACTTTTCAGGGTCAGTGCTGGTCTAAAATATGCAGCACTGGGTTCTCTCCTGATAACAGGTGAGTAAATCGGAATTCATAGTTCGACTGATTTTCGAGGAATATTTTTACGTTTCAAAAATGGACAGTTAGAAACTTTTCTGGTGAAAACCACACAATGGATTCCTATTGAAGGAAACACAAGTTACTGGTAAGTACGCTTAGAATTACTTTTCAGGGTCGTGCTGGGCTAACAGATGCAGCACTGGGTTCTCTCCTGATAACAGGTGAGTAAATCGGAATTCGTAGTTCGGCTGATTTTAGAGGAATATTTGTATGTTTCAAAAATGTAGACTTAGAAACTTTTCTGCTGAAAACCACACAATGCATTTCTATGGAAGGAAATTCAAGTTACTGGTAAGTGCGCTTAGAATTACTTTCCAGGCTCAGTGCTGCTCTAAATGATGCAGCACTGGGTTCTCTCCTGATAACTGCTGAATAAGTCGCAACTTGTAGTACGACTGATTTTAGAGGAATATTTTTACATTTCAAAAATGGACACTTAGAAACTTTTCTGATGAGGACCACACAATGGATTCCTATGGAAGGAAATACAAGTTACTGGTAAATACGCTTAGAATTTCTTTCCAGGGTCAGTGCTGGGCTAAAAGATGCAGCACTGGGTTCTCTCCTGATAACAAGTGAGTAAATCGGAATTCGTAGTTCAGCTGATTTTAGAGGAATATTTGTACGTTTCAAAAATGTAGACTTAGAAACTTTTCTGCTGAAAACCACACAATGGATTCCTATGGAAGGAAATACAAGTTACTGGTAAGTACGCTTAGAATTTCTTTCCAGGGTCAGTGCTGGGCTAAAAGATGCAGCACTGGGTTCTCTCCTGATAACAAGTGAGTAAATCGGAATTTGTAGTTCGGCTGATTTTAGAGGAATATTTGTACGTTTCAAAAATGTAGACTTAGAAACTTTTCTGCTGAAAACCACACAATGCATTTCTATGGAAGGAAATTCAAGTTACTGGTAAGTGCGCTTAGAATTACTTTCCAGGCTCAGTGCTGCTCTAAAAGATGCAGCACTGGGTTCTCTCCTGATAACAGGTGAGTAAGTCGGAACTTGTAGTTCGACTGATTTTAGAGGAATATTTGTACATTTCAAAAATAGACACTTAGAAACTTTTCTGATGAGGACCACACAATGGATTCCTATGGAAGGAAATACAAGTTACTGGTAAATACGCTTAGAATTTCTTTCCAGGGTCAGTGCTGGGCTAACAGATGCAGCACTGGGTTCTCTCCTGATAACAAGTGAGTAAATCGGAATTCGTAGTTCAGCTGATTTTAGAGGAATATTTGTACGTTTCAAAAATGTAGACTTAGAAACTTTTCTGCTGAAAACCACACAATGGATTCCAATGGAAGGAAATACAAGTTACTGGTAAGTACGCTTAGAATTTCTTTCCAGGGTCAGTGCTGGGCTAAAAGATGCAGCACTGGGTTCTCTCCTGATAACAAGTGAGTAAATCGGAATTCGTAGTTCGGCTGATTTTAGAGGAATATTTGTACGTTTCAAAAATATAGACTTAGAAACTTTTCTGCTGAAAACCACACAATGGATTCCAATGGAAGGAAATACAAGCTACTGGTAAGTACGCTTAGAATAACTTTTCAGGGTCAGTGCTGGTCTAAAAGATGCAGCACTGGGTTCTCTCCTGATAACAGGTGAGTAAATCGGAATTCATAGTTCGACTGATTTTCGAGGAATATTTTTACGTTTCAAAAATGGACAGTTAGAAACTTTTCTGGTGAAAACCACACAATGGATTCCTATTGAAGGAAACACAAGTTACTGGTAAGTACGCTTAGAAGTACTTTTCAGGGTCGTGCTGGGCTAACAGATGCAGCACTGGGTTCTGTCCTGATAACAGGTGAGTAAATCGGAATTCGTAGTTCGGCTGATTTTAGAGGAATATTTGTATGTTTCAAAAATGTAGACTTAGAAACTTTTCTGCTGAAAACCACACAATGGATTCCAATGGAAGGAAATACAAGTTACTGGTAAGTACGCTTAGAATTTCTTTCCAGGGTCAGTGCTGGGCTAAAAGATGCAGCACTGGGTTCTCTCCTGATAACAAGTGAGTAAATCGGAATTCGTAGTTTGGCTGATTTTAGAGGAATATTTGTATGTTTCAAAAATGTAGACTTAGAAACTTTTCTGCTGAAAACCACACAATGGATTCCAATGGAAGGAAATACAAGTTACTGGTAAGTACGCTTAGAATTTCTATCCAGGGTCAGTGCTGGGCTAAAAGATGCAGCACTGGGTTCTCTCCTGATAACAAGTGAGTAAATCGGAATTTGTAGTTCGGCTGATTTTAGAGGAATATTTGTACGTTTCAAAAATATAGACTTAGAAACTTTTCTGCTGAAAACCACACAATGGATTCCAATGGAAGGAAATACAAGCTACTGGTAAGTACGCTTAGAATAACTTTTCAGGGTCAGTGCTGGTCTAAAAGATGCAGCACTGGGTTCTCTCCTGATAACAGGTGAGTAAATCGGAATTCATAGTTCGACTGATTTTCGAGGAATATTTTTACGTTTCAAAAATGGACAGTTAGAAACTTTTCTGGTGAAAACCACACAATGGATTCCTATTGAAGGAAACACAAGTTACTGGTAAGTACGCTTAGAATTACTTTTCAGGGTCGTGCTGGGCTAACAGATGCAGCACTGGGTTCTCTCCTGATAACAGGTTAATAAATCGGAATTCGTAGTTCGACTGTCTTTAGAGGAATATTTGTACGTTTCAAAAATGGACACTTAAAACTTTTCTGCTGAAAACCACACAAAGCATTTCTATAGAAGGAAATGCAAGTTACTGGTAAGTACGCTTAGAATTACTTTCCAGGGTCAGTGCCGCTCTAAAAGATGCAGCACTGGGTTCTCTCCTGATAACAGGTGAGTAAATCGGAATTTGTAGTTCGACTGATTTTAGAGGAATATTTGTACATTTCAAAAATGGACAGTTAGAAACTTTTCTGGTGAAAACCACACAATGGATACCTTTGGAAGGAAATACAAGGTACTGGTAAGTACACTTAGAATTACTTTTCAGGGTCAGTGCTGGGCTAACAGATGCAGCTCTGGGTTCTCTCCTGATAACAGGTGAGTAAATCGGAATTTGTAGTTCGGCTGATTTTAGAGGGATATTTGTACGTTTCAAAAATGGACACTTAAAATCTTTTCTGCTAAAAACCACACAATGGATTCCTATGGAAGGAAATACAAGTTACTGGTAAATACGCTTAGCATTTCTTTCCAGGGTCAGTGCTGGGCTAAAAGATGCAGCACTGGGTTCTCTCCTGATAACAAGTGAGTAAATCAGAATTCGTAGTTCAGCTGATTTTAGAGGAATATTTGTACGTTTCAAAAATGTAGACTTAGAAACTTTTCTGCTGAAAACCACACAATGGATTCCTATGGAAGGAAATACAAGCTACTAGTAAGTACGCTTAGAATTACTTTTCAGGGTCAGTGCTGGGCTAAAAGATGCAGCACTGGGTTCTCTCCTGATAACAAGTGAGTAAATCGGAATTCGTAGTTCGGCTGATTTTAGAGGAATATTTGTACATTTCAAAAATGGACACTTAGAAACTTTTCTGCTGAAAACCACACAATGCATTTCTATGGAAGGAAATTCAAGTTACTGGTAAGTGCGCTTAGAATTACTTTCCAGGCTCAGTGCTGCTCTAAAAGATGCAGCACTGGGTTCTCTCCTGATAACAGGTGAGTAAGTCGGAACTTGTAGTTCGACTGATTTTAGAGGAATATTTGTACATTTCAAAAATGGACACTTAGAAACTTTTCTGATGAGGACCACACAATGGATTCCTATGGAAGGAAATACAAGTTACTGGTAAATACACTTAGAATTTCTTTCCAGGGTCAGTGCTGGGCTAAAAGATGCAGCACTGGGTTCTCTCCTGATAACAAGTGAGTAAATCGGAATTCGTAGTTCAGCTGATTTTAGAGGAATATTTGTACATTTCAAAAATGTAGACTTAGAAACTTTTCCGCTGAAAACCACACAATGGATTACTATGAAAGGAAATACAAGTTACTGGTAAGTACGCTTAGAATTTCTTTCCAGGGTCAGTGCTGGGCTAAAAGATGCAGCACTGGGTTCTCTCCTGATAACAAGTGAGTAAATCGGAATTCGTAGTTCGGCTGATTTTAGAGGAACATTTGTACGTTTCAAAAATGTAGACTTAGAAACTTTTCTGCTGAAAACCACACAATGGATTCCAATGGAAGGAAATACAAGCTACTGGTAAGTACGCTTAGAATAACTTTTCAGGGTCAGTGCTGGTCTAAAAGATGCAGCACTGGGTTCTCTCCTGATAACAGGTGAGTAAATCGGAATTCATAGTTCGACTGATTTTCGAGGAATATTTTTACGTTTCAAAAATGGACAGTTAGAAACTTTTCTTGTGAAAACCACACAATGGATTCCTATTGAAGGAAACACAAGTTACTGGTAAGTACGCTTAGAATTACTTTTCAGGGTCGTGCTGGGCTAACAGATGCAGCACTGGGTTCTGTCCTGATAAAAGGTGAGTAAATCGGAATTCGTAGTTCGGCTGATTTTAGAGGAATATTTGTATGTTTCAAAAATGTAGACTTAGAAACTTTTCTGCTGAAAACCACACAATGGATTCCAAAGGAAGGAAATACAAGTTACTCGTAAGTACGCTTAGAATTTCTTTCCAGGGTCAGTGCTGGGCTAAAAGATGCAGCACTGGGTTCTCTCCTGATAACAAGTGAGTAAATCGGAATTCGTAGTTCGGCTGATTTTAGAGGAATATTTGTACGTTTCAAAAATGTAGACTTAGAAACTTTTCTGCTGAAAACCAGACAATGGATTCCAATGGAAGGAAATACAAGCTACTGGTAAGTACGCTTAGAATAACTTTTCAGGGTCAGTGCTGGTCTAAAATATGCAGCACTGGGTTCTCTCCTGATAACAGGTGAGTAAATCGGAATTCATAGTTCGACTGATTTTCGAGGAATATTTTTACGTTTCAAAAATGGACAGTTAGAAACTTTTCTGGTGAAAACCACACAATGGATTCCTATTGAAGGAAACACAAGTTACTGGTAAGTACGCTTAGAATTACTTTTCAGGGTCGTGCTGGGCTAACAGATGCAGCACTGGGTTCTCTCCTGATAACAGGTGAGTAAATCGGAATTCGTAGTTCGGCTGATTTTAGAGGAATATTTGTATGTTTCAAAAATGTAGACTTAGAAACTTTTCTGCTGAAAACCACACAATGCATTTCTATGGAAGGAAATTCAAGTTACAGGTAAGTGCGCTTAGAATTACTTTCCAGGCTCAGTGCTGCTCTAAATGATGCAGCACTGGGTTCTCTCCTGATAACTGCTGAATAAGTCGCAACTTGTAGTACGACTGATTTTAGAGGAATATTTTTACATTTCAAAAATGGACACTTAGAAACTTTTCTGATGAGGACCACACAATGGATTCCTATGGAAGGAAATACAAGTTACTGGTAAATACGCTTAGAATTTCTTTCCAGGGTCAGTGCTGGGCTAAAAGATGCAGCACTGGGTTCTCTCCTGATAACAAGTGAGTAAATCGGAATTCGTAGTTCAGCTGATTTTAGAGGAATATTTGTACGTTTCAAAAATGTAGACTTAGAAACTTTTCTGCTGAAAACCACACAATGGATTCCTATGGAAGGAAATACAAGTTACTGGTAAGTACGCTTAGAATTTCTTTCCAGGGTTAGTGCTGGGCTAAAAGATGCAGCACTGGGTTCTCTCCTGATAACAAGTGAGTAAATCGGAATTCGTAGTTCGGCTGATTTTAGAGGAATATTTGTACGTTTCAAAAATGTAGACTTAGAAACTTTTCTGCTGAAAACCACACAATGGATTCCAAAGGAAGGAAATACAAGCTACTGGTAAGTACGCTTAGAATAACTTTTCAGGGTCAGTGCTGGTCTAAAAGATGCAGCACTGGGTTCTCTCCTGATAACAGGTGAGTAAATCGGAATTCATAGTTCGACTGATTTTCGAGGAATATTTTTACGTTTCAAAAATGGACAGTTAGAAACTTTTCTGGTGAAAACCTCACAATGGATTCCTATTGAAGGAAACACAAGTTACTGGTAAGTACGCTTAGAATTACTTTTCAGGGTCGTGCTGGGCTAACAGATGCAGCACTGGGTTGTGTCCTGATAACAGGTGAGTAAATCGGAATTCATAGTTCGGCTGATTTTAGAGGAATATTTGTATGTTTCAAAAATGTAGACTTAGAAACTTTTCTGCTGAAAACCACACAATGGATTCCAATGGAAGGAAATACAAGCTACTGGTAAGTACGCTTAGAATAACTTTTCAGGGTCAGTGCTGGTCTAAAAGATGCAGCACTGGGTTCTCTCCTGATAACAGGTGAGTAAATCGGAATTCGTAGTTCGACTGTCTTTAGAGGAATATTTGTACGTTTCAAAAATGGACACTTAAAACTTTTCTGCTGAAAACCACACAAAGCATTTCTATAGAAGGAAATGCAAGTTACTGGTAAGTACGCTTAGAATTACTTTCCAGGGTCAGTGCCGCTCTAAAAATGCAGCACTGGGTTCTCTCCTGATAACAGGTGAGTAAATCGGAATTTGTAGTTCGACTGATTTTAGAGGAATATTTGTACATTTCAAAAATGGACAGTTAGAAACTTTTCTGGTGAAAACCACACAATGGATACCTATGGAAGGAAATACAAGGTACTGGTAAGTACACTTAGAATTACTTTTCAGGGTCAGTGCTGGGCTAACAGATGCAGCTCTGGGTTCTCTCCTGATAACAGGTGAGTAAATCGGAATTTGTAGTTCGGCTAATTTTAGAGGAATATTTGTACGTTTCAAAAATGGACACTTAGAAACTTTTCTGCTGAAAACCACACAATGGATTCCTATGGAAGGAAAATCAAGTTACTGGTAAATATGCTTAGAATTTCTTTCCAGGGTCAGTGCTGGGCTAAAAGATGCAGCACTGGGTTCTCTTCTGATAACAAGTGAGTAAATCGGAATTCGTAGTTCAGCTGATTTTAGAGGAATATTTGTACGTTTCAAAAATGTAGACTTAGAAACTTTTCTGCTGAAAACCACACAATGGATTCCTATGGAAGGAAATACAAGTTACTGGTAAGTACGCTTAGAATTTCTTTCCAGGGTCAGTGCTGGGCTAAAAGATGCAGCACTGGGTTCTCTCCTGATAACAAGTGAGTAAATCGGAATTCGTAGTTCGGCTGATTTTAGAGGAATATTTGTACGTTTCAAAAATGTAGACTTAGAAACTTTTCTGCTGAAAACCACACAATGGATTCTAATGGAAGGAAATACAAGCTACTGGTAAGTACGCTTAGAATAACTTTTCAGGGTCAGTGCTGGTCTAAAAGATGCAGCACTGGGTTCTCTCCTGATAACAGGTGAGTAAATCGGAATTCGTAGTTCGACTGTCTTTAGAGGAATATTTGTACGTTTCAAAAATGGACACTTAAAACTTTTCTGCTGAAAACCACACAAAGCATTTCTATAGAAGAAATGCAAGTTACTGGTAAGTACGCTTAGAATTACTTTCCAGGGTCAGTGCCGCTCTAAAAGATGCAGCACTGGGTTCTCTCCTGATAACAGGTGAGTAAATCGGAATTTGTAGTTCGACTGATTTTAGAGGAATATTTGTACGTTTCAAAAATGGACACATAGAAACTTTTCTGCTGAAAACCACACAATGGATTCTTATGTAAGGAAATACAAGTTACTGGTAAATACGCTTAGAATTTCTTTCCAGGGTCAGTGCTGGGCTAAAAGATGCAGCACTGGGTTCTCTCCTGATAACAAGTGAGTAAATCGGAATTCGTAGTTCAGCTGATTTTAGAGGAATATTTGTACGTTTCAAAAATGTAGACGTAGAAACTTTTCTGCTGAAAACCACACAATGGATTCCTATGGAAGGAAATACAAGTTACTGGTAAGTACGCTTAGAATTTCTTTCCAGGGTCAGTGCTGGGCTAAAAGATGCAGCACTGGGTTCTCTCCTGATAACAAGTGAGTAAATCGGAATTCGTAGTTCAGCTGATTTTAGAGGAATATTTGTACGTTTCAAAAATGGACACTTAGAAACTCTTCTGCTGAAAACCACACAATGGATTCCTATGGAAGGAAATACAAGTTACTGGTAAGTACACTTAGAATTACTTTTCAGGGTCGTGCTGGGCTAACAGATGCAGCATTGGTTTCTCTCCTGATAACAGGTGAGTAAATCGGAATTCGTAGTTTGACTGATTTTAGAGGAATATTTGTACATTTCAAAAATGGACACTTAGAAACTTTTCTGGTGAAGACCACACAATGGATTCCTATGGAAGGAAATACAAGTTACTGGTAAGTACTCTTAGAATTACTTTCCAGGGTCAGTGCTGGGCTAAAAGATGCAGCACTGGGTTCTCTCCTGATAACAGGTGAGTAAATCGGAATTCATAGTTCCGTTGATTTTAGAGGAATATTTGTACATTTCAAAAATGGAGACTTAGAAACTTTTCTGCTGAAAACCACACAATGGATTCCTATGGAAGGGAATACAAGTTACTGGTAAGTATGCTTAGAATTACTTTTCAGCGTAAGTGCTGGGCTAACAGATGCAGCACTGGGTTCTCTCCTGATAACAGGTTAGCAAATCAGAATTCGTAGTTCAACTGATTTTAGAGGAATATTTCTACATTTCAAAAATGGACACTTAGTAACTTTTCTGCTGAAAACCACACAATGGATTCCTATGGAAGGAAATACAAGTTACTGGTAAGTACGCTTAGAATTACTTTTCAGGGTCAGTGCTGGGCTAAGAGATGCAGCCCTGGGTTCTCTCCTGATAACAGGTGAGTAAATCGGAAGTTGTAGTTCAGCTGATTTTAGAGGAATATTTGTGTGTTTCAAAAATGGACACTTAGAAACTTTTCCATCTGAAAACCACACAATTCTTTTCTATGGAAGGAAATATTAGTTACTGGTAAGTACGCTTAGAATTACTTTCCAGGGTCAGTGCAGGGCTAAAAGATGCAGCACTGGGTTCTCTCCTGATAACAAGTGAGTAAATCGGAATTCGTAGTTCAGCTGATTTTAGAGGAATATTTGTACGTTTCAAAAATGTAGACTCAGAAACTTTTCTGCTGAAAACCACACAATGGATTCCTATGGAAGGAAATACAAGTTACTGGTAAGTACGCTTAGAATTTCTTTCCAGGGTCAGTGCTGGGCTAAAAGATGCAGCACTGGGTTCTCTCCTGATAACAAGTGAGTAAATCGGAATTCGTAGTTCGGCTGATTTTAGAGGAATATTTGTACGTTTCAAAAATATAGACTTAGAAACTTTTCTGCTGAAAACCACACAATGGATTCCAATGGAAGGAAATACAAGCTACTGGTAAGTACGCTTAGAATAACTTTTCAGGGTCAGTGCTGGTCTAAAAGATGCAGCACTGGGTTCTCTCCTGATAACAGGTGAGTAAATCGGAATTTATAGTTCGACTGATTTTCGAGGAATATTTTTACGTTTCAAAAATGGACAGTTAGAAACTTTTCTGGTGAAAACCACACAATGGATTCCTATTGAAGGAAACACAAGTTACTGGTAAGTACGCTTAGAATTACTTTTCAAGGTCGTGCTGGGCTAACAGATGCAGCACTGGGTTCTCTCCTGATAACAGGTGAGTAAATCGGAATTCGTAGTTCGGCTGATTTTAGAGGAATATTTGTATGTTTCAAAAATGTAGACTTAGAAACTTTTCTGCTGAAAACCACACAATGGATTCCAATGGAAGGAAATACAAGCTACTGGTAAGTACGCTTAGAATAACTTTTCAGGGTCAGTGCTGGTCTAAAAGATGCAGCACTGGGTTCTCTCCTGATAACAGGTGAGTAAATCGGAATTTGTAGTTCAACTGATTTTAGAGGAATATTTGTACATTTCAAAAATGGACAGTTAGAAACTTTTCTGGTGAAAAGCACACAATGGATACCTATGGAAGGAAATACAAGGTACTGGTAAGTACACTTAGAATTACTTTTCAGGGTCAGTGCTGGGCTAACAGATGCAGCTCTGGGTTCTCTCCTGATAACAGGTGAGTAAATCGGAATTTGAAGTTCGGCTGATTTTAGAGGAATATTTGTACGTTTCAAAAATGGACACTTAGAAACTTTTCTGCTGAAAACCACACAATGGATTCCTATGGAAGGAAATACAAGTTACTGGTAAATACGCTTAGAATTTCTTTCCAGGGTCAGTGCTGGGCTAAAAGATGCAGCACTGGGTTCTGTCCTGATAACAAGTGAGTAAATCGGAATTCGTAGTTCAGCTGATTTTAGAGGAATATTTGTACGTTTCAAAAATGTAGACTTAGAAACTTTTCTGCTGAAAACCACACAATGGATTCCAATGGAAGGAAATACAAGCTACTGGTAAGTACGCTTAGAATAACTTTTCAGGGTCAGTGCTGGTCTAAAAGATGCAGCACTGGGTTCTCTCCTGATAACAGGTGAGTAAATCGGAATTCGTAGTTCGACTGTCTTTAGAGGAATATTTGTACGTTTCAAAAATGGACACTTAAAACTTTTCAGCTGAAAACCACACAAAGCATTTCTATAGAAGGAAATGCAAGATACTGGTAAGTACGCTTAGAATTACTTTCCAGGGTCAGTGCCGCTCTAAAAGATGCAGCACTGGGTTCTCTCCTGATAACAGGTGAGTAAATCGGAATTTGTAGTTTGACTGATTTTAAAGGAATATTTGTACATTTCAAAAATGGACAGTTAGAAACTTTTCTGGTGAAAACCACAC
Source organism: Triturus cristatus (assembly GCF_964204655.1). NCBI lineage: Eukaryota > Metazoa > Chordata > Amphibia > Caudata > Salamandridae > Triturus > Triturus cristatus. The sequence goes on from NW_028187542.1 coordinate 857,131, forward strand.
AATGGATACCTATGGAAGGAAATACAAGGTACTGGTAAGTACACTTAGAATTACTTCTCAGGGTCAGTGCTGGGCTAACAGATGCAGCCCTGGGTTCTCTCCTGATAACAGGTGAGTAAATCAGAATTTGTAGTTCGGCTGATTTTAGAGGAATATTTGTACGTTTCAAAAATGGACACTTAGAAACTTTTCTGCTGAAAACCACACAATGGATTCCTATGGAAGGAAATACAAGTTACTGGTAAATACGCTTAGAATTTCTTTCCAGGGTCAGTGCTGGGCTAAAAGATGCAGCACTGGGTTCTCTCCTGATAACAAGTGAGTAAATCGGAATTCGTAGTTCAGCTGATTTTAGAGGAATATTTTTACTTTTCAAAAATGGACACTTAGAAACTTTTCTGATGAGGACCACACAATGGATTCCTATGGAAGGATATACAAGTTACTGGTAAGTACTCTTAGAATTACTTTCCAGGGTCAGTGCTGGGCTAAAAGATGCAGCACTGGGTTCTCTCCTGATAACAGGTGAGTAAATCGGAATTCATAGTTCAACTGATTTTCGAGGAATATATATACGTTTCAAAAATGGACAGTTAGAAACTTTTCTGGTGAAAACCACACAATCCATTCCTATGGAAGGAAATACAAGTTACTGGTAAGTATGCTTAGAATTACTTTCCAGGGTCAGTGCAGGGCTAAAAGATGCAGCACTGGGTTCTCTCCTGATAACAGGTGAGTAAAACGGAATTCGTAGTTCGGCTGATTTTAGAGGTATATTTGTACGTTTCAAAAATGTACACTTAGAAACTTTTCTGCTGAAAACCACTCAATGGATTCCTATGGAAGGAGATACAAGTTACTGGTAAGTACGATTAGAATTACTTTTCAGGGTCAGTGCTGGTCTAAAAGATGCAGCACTGGGTTCTCTCCTGATAACAGGTGAGTAAATTGGAATTCGTAGTTAAACTGATTTTAGAGGAATATTTGTACGTTTCAAAAATGGACACTTAGAAACTCTTCTGCTGAAAACCACACAATGGATTCCTATGGAAGGAAATACAAGTTACTGGTAAGTACACTTAGAATTACTTTTCAGGGTTGTGCTGGGCTAAGAGATGCAGCACTGGGTTCTCTCCTGATAACAGGTGAGTAAATCAGAATTCGTAGTTCGGCTGATTTTAGAGGTATATTTGTATGTTTCAAAAATGGACACTTGGAAACTTTTCTGCTGAAAACCACACAATGGATTCCTATGGAAGGAAATATAAGTTACTGGTAAGTACGCTTAGAATTACTTTCCAGGGTCAGTGCAGGGCTAAAAGATGCAGCATTGGGTTCTCTCCTGATAACAGGTGAGTAAATCGGAATTCGTAGTTTGGCTGATTTTTGAGGTATATTTGTACGTTTCAAAAATGTACACTTAGAAACTTTTCTGCTGAAAACCACACAATGGATTCCTATGGAAGGAAATACAAGTTACTGCTAAGTACGCTTAGAATTACTTTCCAGGGTCAGTGCTGGTCTAAAAGATGCAGCACTGGTTTCTCTCCTGATAACAGGTGAGTAAATCGGAATTCGTAGTTTGACTGATTTTAAAGGAATATTTGTACATTTCAAAAATGGACAGTTAGAAACTTTTCTGGTGAAAACCACACAATGGATACCTATGGAAGGAAATACAAGGTACTGGTAAGTACACTTAGAATTACTTCTCAGGGTCAGTGCTGGGCTAACAGATGCAGCCCTGGGTTCTCTCCTGATAACAGGTGAGTAAATCAGAATTTGTAGTTCGGCTGATTTTAGAGGAATATTTGTACGTTTCAAAAATGGACACTTAGAAACTTTTCTGCTGAAAACCACACAATGGATTCCTATGGAAGGAAATACAAGTTACTGGTAAATACGCTTAGAATTTCTTTCCAGGGTCAGTGCTGGGCTAAAAGATGCAGCACTGGGTTCTCTCCTGATAACAAGTGAGTAAATCGGAATTCGTAGTTCAGCTGATTTTAGAGGAATATTTTTACTTTTCAAAAATGGACACTTAGAAACTTTTCTGATGAGGACCACACAATGGATTCCTATGGAAGGATATACAAGTTACTGGTAAGTACTCTTAGAATTACTTTCCAGGGTCAGTGCTGGGCTAAAAGATGCAGCACTGGGTTCTCTCCTGATAACAGGTGAGTAAATCGGAATTCATAGTTCAACTGATTTTCGAGGAATATATATACGTTTCAAAAATGGACAGTCAGAAACTTTTCTGGTGAAAACCACACAATCCATTCCTATGGAAGGAAATACAAGTTACTGGTAAGTATGCTTAGAATTACTTTCCAGGGTCAGTGCAGGGCTAAAAGATGCAGCACTGGGTTCTCTCCTGATAACAGGTGAGTAAAACGGAATTCGTAGTTCGGCTGATTTTAGAGGTATATTTGTACGTTTCAAAAATGTACACTTAGAAACTTTTCTGCTGAAAACCACTCAATGGATTCCTATGGAAGGAGATACAAGTTACTGGTAAGTACGATTAGAATTACTTTTCAGGGTCAGTGCTGGTCTAAAAGATGCAGCACTGGGTTCTCTCCTGATAACAGGTGAGTAAATTGGAATTCGTAGTTCAACTGATTTTAGAGGAATATTTGTACGTTTCAAAAATGGACACTTAGAAACTCTTCTGCTGAAAACCACACAATGGATTCCTATGGAAGGAAATACAAGTTACTGGTAAGTACACTTAGAATTACTTTTCAGGGTTGTGCTGGGCTAAGAGATGCAGCACTGGGTTCTCTCCTGATAACAGGTGAGTAAATCAGAATTCGTAGTTCGGCTGATTTTAGAGGTATATTTGTATGTTTCAAAAATGGACACTTGGAAACTTTTCTGCTGAAAACCACACAATGGATTCCTATGGAAGGAAATATAAGTTACTGGTAAGTACGCTTAGAATTACTTTCCAGGGTCAGTGCAGGGCTAAAAGATGCAGCATTGGGTTCTCTCCTGATAACAGGTGAGTAAATCGGAATTTGTAGTTTGGCTGATTTTTGAGGTATATTTGTACGTTTCAAAAATGTACACTTAGAAACTTTTCTGCTGAAAACCACACAATGGATTCCTATGGAAGGAAATACAAGTTACTGCTAAGTACGCTTAGAATTACTTTCCAGGGTCAGTGCTGGTCTAAAAGATGCAGCACTGGTTTCTCTCCTGATAACAGGTGAGTAAATCGGAATTCGTAGTTTGACTGATTTTAGAGGAATATTTGTACATTTCAAAAATGGACACTTAGAAACTTTTCTGGTGAAGACCACACAATGGATTCCTATGGATGAAAATACAAGTTACTGGTAAGTACTCTTAGAATTACTTTCCAGGGTCAGTGCTGGGCTAAAAGATGCAGCACTGGGTTCTCTCCTGATAACAGGTGAGTAAATCGGAATTCATAGTTCCGTTGATTTTAGAGGAATATTTGTACGTTTCAAAAATGGAGACTTAGAAACTTTTCTGCTGAAAACCACACAATGGATTCCTATGGAAGGAAATACAAGTTACTGGTAAGTATGCTTAGAATTACTTTTCAGTGGAAGTGCTGGGCTAACAGATGCAGCACTGGGTTCTCTCCTGATAAGAGGTGAGCAAATCTGAATTCGTAGTTCAACTGATTTTAGAGGAATATTTCTACATTTCAAAAATGGACACTTAGAAACTTTTCTGCTGAAAACCACACAATGGATTCCTATGGAAGGAAATACAAGTTACTGGTAAGTACGCTTAGAATTACTTTCCAGGGTCAGTGCAGGGCTAAAAGATGCAGCACTGGGTTCTCTCCTGATAACAGGTGAGTAAATCAGAATTCGTAGTTTGGCTGTGTTTAGAGGAATATTTATACGTTTCAAAAATGGACACTTAGAAACTTTTCTGCTGAAAACCACACAATGGATTCCTATGGAAGGAAATACAAGTTACTGGTATGTATGCTTAGAATTACTTTCCAGGGTCAGTGCAGGGCTAAACGATGCAGCACTGGGTTCTCTCCTGATAACAGGTGAGTAAAACGGAATTCGTAGTTCGGCTGATTTTAGAGGTATATTTGTACGTTTCAAAAATGTACACTTAGAAACTTTTCTGCTGAAAACCACTCAATGGATTCCTATGGAAGGAAATATAAGTTACTGGTAAGTACGATTAGAATTACTTTTCAGGGTCAGTGCTGGTCTAAAAGATGCAGCACAGGGTTCTCTCCTGATAACAGGTGAGTAAATCGGAATTCGTATTTCGGCTGATTTTAGAGGTATATTTTTACGTTTCAAAAATGGACACTTAGAAACTTTTCTGCTGAAAACCACACAATGGATTCCTATGGAAGGAAATACAAGTTACTGCTAAGTACGCTTAGAATTACTTTACAGAGTCAGTGCTGGTCTAAAAGATGGAGCACTGGGTTCTCTCCTGATAACAGGTGAGTAAATCGGAATTCTTAGTTTGGCTGATTTTAGAGGAAAATTTATACGTTTCAAAAATGGACAGTTAGAAACTTTTCTGGTGAAAACCACACATCCATTCCTATGGAAGGAAATACAAGTTATTGGTAAGTACGCTTAGAATTACTTTCCAGGGTCAGTGCAGGGCTAAAAGATGCAGCACTGGGTTCTCTCCTGATAACAGGTGAGTAAATCGGAATTCGTAGTTCGGCTGATTTTAGAGGTATATTTGTACGTTTCAAAAATGTCCTCTTAGAAACTTTTCTGCTGAAAACCACTCAATGGATTCCTATGGAAGGAGATACAAGTTACTGGTAAGTACGATTAGAATTACTTTTCAGGGTCAGTGCTGGTCTAAAAGATGCAGCACTGAGTTCTCTCCTGATAACAGGTGAGTAAATCGGAATTCGTAGTTCAACTGATTTTAGAGGAATATTTGTACGTTTCAAAAATGGACACTTAGAAACTCTTCTGCTGAAAACCACACAATGGATTCCTATGGAAGGAAATACAAGTTACTTGTAAGTACACTTAGAATTACTTTTCAGGGTCGTGCTGGGCTAACAGATGCAGCACTGGTTTCTCTCCTGATAACAGGTGAGTAAATCGGAATTCGTAGTTTGACTGATTTTAGAGGAATATTTGTACATTTCAAAAATGGACACTTAGAAACTTTTCTGGTGAAGACCACACAATGGATTCCTATGGAAGGAAATACAAGTTACTGGTAAGTACTCTTAGAATTACTTTCCAGGGTCAGTGCTGGGCTAAAAGATGCAGCACTGGGTTCTCTCCTGATAACAGGTGAGTAAATCAGAATTCATAGTTCCGTTGATTTTAGAGGAATATTTGTACGTTTCAAAAATGGAGACTTAGAAACTTTTCTGCTGAAAACCACACAATGGATTCCTATGGAAGGGAATACAAGTTACTGGTAAGTATGCTTAGAATTACTTTTCAGCGTAAGTGCTGGGCTAACAGATGCAGCACTGGGTTCTCTCCTGATAACAGGTGAGCAAATCTGAATTCGTAGTTCAACTGATTTTAGAGGAATATTTCTACATTTCAAAAATGGACACTTAGTAACTTTTCTGCTGAAAACCACACAATGGATTCCTATGGAAGGAAATACAAGTTACTGGTAAGTACGCTTAGAATTACTTTTCAGGGTCAGTGCTGGGCTAACAGATGCAGCCCTGGGTTCTCTCCTGATAACAGGTGAGTAAATCGGAAGTTGTAGTTCAGCTGATTTTAGAGGAATATTTTTATGTTTCAAAAATGGACACTTAGAAACTTTTCCAGCTGAAAACCACACAATTCATTTCTATGGAAGGAAATATAAGTTACTGGTAAGTACGCTTAGAATTACTTTCCAGGGTCAGTGCAGGGCTAAAATATGCAGCACTGGGTTCTCTAATGATAACAGGTGAGTAAATCGGAATTCGTAGTTTGGCTGTGTTTAGAGGAATATTTGTACGTTTCAAAAATGGACACTTAGAAACTTTTCTGCTGAAAACTACACAATGGATTCCTATGGAAGGAAATACAAGTTACTGGTAAATACGCTTAGAATTTCTTTCCAGGGTCAGTGCTGGGCTAAAAGATGCAGCACTGGGTTCTCTCCTGATAACAAGTGAGTAAATCGGAATTCGTAGTTCAGCTGATTTTAGAGGAATATTTGTACGTTTCAAAAATGTAGACTTAGAAACTTTTCTGCTGAAAACCACACAATGGATTCCTATGGAAGGAAATACAAGTTACTGGTAAGTACGCTTAGAATTTCTTTCCAAGGTCAGTGCTGGGCTAAAAGATGCAGCACTGGGTTCTCTCCTGATAACAAGTGAGTAAATCGGAATTCGTAGTTCGGCTGATTTTAGAGGAATGTTTGTACGTTTCAAAAATGTAGATTTAGAAACTTTTCTGCTGAAAACCACACAATGGATTCCAATGGAAGGAAATACAAGCTACTGGTAAGTACGCTTAGAATAACTTTTCAGGGTCAGTGCTGGTCTAAAAGATGCAGCACTGGGTTCTCTCCTGATAACAGGTGAGTAAATCGGAATTCATAGTTCGACTGATTTTCGAGGAATATTTTTACTTTTCAAAAATGGACAGTTAGAATTTTTTCTGCTGAAAACCACACAATGGATTCCAATGGAAGGAAATACAAGCTACTGGTAAGTATGCTTAGAATAACTTTTCAGGGTCAGTGCTGGTCTTAAAGATGCAGCACTGGGTTCTCTCCTGATAACAGGTGAGTAAATCGGAATTCGTAGTTCGACTGTCTTTAGAGGAATATTTGTACGTTTCAAAAATGGACACAAAACTTTTCTGCTGAAAACCACACAAAGCATTTCTATAGAAGGAAATGCAAGTTACTGGTAAGTACGCTTAGAATTACTTTCCAGGGTCAGTGCCGCTCTAAAAGATGCAGCACTGGGTTCTCTCCTGATAACAGGTGAGTAAATCGGAATTTGTAGTTCGACTGATTTTAGAGGAATATTTGTACATTTCAAAAATGGACAGTTAGAAACTTTTCTGGTGAAAACCACACAATGGATACCTATGGAAGGAAATACAAGGTACTGGTAAGTACACTTAGAATTATTTTTCAGGGTCAGTGCTGGGCTAACAGATGCAGCCCTGGGTTCTCTCCTGATAACAGGTGAGTAATTCGGAATTCGTAGTTTGACTGATTTTAGAGGAATATTTGTACATTTCAAAAATGGACACTTAGAAACTTTTCTGCTGAAAACCACACAATGCATTTCTATGGAAGGAAATTCAAGTTACTGGTAAGTGCGCTTAGAATTACTTTCCAGGCTCAGTGCTGCTCTAAAAGATGCAGCACTGGGTTCTCTCCTGATAACAGGTGAGTAAGTCGGAACTTGTAGTTCGACTGATTTTAGAGGAATATTTGTACATTTCAAAAATGGACACTTAGAAACTTTTCTGATGAGGACCACACAATGGATTCCTATGGAAGGAAATACAAGTTACTGGTAAATACGCTTAGAATTTCTTTCCAGGGTCAGTGCTGGGCTAAAAGATGCAGCACTGGGTTCTCTCCTGATAACAAGTGAGTAAATCGGAATTCGTAGTTCAGCTGATTTTAGAGGAATATTTGTACGTTTCAAAAATGTAGACTTAGAAACTTTTCTGCTGAAAACCACACAATGGATTCCTATGGAAGGAAATACAAGTTACTGGTAAGTACGCTTAGAATTTCTTTCCAGGGTCAGTGCTGGGCTAAAAAAAGCAGCACTGGGTTCTCTCCTGATAACAAGTGAGTAAATCGGAATTCGTAGTTCGGCTGATTTTAGAGGAATATTTGTATGTTTCAAAAATGTAGACTTAGAAACTTTTCTGCTGAAAACCACACAATGGATTCCTATGGAAGGAAATGCAAGTTACTGGTAAGTATGCTTAGAATTACTTTCCAGGGTCAGTGCCGCTCTAAAAGATGCAGCACTGGGTTCTCTCCTGATAACAGGTGAGTAAATCGGAATTTGTAGTTCGACGGATTTTAGAGGAATATTTGTACATTTCAAAAATGGACAGTTAGAAACTTTTCTGCTGAAAACCACACAATGGATTCCAATGGAAGGAAATACAAGCTACTGGTAAGTATGCTTAGAATAACTTTTCAGGGTCAGTGCTGGTCTTAAAGATGCAGCACTGGGTTCTCTCCTGATAACAGGTGAGTAAATCGGAATTCGTAGTTCGACTGTCTTTAGAGGAATATTTGTACGTTTCAAAAATGGACACAAAACTTTTCTGCTGAAAACCACACAATGGATACCTATGGAAGGAAATACAAGGTACTGGTAAGTACACTTAGAATTATTTTTCAGGGTCAGTGCTGGGCTAACAGATGCAGCCCTGGGTTCTCTCCTGATAACAGGTGAGTAAATCGGAATTCGTAGTTTGACTGATTTTAGAGGAATATTTGTACATTTCAAAAATGGACACTTAGAAACTTTTCTGCTGAAAACCACACAATGCATTTCTATGGAAGGAAATTCAAGTTACTGGTAAGTGCGCGTAGAATTACTTTCCAGGCTCAGTGCTGCTCTAAAAGATGCAGCACTGGGTTCTCTCCTGATAACAGGTGAGTAAGTCGGAACTTTTAGTTCGACTGATTTTAGAGGAATATTTGTACATTTCAAAAATGGACACTTAGAAACTTTTCTGATGAGGACCACACAATGGATTCCTATGGAAGGAAATACAAGTTACTGGTAAATACGCTTAGAATTTCTTTCCAGGGTCAGTGCTGGGCTAAAAGATGCAGCACTGGGTTCTCTCCTGATAACAAGTGAGTAAATCGGAATTCGTAGTTCAGCTGATTTTAGAGGAATATTTGTACGTTTCAAAAATGTAGACTTAGAAACTTTTCTGCTGAAAACCACACAATGGATTCCTATGGAAGGAAATACAAGTTACTGGTAAGTACGCTTAGAATTTCTTTCCAGGGTCAGTGATGGGCTAACAGATGCAGCCCTGGGTTCTCTCCTGATAACAGGTGAGTAAATCGGAATTTGTAGTTCGACTGATTTTAGAGGAATATTTGTACATTTCAAAAATGGACAGTTAGAAACTTTTCTGGTGAAAACCACACAATGGATACCTATGGAAGGAAATACAAGGTACTGGTAAGTACACTTAGAATTATTTTTCAGGGTCAGTGCTGGGCTAACAGATGCAGCCCTGGGTTCTCTCCTGATAACAGGTGAGTAAATCGGAATTCATAGTTCGACTGATTTTCGAGGAATATTTTTACGTTTCAAAAATGGACAGTTAGAAACTTTTCTGGTGAAAACCACACAATGGATTCCTATTGAAGGAAACACAAGTTACTGGTAAGTACGCTTAGAATTACTTTTCAGGGTCGTGCTGGGCTAACAGATGCAGCACTGGGTTCTGTCCTGATAACAGGTGAGTAAATCTGAATTCGTAGTTCGGCTGATTTTAGAGGAATATTTGTATGTTTCAAAAATGTAGACTTAGAAACTTTTCTGCTGAAAACCACACAATGGATTCCAATGGAAGGAAATACAAGCTACTGGTAAGTACGCTTAGAATAACTTTTCAGGGTCAGTGCTGGTCTAAAAGATGCAGCACTGGGTTCTCTCCTGATAACAGGTGAGTAAATCGGAATTTGTAGTTCGGCTGATTTTAGAGGAATATTTGTACGTTTCAAAAATGGACACTTAGAAACTTTTCTGCTGAAAACCACACAATGGATTCCTATGGAAGGAAATACAAGTTACTGGTAAATATGCTTAGAATTTCTTTCCAGGATCAGTGCTGGGCTAAAAGATGCAGCACTGGGTTCTCTTCTGATAACAAGTGAGTAAATCGGAATTCGTAGTTCAGCTGATTTTAGAGGAATATTTGTACGTTTCAAAAATGTAGACTTAGAAACTTTTCTGCTGAAAACCACACAATGGATTCCTATGGAAGGAAATACAAGTTACTGGTAAGTACGCTTAGAATTTCTTTCCAGGGTCAGTGCTGGGCTAAAAAAAGCAGCACTGGGTTCTCTCCTGATAACAAGTGAGTAAATCGGAATTCGTAGTTCGGCTGATTTTAGAGGAATATTTGTATGTTTCAAAAATGTAGACTTAGAAACTTTTCTGCTGAAAACCACACAATGGATTCCAATGGAAGGAAATACAAGCTACTGGTAAGTACGCTTAGAATAACTTATCAGGGTCAGTGCTGGTCTAAAAGATGCAGCACTGGGTTCTCTCCTGATAACAGGTGAGTAATTCGGAATTCGTAGTTCGACTGTCTTTAGAGGAATATTTGTACGTTTCAAAAATGGACACTTAAAACTTTTCTGCTGAAAACCACACAAAGCATTTCTATAGAAGGAAATGCAAGTTACTGGTAAGTACGCTTAGAATTACTTTCCAGGGTCAGTGCCGCTCTAAAAGATGCAGCACTGGGTTCTCTCCTGATAACAGGTGAGTAAATCGGAATTTGTAGTTCGACTGATTTTAGAGGAATATTTGTACATTTCAAAAATGGACAGTTAGAAACTTTTCTGGTGAAAACCACACAATGGATACCTATGGAAGGAAATACAAGGTACTGGTAAGTACACTTAGAATTACTTTTCAGGGTCAGTGCTGGGCTAACAGATGCAGCACTGGGTTCTCTCCTGATAACAGGTGAGCAAATCTGAATTCATAGTTCGACTGATTTTCGAGGAATATATATACGTTTCAAAAATGGACAGTTAGAAACTTTTCTGGTGAAAACCACACAATCCATTCCTATGGAAGGAAATACAAGTTACTGATAAGTACGCTTAGAATTACTTTCCAGGGTCAGTGCTGCTCTAAAAGATGCTGCACTGGGTTCTCTCCTGATAACAGGTGAGTAAGTCGGAACTTGTAGTTCGACTGATTTTAGAGGAATATTTGTACTTTTCAAAAATGGACACTTAGAAACTTTTCTGATGAGGACCACACAATGGATTCCTATGGAAGGAAATACAAGTTACTGGTAAGTACTCTTAGAATTACTTTCCAGGGTCAGTGCTGGGCTAAAAGATGCAGCACTGGGTTCTCTCCTGATAACAGGTGAGTAAATCAGAATTCATAGTTCGACTGATTTTCGAGGAATATATATACATTTCAAAAATGGACAGTTAGAAACTTTTCTGCTGAAAACCACTCAATGGATTCCTATGGAAGGAGATACAAGTTACTGGTAAGTACGATTAGAATTACTTTTCAGGGTCAGTGCTGGTCTAAAAGATGCAGCACTGGGTTCTCTCCTGATAACAGGTGAGTAAATCGGAATTCATAGTTCGACTGATTTTAGAGGAATATTTGTACTTTTCAAAAATGGACACTTAGAAACTTTTCTGATGAGGACCACACAATGGATTCCTATGGAAGGAAATACAAGTTACTGGTAAGTACTCTTAGAATTACTTTCCAGGGTCAGTGCTGGGCTAAAAGATGCAGCACTGGGTTCTCTCCTGATAACAGGTGAGTAAATCGGAATTCATAGTTCGACTGATTTTTGAGGAATATATATACATTTCAAAAATGGACAGTTAGAAATTTTTCTGGTGAAAACCACACAATCCATTCCTATGGAAGGAAATACAAGTTACTCGTAAGTATGCTTAGAATTACTTTCCAGGGTCAGTGCAGGGCTAAAAGATGCAGCACTGGGTTCTCTCCTGATAACAGGTGAGTAAATCGGAATTCGTAGTTCAGCTGATTTTAGAGGTATATTTGTACGTTTCAAAAATGTACACTTAGAAACTTTTCTGCTGAAAACCACTCAATGGATTCCTATGGAAGGAGATACAAGTTACTGGTAAGTACGATTAGAATTACTTTTCAGGGTCAGTGCTGGTCTAAAAGATGCAGCACTGGGTTCTCTCCTGATAACAGGTGAGTAAATTGGAATTCGTAGTTCAACTGATTTTAGAGGAATATTTGTACGTTTCAAAAATGGACACTTAGAAACTTTTCTGCTGAAAACCACACAATGGATTCCTATGGAAGGAAATATAAGTTACTGGTAAGTACGCTTAGAATTACTTTCCAGGGTCAGTGCAGGGCTAAAAGATGCAGCATTGGGTTCTGTCCTGATAACAGGTGAGTAAATCGGAATTCGTAGTTCGGCTGATTTTTGAGGTATATTTGTACGTTTCAAAAATGTACACTTAGAAACTTTTCTGCTGAAAACCACACAATGGATTCCTATGGGAGGAAATACAAGTTACTGCTAAGTACGCTTAGAATTACTTTCCAGGGTCAGTGCTGGTCTAAAAGATGCAGCACTGGTTTCTCTCCTGATAACAGGTGAGTAAATCGGAATTCATAGTTCAACTGATTTTCGAGGAATATTTGTACATTTCAAAAATGGACGCTTAGAAACTTTTCTGGTGAAGACCACACAATGGATTCCTATGGAAGGAAATACAAGTTACTGGTAAGTACTCTTAGAATTACTTTCCAGGGTCAGTGCTGGGCTAAAAGATGCAGCACTGGGTTCTCTCCTGATAACAGGTGAGTAAATCGGAATTCGTAGTTTGGCTGTGTTTAGAGGAATATTTATACGTTTCAAAAATGGACACTTAGAAACTTTTCTGCTGAAAACCACACAATGGATTCCTATGGAAGGAAATACAAGTTACTGGTATGTACGCTTAGAATTACTTTCCAGGGTCAGTGCAGGGCTAAAAAATGCAGCACTGGGTTCTCTCCTGATAACAGGTGAGTATATCGGAATTCGTAGTTCAGCTGATTTTAGAGGTATATTTGTACGTTTCAAAAATGTACACTTAGAAACTTTTCTGCTGAAAACCACACAATGGATTCGTATGGAAGGAAATATAAGTTACTGGTGAGTACGCTTAGAATTACTTTCCAGGGTCAGTGCAGGGCTAAAAGATGCAGCACTGGGTTCTCTCCTGATAACAGGTGAGTAAATCGGAATTCGTATTTCGGCTGATTTTAGAGGTATATTTTTACGTTTCAAAAATGGACACTTAGAAACTTTTCTGCTGAAAACCACACAATGGATTCCTATGGAAGGAAATACAAGTTACTGCTAAGTACGCTTAGAATTACTTTACAGAGTCAGTGCTGGTCTAAAAGATGGAGCACTGGGTTCTCTCCTGATAACAGGTGAGTAAATCGGAATTCCTAGTTTGGCTGATTTTAGAGGAAAATGTATACGTTTAAAAAATGGACAGTTAGAAACTTTTCTGGTGAAAACCACACAATCCATTCCTATGGAAGGAAATACAAGTTACTGGTAAGTACGCATAGAATTACTTTCCAGGGTCAGTGCAGGGCTAAAAGATGCAGCACTGGGTTCTCTCCTGATAACAGATGAGTAAATCGGAATTCGTAGTTCGGCTGATTTTAGAGGTATATTTGTACGTTTCAAAAATGGACACTTAGAAACACCTGCTGAAAACCACAAAATGGATTCCTATGGAAGGAAATACAAGTTACTGGTAAGTACACTTAGAATTACTTTTCAGGGTCGTGCTGGGCTAACAGATGCAGCACTGGTTTCTCTCCTGATAACAGGTGAGTAAATCGGAATTCGTAGTTTGACTGATTTTAGAGGAATATTTGTACATTTCAAAAATGGACACTTAGAAACTTTTCTGGTGAAGACCACACAATGGATTCCTATGGAAGGAAATACAAGTTACTGGTAAGTACTCGTAGAATTACTTTCCAGGGTCAGTGCTGGGCTAAAAGATGCAGCACTGGGTTCTCTCCTGATAACAGGTGAGTAAACCGGAATTCATAGTTCCGTTGATTTTAGAGGAATATTTGTACGTTTCAAAAATGGAGTCTTAGAAACTTTTCTGCTGAAAACCACACAATGGATTCCTATGGAAGGGAATACAAGTTACTGGTAAGTATGCTTAGAATTACTTTTCAGCGTAAGTGCTGGGCTAACAGATGCAGCACTGGGTTCTCTCCTGATAACAGGTGAGCAAATCTGAATTCGTAGTTCAACTGATTTTAGAGGAATATTTCTACATTTCAAAAATGGACACTTAGTAACTTTTCTGCTGAAAACCACACAATGGATTCCTATGGAAGGAAATACAAGTTACTGGTAAGTACGCTTAGAATTACTTTTCAGGGTTAGTGCTGGGCTAACAGATGCAGCCCTGGGTTCTCTCCTGATAACAGGTGAGTAAATCGGAAGTTGTAGTTCAGCTGATTTTAGAGGAATATTTGTATGTTTCAAAAATGGACACATAGAAACTTTTCCAGCTGAAAACCACACAATTCATTTCTATGGAAGGAAATATAAGTTACTGGTAAGTACGCTTAGAATTACTTTCCAGGGTCAGTGCAGGGCTAAAAGATGCAGCACTGGGTTCTCTAATGATAACAGGTGAGTATATCAGAATTCGTAGTTCTGCTGATTTTAGAGGTATATTTGTACGTTTCAAAAATGTACACTTAGAAACTTTTCTGCTGAAAACCACACAATGGTTTCCTATGGAAGGAAATATAAGTTACTGGTAAGTACGCTTAGAATTACTTCCCAGGGTCAGTGCAGGGCTAAAAGATGCAGCACTGGGTTCTCTCCTGATAACAGGTGAGTAAATCGGAATTCGTCGTTCGGCTGATTTTAGAGGTATATTTTTACGTTTAAAAAATGGACACTTAGAAACTTTTCTGCTGAAAACCACACAATGGATTCCTATGGAAGGAAATATAAGTTACTGGTAAGTACGCTTAGAATTACTTCCCAGGGTCAGTGCAGGGCTAAAAGATGCAGCACTGGGTTCTCTCCTGATAACAGGTGAGTAAATCGGAATTCGTAGTTCGGCTGATTTTAGAGGTATATTTTTACGTTTAAAAAATGGACACTTAGAAACTTTTTTGCTGAAAACCACACAATGGATTCCTATGGAAGGAAATACAAGTTACTGCTAAGTACGCTTAGAATTACTTTACAGAGTCAGTGCTGGTCTAAAAGATGCAGCACTGGGTTCTCTCCTGATAACAGGTGAGTAAATCGGAATTCCTAGTTTGGCTGATTTTAGAGCAATATTTATACGTTTCAAAAATGGACACTTAGAAACTTTTCTGCTGAAAACCACACAATGGATTCCTATGGAAGTAAATACAAGTTACTGGTAAGTACGCTTAGAATTTCTTTCCAGGGTCAGTGCTGGGCTAAAAGATGCAGCACTGGGTTCTCTCCTGATAACAAGTGAGTAAATCGGAATTCATAGTTCGGCTGATTTTAGAGGAATATTTGTACATTTCAAAAATTTAGACTTAGAAACTTTTCTGCTGAAAACCACACAATGGATTCCTATGGAAGGAAATACAAGCTACTGGTAAGTACGCTTAGAATTACTTTTCAGGGTCAGTGCTGGTCTAAAAGATGCAGCACTGGGTTCTCTCCTGATAACAGGTGAGTAAATCGGAATTCATAGTTTGACTGATTTTAGAGGAATATTTGTACATCTCAAAAATGGACACTTAGAAACTTTTCTGCTGAAAACCACACAATGCATTTCTATGGAAGGAAATACAAGTTACTGGTAAGTATGCTTAGAATTACTTTCCAGGCTCAGTGCTGCTCTAAAAGATGCAGCACTGGGTTCTCTCCTGATAACAGGTGAGTAAGTCGGAATTTGTAGTTCGACTGATTTTAGAGGAATATTTGTACATTTAAAAAATGGACACTTAGAAACGTTTCTGATGAGGACCACACAATCCATTCCTATGGAAGGAAATACAAGTTATTGGTAAGTACGCTTAGAATTACTTTCCAGGGTCAGTGCAGGGCTAAAAGATGCAGCACTGGGTTCTCTCCTGATAACAGGTGAGTAAATCGGAATTCGTAGTTCGGCTGATTTTAGAGGTATATTTGTACGTTTCAAAAATGTACACTTAGAGACTTTTCTGATGAGGACCACACAATGGATTCCTATGGAAGGAAATACAAGTTACTGGTAAGTACTCTTAGAATTACTTTCCAGGGTCAGTGCTGGGCTAAAAGATGCAGCACTGGGTTCTCTCCTGATAACAGGTGAGTAAATCAGAATTCATAGTTCGACTGATTTTCGAGCAATATTTATACGTTTCAAAAATGGACAGTTAGAAACTTTTCTGGTGAAAACCACACAATCCATTCCTATGGAAGGAAATACAGGTTACTGGTAAGTACGCTTAGAATTACTTTCCAGGGTCAGTGCAGGGCTAAAAGATGCAGCACTGGGTTCTCTCCTGATAACAGGTGAGTAAATCGGAATTTGTAGTTCGGCTGATTTTAGAGGTATATTTGTACGTTTCAAAAATGTACACTTAGAAACTTTTCTGCTGAAAACCACTCAATGGATTCCTATGGAAGGAGATACAAGTTACTGGTAAGTACGATTAGAATTACTTTGCAGGGTCAGTGCTAGTCTAAAAGATGCAGCACTGGGTTCTCTCCTGATAACAGGTGAGTAAATCGGAATTCGTAGTTCAACTGATTTTAGAGGAATATTTGTACGTTTCAAAAATGGACACTTAGAAACTCTTCTGCTGAAAACCACACAATGATTCCTATGGAAGGAAATACAAGTTACTGCTAAGTACGCATAGAATTACTTTACAGAGTCAGTGCTGGTCTAAAAGATGCAGCACTGGGTTCTCTCCTGATAACAGGTGAGTAAATCGGAATTTGTAGTTCGACTGATTTTAGAGGAATATTTATACGTTTCAAAAATGGACACTTAGAAACTTTTCTGCTGAAAACCACACAATGGATTCCTATGGAAGGAAATGCAAGTTACTGGTAAGTACGCTTAGAATTACTTTCCAGGGTCAGTGCCGCTCTAAAAGATGCAGCACTGGGTTCTCTCCTGATAACAGGTGAGTAAATCGGAATTTGTAGTTCGACTGATTTTAGAGGAATATTTGTACATTTCAAAAATGGACAGTTAGAAACTTTTCTGGTGAAAACCACACAATGGATACCTATGGAAGGAAATACAAGGTACTGGTAAGTACACTTAGAATTATTTTTCAGGGTCAGTGCTGGGCTAACAGATGCAGCCCTGGGTTCTCTCCTGATAACAGGTGAGTAAATCGGAATTCATAGTTCGACTGATTTTCGAGGAATATTTTTACGTTTCAAAAATGGACAGTTAGAAACTTTTCTGGTGAAAACCACACAATGGATTCCTATTGAAGGAAACACAAGTTACTGGTAAGTACGCTTAGAATTACTTTTCAGGGTCGTGCTGGGCTAACAGATGCAGCACTGGGTTCTGTCCTGATAACAAGTGAGTAAATCGGAATTCGTAGTTCAGCTGATTTTAGAGGAATATTTGTACGTTTCAAAAATGTAGACTTAGAAACTTTTCTGCTGAAAACCACACAATAGATTCCTATGGAAGGAAATACAAGTTACTGGTAAGTACGCTTAGAATTTCTTTCCAGGGTCAGTGCTGGGCTAAAAAAAGCAGCACTGGGTTCTCTCCTGATAACAAGTGAGTAAATCGGAATTCGTAGTTCGGCTGATTTTAGAGGAATATTTGTATGTTTCAAAAATGTAGACTTAGAAACTTTTCTGCTGAAAACCACACAATGGATTCCAATGGAAGGAAATACAAGCTACTGGTAAGTACGCTTAGAATAACTTATCAGGGTCAGTGCTGGTCTAAAAGATGCAGCACTGGGTTCTCTCCTGATAACAGGTGAGTAATTCGGAATTCGTAGTTCGACTGTCTTTAGAGGAATATTTGTACGTTTCAAAAATGGACACTTAAAACTTTTCTGCTGAAAACCACACAAAGCATTTCTATAGAAGGAAATGCAAGTTACTGGTAAGTACGCTTAGAATTACTTTCCAGGGTCAGTGCCGCTCTAAAAGATGCAGCACTGGGTTCTCTCCTGATAACAGGTGAGTAAATCGGAATTTGTAGTTCGACTGATTTTAGAGGAATATTTGTACATTTCAAAAATGGACAGTTAGAAACTTTTCTGGTGAAAACCACACAATGGATACCTATGGAAGGAAATACAAGGTACTGGTAAGTACACTTAGAATTACTTTTCAGGGTCAGTGCTGGGCTAACAGATGCAGCCCTGGGTTCTCTCCTGATAACAGGTGAGTAAATCGGAATTTGTAGTTCGGTTGATTTTAGAGGAATATTTGTACGTTACAAAAATGGACACTTAGAAACTTTTCTGCTGAAAACCACACAATGGATTCCTATGGAAGGAAATACAAGTTACTGGTAAATACGCTTAGAATTTCTTTCCAGGGTCAGTGCTGGGCTAAAAGATGCAGCACTGGGTTCTCTCCTGATAACAAGTGAGTAAATCGGAATTTGTAGTTCAGCTGATTTTAGAGGAATATTTGTACGTTTCAAAAATGTAGACTTAGAAACTTTTCTGCTGAAAACCACACAATGGATTCCTATGGAAGGAAATACAAGCTACTGGTAAGTACACTTAGAATTACTTTTCAGGGTCAGTGCTGGGCTAACAGATGCAGCACTGGGTTCTCTCCTGATAACAGGTGAGCAAATCTGAATTCATAGTTCGACTGATTTTCGAGGAATATATATACGTTTCAAAAATGGACAGTTAGAAACTTTTCTGGTGAAAACCACACAATCCATTCCTATGGAAGGAAATACAAGTTACTGATAAGTACGCTTAGAATTACTTTCCAGGGTCAGTGCAGGGCTACAAGATGCAGCACTGGGTTCTCTCCTGATAACAGGTGAGTAAATCGGAATTCGTAGTTCAGCTGATTTTAGAGGTATATTTGTACATTTAAAAAATGTACACTTAGAAACTTTTCTGCTGAAAACCACTCAATGGATTCCTATGGAAGGAGATACAAGTTACTGGTAAGTACGATTAGAATTACTTTTCATGGTCAGTGCTGGTCTAAAAGGTGCAGCACTGGGTTCTCTCCGGATAACAGGTGAGTAAATCGGAATTCGTAGTTTGACTGATTTTAGAGGAATATTTGTACATTTCAAAAATGGACACAGAAACTTTTCTGCTGAAAACCACACAATGCATTTCTATGGAAGGAAATACAAGTTACTGGTAAGTACGCTTAGAATTACTTTCCAGGCTCAGTGCTGCTCTAAAAGATGCTGCACTGGGTTCTCTCCTGATAACAGGTGAGTAAGTCGGAACTTGTAGTTCGACTGATTTTAGAGGAATATTTGTACTTTTCAAAAATGGACACTTAGAAACTTTTCTGATGAGGACCACACAATGGATTCCTATGGAAGGAAATACAAGTTACTGGTAAGTACTCTTAGAATTACTTTCCAGGGTCAGTGCTGGGCTAAAAGACGCAGCACTGGGTTCTCTCCTGATAACAGGTGAGTAAATCAGAATTCATAGTTCGACTGATTTTCGAGGAATATATATACATTTCAAAAATGGACAGTTAGAAACTTTTCTGCTGAAAACCACTCAATGGATTCCTATGGAAGGAGATACAAGTTACTGGTAAGTACGATTAGAATTACTTTTCAGGGTCAGTGCTGGTCTAAAAGATGCAGCACTGGGTTCTCTCCTGATAACAGGTGAGTAAATCGGAATTCATAGTTCGACTGATTTTAGAGGAATATTTGTACTTTTCAAAAATGGACACTTAGAAACTTTTCTGATGAGGACCACACAATGGATTCCTATGGAAGGAAATACAAGTTACTGGTAAGTACTCTTAGAATTACTTTCCAGGGTCAGTGCTGGGCTAAAAGACGCAGCACTGGGTTCTCTCCTGATAACAGGTGAGTAAATCAGAATTCATAGTTCGACTGATTTTCGAGGAATATATATACATTTCAAAAATGGACAGTTAGAAACTTTTCTGCTGAAAACCACTCAATGGATTCCTATGGAAGGAGATACAAGTTACTGGTAAGTACGATTAGAATTACTTTTCAGGGTCAGTGCTGGTCTAAAAGATGCAGCACTGGGTTCTCTCCTGATAACAGGTGAGTAAATCGGAATTCATAGTTCGACTGATTTTAGAGGAATATTTGTACTTTTCAAAAATGGACACTTAGAAACTTTTCTGATGAGGACCACACAATGGATTCCTATGGAAGGAAATACAAGCTACTGGTAAGTACGCTTAGAATAACTTATCAGGGTCAGTGCTGGTCTAAAAGATGCAGCACTGGGTTCTCTCCTGATAACAGGTGAGTAATTCGGAATTCGTAGTTCGACTGTCTTTAGAGGAATATTTGTACGTTTCAAAAATGGACACTTAAAACTTTTCTGCTGAAAACCACACAAAGCATTTCTATAGAAGGAAATGCAAGTTACTGGTAAGTACGCTTAGAATTACTTTCCAGGGTCAGTGCCGCTCTAAAAGATGCAGCACTGGGTTCTCTCCTGATAACAGGTGAGTAAATCGGAATTTGTAGTTCGACTGATTTTAGAGGAATATTTGTACATTTCAAAAATGGACAGTTAGAAACTTTTCTGGTGAAAACCACACAATGGATACCTATGGAAGGAAATACAAGGTACTGGTAAGTACACTTAGAATTACTTTTCAGGGTCAGTGCTGGGCTAACAGATGCAGCCCTGGGTTCTCTCCTGATAACAGGTGAGTAAATCGGAATTTGTAGTTCGGTTGATTTTAGAGGAATATTTGTACGTTACAAAAATGGACACTTAGAAACTTTTCTGCTGAAAACCACACAATGGATTCCTATGGAAGGAAATACAAGTTACTGGTAAATACGCTTAGAATTTCTTTCCAGGGTCAGTGCTGGGCTAAAAGATGCAGCACTGGGTTCTCTCCTGATAACAAGTGAGTAAATCGGAATTTGTAGTTCAGCTGATTTTAGAGGAATATTTGTACGTTTCAAAAATGTAGACTTAGAAACTTTTCTGCTGAAAACCACACAATGGATTCCTATGGAAGGAAATACAAGCTACTGGTAAGTACGCTTAGAATTACTTTTCAGGGTCAGTGCTGGGCTAACAGATGCAGCACTGGGTTCTCTCCTGATAACAGGTGAGCAAATCTGAATTCATAGTTCGACTGATTTTCGAGGAATATATATACGTTTCAAAAATGGACAGTTAGAAACTTTTCTGGTGAAAACCACACAATCCATTCCTATGGAAGGAAATACAAGTTACTGATAAGTACGCTTAGAATTACTTTCCAGGGTCAGTGCAGGGCTACAAGATGCAGCACTGGGTTCTCTCCTGATAACAGGTGAGTAAATCGGAATTCGTAGTTCAGCTGATTTTAGAGGTATATTTGTACATTTAAAAAATGTACACTTAGAAACTTTTCTGCTGAAAACCACTCAATGGATTCCTATGGAAGGAGATACAAGTTACTGGTAAGTACGATTAGAATTACTTTTCATGGTCAGTGCTGGTCTAAAAGGTGCAGCACTGGGTTCTCTCCGGATAACAGGTGAGTAAATCGGAATTCGTAGTTTGACTGATTTTAGAGGAATATTTGTACATTTCAAAAATGGACACAGAAACTTTTCTGCTGAAAACCACACAATGCATTTCTATGGAAGGAAATACAAGTTACTGGTAAGTACGCTTAGAATTACTTTCCAGGCTCAGTGCTGCTCTAAAAGATGCTGCACTGGGTTCTCTCCTGATAACAGGTGAGTAAGTCGGAACTTGTAGTTCGACTGATTTTAGAGGAATATTTGTACTTTTCAAAAATGGACACTTAGAAACTTTTCTGATGAGGACCACACAATGGATTCCTATGGAAGGAAATACAAGTTACTGGTAAGTACTCTTAGAATTACTTTCCAGGGTCAGTGCTGGGCTAAAAGACGCAGCACTGGGTTCTCTCCTGATAACAGGTGAGTAAATCAGAATTCATAGTTCGACTGATTTTCGAGGAATATATATACATTTCAAAAATGGACAGTTAGAAACTTTTCTGCTGAAAACCACTCAATGGATTCCTATGGAAGGAGATACAAGTTACTGGTAAGTACGATTAGAATTACTTTTCAGGGTCAGTGCTGGTCTAAAAGATGCAGCACTGGGTTCTCTCCTGATAACAGGTGAGTAAATCGGAATTCATAGTTCGACTGATTTTAGAGGAATATTTGTACTTTTCAAAAATGGACACTTAGAAACTTTTCTGATGAGGACCACACAATGGATTCCTATGGAAGGAAATACAAGTTACTGGTAAGTACTCTTAGAATTACTTTCCAGGGTCAGTGCTGGGCTAAAAGACGCAGCACTGGGTTCTCTCCTGATAACAGGTGAGTAAATCAGAATTCATAGTTCGACTGATTTTCGAGGAATATATATACATTTCAAAAATGGACAGTTAGAAACTTTTCTGCTGAAAACCACTCAATGGATTCCTATGGAAGGAGATACAAGTTACTGGTAAGTACGATTAGAATTACTTTTCAGGGTCAGTGCTGGTCTAAAAGATGCAGCACTGGGTTCTCTCCTGATAACAGGTGAGTAAATCGGAATTCATAGTTCGACTGATTTTAGAGGAATATTTGTACTTTTCAAAAATGGACACTTAGAAACTTTTCTGATGAGGACCACACAATGGATTCCTATGGAAGGAAATACAAGTTACTGGTAAGTACTCTTAGAATTACTTTCCAGGGTCAGTGCTGGGCTAAAAGATGCAGCACTGGGTTCTCTCCTGATAACAGGTGAGTAAATCGGAATTCATAGTTCGACTGATTTTTGAGGAATATATATACATTTCCAAAATGGACAGTTAGAAATTTTTCTGGTGAAAACCACACAATCCATTCCTATGGAAGGAAATACAAGTTACTCGTAAGTATGCTTAGAATTACTTTCCAGGGTCAGTGCAGGGCTAAAAGATGCAGCACTGGGTTCTCTCCTGATAACAGGTGAGTAAATCGGAATTCGTAGTTCAGCTGATTTTAGAGGTATATTTGTACGTTTCAAAAATGTAGACTTAGAAACTTTTCTGCTGAAAACCACACAATGGATTCCTATGGAAGGAAATACAAGTTACTGGTAAGTACGCTTAGAATTTCTTTCCAGGGTCAGTGCTGGGCTAAAAAAAGCAGCACTGGGTTCTCTCCTGATAACAAGTGAGTAAATCGGAATTCGTAGTTCGGCTGATTTTAGAGGAATATTTGTATGTTTCAAAAATGTAGACTTAGAAACTTTTCTGCTGAAAACCACACAATGGATTCCAATGGAAGGAAATACAAGCTACTGGTAAGTACGCTTAGAATAACTTATCAGGGTCAGTGCTGGTCTAAAAGATGCAGCACTGGGTTCTCTCCTGATAACAGGTGAGTAATTCGGAATTCGTAGTTCGACTGTCTTTAGAGGAATATTTGTACGTTTCAAAAATGGACACTTAAAACTTTTCTGCTGAAAACCACACAAAGCATTTCTATAGAAGGAAATGCAAGTTACTGGTAAGTACGCTTAGAATTACTTTCCAGGGTCAGTGCCGCTCTAAAAGATGCAGCACTGGGTTCTCTCCTGATAACAGGTGAGTAAATCGGAATTTGTAGTTCGACTGATTTTAGAGGAATATTTGTACATTTCAAAAATGGACAGTTAGAAACTTTTCTGGTGAAAACCACACAATGGATACCTATGGAAGGAAATACAAGGTACTGGTAAGTACACTTAGAATTACTTTTCAGGGTCAGTGCTGGGCTAACAGATGCAGCCCTGGGTTCTCTCCTGATAACAGGTGAGTAAATCGGAATTTGTAGTTCGGTTGATTTTAGAGGAATATTTGTACGTTACAAAAATGGACACTTAGAAACTTTTCTGCTGAAAACCACACAATGGATTCCTATGGAAGGAAATACAAGTTACTGGTAAATACGCTTAGAATTTCTTTCCAGGGTCAGTGCTGGGCTAAAAGATGCAGCACTGGGTTCTCTCCTGATAACAAGTGAGTAAATCGGAATTTGTAGTTCAGCTGATTTTAGAGGAATATTTGTACGTTTCAAAAATGTAGACTTAGAAACTTTTCTGCTGAAAACCACACAATGGATTCCTATGGAAGGAAATACAAGCTACTGGTAAGTACGCTTAGAATTACTTTTCAGGGTCAGTGCTGGGCTAACAGATGCAGCACTGGGTTCTCTCCTGATAACAGGTGAGCAAATCTGAATTCATAGTTCGACTGATTTTCGAGGAATATATATACGTTTCAAAAATGGACAGTTAGAAACTTTTCTGGTGAAAACCACACAATCCATTACTATGGAAGGAAATACAAGTTACTGATAAGTACGCTTAGAATTACTTTCCAGGGTCAGTGCAGGGCTACAAGATGCAGCACTGGGTTCTCTCCTGATAACAGGTGAGTAAATCGGAATTCGTAGTTCAGCTGATTTTAGAGGTATATTTGTACATTTAAAAAATGTACACTTAGAAACTTTTCTGCTGAAAACCACTCAATGGATTCCTATGGAAGGAGATACAAGTTACTGGTAAGTACGATTAGAATTACTTTTCATGGTCAGTGCTGGTCTAAAAGGTGCAGCACTGGGTTCTCTACGGATAACAGGTGAGTAAATCGGAATTCGTAGTTTGACTGATTTTAGAGGAATATTTGTACATTTCAAAAATGGACACAGAAACTTTTCTGCTGAAAACCACACAATGCATTTCTATGGAAGGAAATACAAGTTACTGGTAAGTACGCTTAGAATTACTTTCCAGGCTCAGTGCTGCTCTAAAAGATGCTGCACTGGGTTCTCTCCTGATAACAGGTGAGTAAGTCGGAACTTGTAGTTCGACTGATTTTAGAGGAATATTTGTACTTTTCAAAAATGGACACTTAGAAACTTTTCTGATGAGGACCACACAATGGATTCCTATGGAAGGAAATACAAGTTACTGGTAAGTACTCTTAGAATTACTTTCCAGGGTCAGTGCTGGGCTAAAAGACGCAGCACTGGGTTCTCTCCTGATAACAGGTGAGTAAATCAGAATTCATAGTTCGACTGATTTTCGAGGAATATATATACATTTCAAAAATGGACAGTTAGAAACTTTTCTGCTGAAAACCACTCAATGGATTCCTATGGAAGGAGATACAAGTTACTGGTAAGTACGATTAGAATTACTTTTCAGGGTCAGTGCTGGTCTAAAAGATGCAGCACTGGGTTCTCTCCTGATAACAGGTGAGTAAATCGGAATTCATAGTTCGACTGATTTTAGAGGAATATTTGTACTTTTCAAAAATGGACACTTAGAAACTTTTCTGATGAGGACCACACAATGGATTCCTATGGAAGGAAATACAAGTTACTGGTAAGTACTCTTAGAATTACTTTCCAGGGTCAGTGCTGGGCTAAAAGATGCAGCACTGGGTTCTCTCCTGATAACAGGTGAGTAAATCAGAATTCATAGTTCGACTGATTTTCGAGGAATATATATACATTTCAAAAATGGACAGTTAGAAACTTTTCTGCTGAAAACCACTCAATGGATTCCTATGGAAGGAGATACAAGTTACTGGTAAGTACGATTAGAATTACTTTTCAGGGTCAGTGCTGGTCTAAAAGATGCAGCACTGGGTTCTCTCCTGATAACAGGTGAGTAAATCGGAATTCATAGTTCGACTGATTTTAGAGGAATATTTGTACTTTTCAAAAATGGACACTTAGAAACTTTTCTGATGAGGACCACACAATGGATTCCTATGGACGGAAATACAAGTTACTGGTAAGTACTCTTAGAATTACTTTCCAGGGTCAGTGCTGGGCTAAAAGACGCAGCACTGGGTTCTCTCCTGATAACAGGTGAGTAAATCAGAATTCATAGTTCGACTGATTTTCGAGGAATATATATACATTTCAAAAATGGACAGTTAGAAACTTTTCTGCTGAAAACCACTCAATGGATTCCTATGGAAGGAGATACAAGTTACTGGTAAGTACGATTAGAATTACTTTTCAGGGTCAGTGCTGGTCTAAAAGATGCAGCACTGGGTTCTCTCCTGATAAAAGGTGAGTAAATCGGAATTCATAGTTCGACTGATTTTAGAGGAATATTTGTACTTTTCAAAAATGGACACTTAGAAACTTTTCTGATGAGGACCACACAATGGATTCCTATGGAAGGAAATACAAGTTACTGGTAAGTACTCTTAGAATTACTTTCCAGGGTCAGTGCTGGGCTAAAAGATGCAGCACTGGGTTCTCTCCTGATAACAGGTGAGTAAATCGGAATTCATAGTTCGACTGATTTTTGAGGAATATATATACATTTCAAAAATGGACAGTTAGAAATTTTTCTGGTGAAAACCACACAATCCATTCCTATGGAAGGAAATACAAGTTACTCGTAAGTATGCTTAGAATTACTTTCCAGGGTCAGTGCAGGGCTAAAAGATGCAGCACTGGGTTCTCTCCTGATAACAGGTGAGTAAATCGGAATTCGTAGTTCAGCTGATTTTAGAGGTATATTTGTACGTTTCAAAAATGTACACTTAGAAACTTTTCTGCTGAAAACCACTCAATGGATTCCTATGGAAGGAGATACAAGTTACTGGTAAGTACGATTAGAATTACTTTTCAGGGTCAGTGCTGGTCTAAAAGATGCAGCACTGGGTTCTCTCCTGATAACAGGTGAGTAAATTGGAATTCGTAGTTCAACTGATTTTAGAGGAATATTTGTACGTTTCAAAAATGGACACTTAGAAACTTTTCTGCTGAAAACCACACAATGGATTCCTATGGAAGGAAATATAAGTTACTGGTAAGTACGCTTAGAATTACTTTCCAGGGTCAGTGCAGGGCTAAAAGATGCAGCATTGGGTTCTGTCCTGATAACAGGTGAGTAAATCGGAATTCGTAGTTCGGCTGATTTTTGAGGTATATTTGTACGTTTCAAAAATGTACACTTAGAAACTTTTCTGCTGAAAACCACACAATGGATTCCTATGGGAGGAAATACAAGTTACTGCTAAGTACGCTTAGAATTACTTTCCAGGGTCAGTGCTGGTCTAAAAGATGCAGCACTGGTTTCTCTCCTGATAACAGGTGAGTAAATCGGAATTCATAGTTCAACTGATTTTCGAGGAATATTTGTACATTTCAAAAATGGACGCTTAGAAACTTTTCTGGTGAAGACCACACAATGGATTCCTATGGAAGGAAATACAAGTTACTGGTAAGTACTCTTAGAATTACTTTCCAGGGTCAGTGCTGGGCTAAAAGATGCAGCACTGGGTTCTCTCCTGATAACAGGTGAGTAAATCGGAATTCGTAGTTTGGCTGTGTTTAGAGGAATATTTATACGTTTCAAAAATGGACACTTAGAAACTTTTCTGCTGAAAACCACACAATGGATTCCTATGGAAGGAAATACAAGTTACTGGTATGTACGCTTAGAATTACTTTCCAGGGTCAGTGCAGGGCTAAAAGATGCAGCACTGGGTTCTCTCCTGATAACAGGTGAGTATATCGGAATTCGTAGTTCAGCTGATTTTAGAGGTATATTTGTACGTTTCAAAAATGTACACTTAGAAACTTTTCTGCTGAAAACCACACAATGGATTCGTATGGAAGGAAATATAAGTTACTGGTGAGTACGCTTAGAATTACTTTCCAGGGTCAGTGCAGGGCTAAAAGATGCAGCACTGGGTTCTCTCCTGATAACAGGTGAGTAAATCGGAATTCGTATTTCGGCTGATTTTAGAGGTATATTTTTACGTTTCAAAAATGGACACTTAGAAACTTTTCTGCTGAAAACCACACAATGGATTCCTATGGAAGGAAATACAAGTTACTGCTAAGTACGCTTAGAATTACTTTACAGAGTCAGTGCTGGTCTAAAAGATGGAGCACTGGGTTCTCTCCTGATAACAGGTGAGTAAATCGGAATTCCTAGTTTGGCTGATTTTAGAGGAAAATGTATACGTTTAAAAAATGGACAGTTAGAAACTTTTCTGGTGAAAACCACACAATCCATTCCTATGGAAGGAAATACAAGTTACTGGTAAGTACGCATAGAATTACTTTCCAGGGTCAGTGCAGGGCTAAAAGATGCAGCACTGGGTTCTCTCCTGATAACAGGTGAGTAAATCGGAATTCGTAGTTCGGCTGATTTTAGAGGTATATTTGTACGTTTCAAAAATGGACACTTAGAAACACCTGCTGAAAACCACAAAATGGATTCCTATGGAAGGAAATACAAGTTACTGGTAAGTACACTTAGAATTACTTTTCAGGGTCGTGCTGGGCTAACAGATGCAGCACTGGTTTCTCTCCTGATAACAGGTGAGTAAATCGGAATTCGTAGTTTGACTGATTTTAGAGGAATATTTGTACATTTCAAAAATGGACACTTAGAAACTTTTCTGGTGAAGACCACACAATGGATTCCTATGGAAGGAAATACAAGTTACTGGTAAGTACTCGTAGAATTACTTTCCAGGGTCAGTGCTGGGCTAAAAGATGCAGCACTGGGTTCTCTCCTGATAACAGGTGAGTAAACCGGAATTCATAGTTCCGTTGATTTTAGAGGAATATTTGTACGTTTCAAAAATGGAGTCTTAGAAACTTTTCTGCTGAAAACCACACAATGGATTCCTATGGAAGGGAATACAAGTTACTGGTAAGTATGCTTAGAATTACTTTTCAGCGTAAGTGCTGGGCTAACAGATGCAGCACTGGGTTCTCTCCTGATAACAGGTGAGCAAATCTGAATTCGTAGTTCAACTGATTTTAGAGGAATATTTCTACATTTCAAAAATGGACACTTAGTAACTTTTCTGCTGAAAACCACACAATGGATTCCTATGGAAGGAAATACAAGTTACTGGTAAGTACGCTTAGAATTACTTTTCAGGGTTAGTGCTGGGCTAACAGATGCAGCCCTGGGTTCTCTCCTGATAACAGGTGAGTAAATCGGAAGTTGTAGTTCAGCTGATTTTAGAGGAATATTTGTATGTTTCAAAAATGGACACATAGAAACTTTTCCAGCTGAAAACCACACAATTCATTTCTATGGAAGGAAATATAAGTTACTGGTAAGTACGCTTAGAATTACTTTCCAGGGTCAGTGCAGGGCTAAAAGATGCAGCACTGGGTTCTCTAATGATAACAGGTGAGTATATCAGAATTCGTAGTTCTGCTGATTTTAGAGGTATATTTGTACGTTTCAAAAATGTACACTTAGAAACTTTTCTGCTGAAAACCACACAATGGTTTCCTATGGAAGGAAATATAAGTTACTGGTAAGTACGCTTAGAATTACTTCCCAGGGTCAGTGCAGGGCTAAAAGATGCAGCACTGGGTTCTCTCCTGATAACAGGTGAGTAAATCGGAATTCGTCGTTCGGCTGATTTTAGAGGTATATTTTTACGTTTAAAAAATGGACACTTAGAAACTTTTCTGCTGAAAACCACACAATGGATTCCTATGGAAGGAAATATAAGTTACTGGTAAGTACGCTTAGAATTACTTCCCAGGGTCAGTGCAGGGCTAAAAGATGCAGCACTGGGTTCTCTCCTGATAACAGGTGAGTAAATCGGAATTCGTAGTTCGGCTGATTTTAGAGGTATATTTTTACGTTTAAAAAATGGACACTTAGAAACTTTTCTGCTGAAAACCACACAATGGATTCCTATGGAAGGAAATACAAGTTACTGCTAAGTACGCTTAGAATTACTTTACAGAGTCAGTGCTGGTCTAAAAGATGCAGCACTGGGTTCTCTCCTGATAACAGGTGAGTAAATCGGAATTCCTAGTTTGGCTGATTTTAGAGGAATATTTATACGTTTCAAAAATGGACACTTAGAAACTTTTCTGCTGAAAACCACACAATGGATTCCTATGGAAGTAAATACAAGTTACTGGTAAGTACGCTTAGAATTTCTTTCCAGGGTCAGTGCTGGGCTAAAAGATGCAGCACTGGGTTCTCTCCTGATAACAAGTGAGTAAATCGGAATTCATAGTTCGGCTGATTTTAGAGGAATATTTGTACATTTCAAAAATTTAGACTTAGAAACTTTTCTGCTGAAAACCACACAATGGATTCCTATGGAAGGAAATACAAGCTACTGGTAAGTACGCTTAGAATTACTTTTCAGGGTCAGTGCTGGTCTAAAAGATGCAGCACTGGGTTCTCTCCTGATAACAGGTGAGTAAAAAGGAATTCATAGTTTGACTGATTTTAGAGGAATATTTGTACATCTCAAAAATGGACACTTAGAAACTTTTCTGCTGAAAACCACACAATGCATTTCTATGGAAGGAAATACAAGTTACTGGTAAGTACGCTTAGAATTACTGTCCAGGCTCAGTGCTGCTCTAAAAGATGCAGCACTGGGTTCTCTCCTGATAACAGGTGAGTAAGTCGGAATTTGTAGTTCGACTGATTTTAGAGGAATATTTGTACATTTCAAAAATGGACACTTAGAAACTTTTCTGATGAGGACCACACAATGGATTCCTATGGAAGGAAATACAAGTTACTGGTAAGTACTCTTAGAATTACTTTCCAGGGTCAGTGCTGGGCTAAAAGATGCAGCACTGGGTTCTCTCCTGATAACAGGTGAGTAAATCAGAATTCATAGTTCGACTGATTTTCGAGCAATATTTATACGTTTCAAAAATGGACAGTTAGAAACTTTTCTGGTGAAAACCACACAATCCATTCCTATGGAAGGAAATACAGGTTACTGGTAAGTACGCTTAGAATTACTTTCCAGGGTCAGTGCAGGGCTAAAAGATGCAGCACTGGGTTCTCTCCTGATAACAGGTGAGTAAATCGGAATTTGTAGTTCGGCTGATTTTAGAGGTATATTTGTACGTTTCAAAAATGTACACTTAGAAACTTTTCTGCTGAAAACCACTCAATGGATTCCTATGGAAGGAGATACAAGTTACTGGTAAGTACGATTAGAATTACTTTGCAGGGTCAGTGCTAGTCTAAAAGATGCAGCACTGGGTTCTCTCCTGATAACAGGTGAGTAAATCGGAATTCGTAGTTCAACTGATTTTAGAGGAATATTTGTACGTTTCAAAAATGGACACTTAGAAACTCTTCTGCTGAAAACCACACAATGATTCCTATGGAAGGAAATACAAGTTACTGCTAAGTACGCTTAGAATTACTTTACAGAGTCAGTGCTGGTCTAAAAGATGCAGCACTGGGTTCTCTCCTGATAACAGGTGAGTAAATCGGAATTTGTAGTTCGACTGATTTTAGAGGAATATTTATACGTTTCAAAAATGGACACTTAGAAACTTTTCTGCTGAAAACCACACAATGGATTCCTATGGAAGGAAATGCAAGTTACTGGTAAGTACGCTTAGAATTACTTTCCAGGGTCAGTGCCGCTCTAAAAGATGCAGCACTGGGTTCTCTCCTGATAACAGGTGAGTAAATCGGAATTTGTAGTTCGACTGATTTTAGAGGAATATTTGTACATTTCAAAAATGGACAGTTAGAAACTTTTCTGGTGAAAACCACACAATGGATACCTATGGAAGGAAATACAAGGTACTGGTAAGTACACTTAGAATTATTTTTCAGGGTCAGTGCTGGGCTAACAGATGCAGCCCTGGGTTCTCTCCTGATAACAGGTGAGTAAATCGGAATTCATAGTTCGACTGATTTTCGAGGAATATTTTTACGTTTCAAAAATGGACAGTTAGAAACTTTTCTGGTGAAAACCACACAATGGATTCCTATTGAAGGAAACACAAGTTACTGGTAAGTACGCTTAGAATTACTTTTCAGGGTCGTGCTGGGCTAACAGATGCAGCACTGGGTTCTGTCCTGATAACAGGTGAGTAAATCTGAATTCGTAGTTCGGCTGATTTTAGAGGAATATTTGTACATTTCAAAAATGTAGACTTAGAAACTTTTCTGCTGAAAACCACACAATGGATTCCAATGGAAGGAAATACAAGCTACTGGTAAGTACGCTTGGAATAACTTTTCAGGGTCAGTGCTGGTCTAAAAGATGCAGCACTGGGTTCTCTCCTGATAACAGGTGAGTAAATCGGAATTCGTAGTTCGACTGTCTTTAGAGGAATATTTGTATGTTTCAAAAATGTAGACTTAGAAACTTTTCTGCTGAAAACCACACAATGGATTCCTATGGAAGGAAATACAAGTTACTGGTAAGTACGCTTAGAATTTCTTTCCAGGGTCAGTGCTGGGCTAAAAAAAGCAGCACTGGGTTCTCTCCTGATAACAAGTGAGTAAATCGGAATTCGTAGTTCGGCTGATTTTAGAGGAATATTTGTATGTTTCAAAAATGTAGACTTAGAAACTTTTCTGCTGAAAACCACACAATGGATTCCAATGGAAGGAAATACAAGCTACTGGTAAGTACGCTTAGAATAACTTATCAGGGTCAGTGCTGGTCTAAAAGATGCAGCACTGGGTTCTCTCCTGATAACAGGTGAGTAATTCGGAATTTGTAGTTCGACTGTCTTTAGAGGAATATTTGTACGTTTCAAAAATGGACACTTAAAACTTTTCTGCTGAAAACCACACAAAGCATTTCTATAGAAGGAAATGCAAGTTACTGGTAAGTACGCTTAGAATTACTTTCCAGGGTCAGTGCCGCTCTAAAAGATGCAGCACTGGGTTCTCTCCTGATAACAGGTGAGTAAATCGGAATTTGTAGTTCGACTGATTTTAGAGGAATATTTGTACATTTCAAAAATGGACAGTTAGAAACTTTTCTGGTGAAAACCACACAATGGATACCTATGGAAGGAAATACAAGGTACTGGTAAGTACACTTAGAATTACTTTTCAGGGTCAGTGCTGGGCTAACAGATGCAGCCCTGGGTTCTCTCCTGACAACAGGTGAGTAAATCGGAATTTGTAGTTCGGTTGATTTTAGAGGAATATTTGTACGTTACAAAAATGGACACTTAGAAACTTTTCTGCTGAAAACCACACAATGGATTCCTATGGAAGGAAATACAAGTTACTGGTAAATACGCTTAGAATTTCTTTCCAGGGTCAGTGCTGGGCTAAAAGATGCAGCACTGGGTTCTCTCCTGATAACAAGTGAGTAAATCGGAATTTGTAGTTCAGCTGATTTTAGAGGAATATTTGTACGTTTCAAAAATGTAGACTTAGAAACTTTTCTGCTGAAAACCACACAATGGATTCCTATGGAAGGAAATACAAGCTACTGGTAAGTACGCTTAGAATTACTTTTCAGGGTCAGTGCTGGGCTAACAGATGCAGCACTGGGTTCTCTCCTGATAACAGGTGAGTAAAAAGGAATTCATAGTTTGACTGATTTTAGAGGAATATTTGTACATCTCAAAAATGGACACTTAGAAACTTTTCTGCTGAAAACCACACAATGCATTTCTATGGAAGGAAATACAAGTTACTGGTAAGTACGCTTAGAATTACTGTCCAGGCTCAGTGCTGCTCTAAAAGATGCAGCACTGGGTTCTCTCCTGATAACAGGTGAGTAAGTCGGAATTTGTAGTTCGACTGATTTTAGAGGAATATTTGTACATTTCAAAAATGGACACTTAGAAACTTTTCTGATGAGGACCACACAATGGATTCCTATGGAAGGAAATACAAGTTACTGGTAAGTACTCTTAGAATTACTTTCCAGGGTCAGTGCTGGGCTAAAAGATGCAGCACTGGGTTCTCTCCTGATAACAGGTGAGTAAATCAGAATTCATAGTTCGACTGATTTTCGAGCAATATTTATACGTTTCAAAAATGGACAGTTAGAAACTTTTCTGGTGAAAACCACACAATCCATTCCTATGGAAGGAAATACAGGTTACTGGTAAGTACGCTTAGAATTACTTTCCAGGGTCAGTGCAGGGCTAAAAGATGCAGCACTGGGTTCTCTCCTGATAACAGGTGAGTAAATCGGAATTTGTAGTTCGGCTGATTTTAGAGGTATATTTGTACGTTTCAAAAATGTACACTTAGAAACTTTTCTGCTGAAAACCACTCAATGGATTCCTATGGAAGGAGATACAAGTTACTGGTAAGTACGATTAGAATTACTTTGCAGGGTCAGTGCTAGTCTAAAAGATGCAGCACTGGGTTCTCTCCTGATAACAGGTGAGTAAATCGGAATTCGTAGTTCAACTGATTTTAGAGGAATATTTGTACGTTTCAAAAATGGACACTTAGAAACTCTTCTGCTGAAAACCACACAATGATTCCTATGGAAGGAAATACAAGTTACTGCTAAGTACGCTTAGAATTACTTTACAGAGTCAGTGCTGGTCTAAAAGATGCAGCACTGGGTTCTCTCCTGATAACAGGTGAGTAAATCGGAATTTGTAGTTCGACTGATTTTAGAGGAATATTTATACGTTTCAAAAATGGACACTTAGAAACTTTTCTGCTGAAAACCACACAATGGATTCCTATGGAAGGAAATGCAAGTTACTGGTAAGTACGCTTAGAATTACTTTCCAGGGTCAGTGCCGCTCTAAAAGATGCAGCACTGGGTTCTCTCCTGATAACAGGTGAGTAAATCGGAATTTGTAGTTCGACTGATTTTAGAGGAATATTTGTACATTTCAAAAATGGACAGTTAGAAACTTTTCTGGTGAAAACCACACAATGGATACCTATGGAAGGAAATACAAGGTACTGGTAAGTACACTTAGAATTATTTTTCAGGGTCAGTGCTGGGCTAACAGATGCAGCCCTGGGTTCTCTCCTGATAACAGGTGAGTAAATCGGAATTCATAGTTCGACTGATTTTCGAGGAATATTTTTACGTTTCAAAAATGGACAGTTAGAAACTTTTCTGGTGAAAACCACACAATGGATTCCTATTGAAGGAAACACAAGTTACTGGTAAGTACGCTTAGAATTACTTTTCAGGGTCGTGCTGGGCTAACAGATGCAGCACTGGGTTCTGTCCTGATAACAGGTGAGTAAATCTGAATTCGTAGTTCGGCTGATTTTAGAGGAATATTTGTACATTTCAAAAATGTAGACTTAGAAACTTTTCTGCTGAAAACCACACAATGGATTCCAATGGAAGGAAATACAAGCTACTGGTAAGTACGCTTGGAATAACTTTTCAGGGTCAGTGCTGGTCTAAAAGATGCAGCACTGGGTTCTCTCCTGATAACAGGTGAGTAAATCGGAATTCGTAGTTCGACTGTCTTTAGAGGAATATTTGTATGTTTCAAAAATGTAGACTTAGAAACTTTTCTGCTGAAAACCACACAATGGATTCCTATGGAAGGAAATACAAGTTACTGGTAAGTACGCTTAGAATTTCTTTCCAGGGTCAGTGCTGGGCTAAAAAAAGCAGCACTGGGTTCTCTCCTGATAACAAGTGAGTAAATCGGAATTCGTAGTTCGGCTGATTTTAGAGGAATATTTGTATGTTTCAAAAATGTAGACTTAGAAACTTTTCTGCTGAAAACCACACAATGGATTCCAATGGAAGGAAATACAAGCTACTGGTAAGTACGCTTAGAATAACTTATCAGGGTCAGTGCTGGTCTAAAAGATGCAGCACTGGGTTCTCTCCTGATAACAGGTGAGTAATTCGGAATTTGTAGTTCGACTGTCTTTAGAGGAATATTTGTACGTTTCAAAAATGGACACTTAAAACTTTTCTGCTGAAAACCACACAAAGCATTTCTATAGAAGGAAATGCAAGTTACTGGTAAGTACGCTTAGAATTACTTTCCAGGGTCAGTGCCGCTCTAAAAGATGCAGCACTGGGTTCTCTCCTGATAACAGGTGAGTAAATCGGAATTTGTAGTTCGACTGATTTTAGAGGAATATTTGTACATTTCAAAAATGGACAGTTAGAAACTTTTCTGGTGAAAACCACACAATGGATACCTATGGAAGGAAATACAAGGTACTGGTAAGTACACTTAGAATTACTTTTCAGGGTCAGTGCTGGGCTAACAGATGCAGCCCTGGGTTCTCTCCTGACAACAGGTGAGTAAATCGGAATTTGTAGTTCGGTTGATTTTAGAGGAATATTTGTACGTTACAAAAATGGACACTTAGAAACTTTTCTGCTGAAAACCACACAATGGATTCCTATGGAAGGAAATACAAGTTACTGGTAAATACGCTTAGAATTTCTTTCCAGGGTCAGTGCTGGGCTAAAAGATGCAGCACTGGGTTCTCTCCTGATAACAAGTGAGTAAATCGGAATTTGTAGTTCAGCTGATTTTAGAGGAATATTTGTACGTTTCAAAAATGTAGACTTAGAAACTTTTCTGCTGAAAACCACACAATGGATTCCTATGGAAGGAAATACAAGCTACTGGTAAGTACGCTTAGAATTACTTTTCAGGGTCAGTGCTGGGCTAACAGATGCAGCACTGGGTTCTCTCCTGATAACAGGTGAGCAAATCTGAATTCATAGTTCGACTGATTTTCGAGGAATATATATACGTTTCAAAAATGGACAGTTAGAAACTTTTCTGGTGAAAACCACACAATCCATTCCTATAGAAGGAAATACAAGTTACTGGTAAGTACGCTTAGAATTACTTTCCAGGGTCAGTGCAGGGCTACAAGATGCAGCACTGGGTTCTCTCCTGATAACAGGTGAGTAAATCGGAATTCGTAGTTCAGCTGATTTTAGAGGTATATTTGTACATTTAAAAAATATACACTTAGAAACTTTTCTGCTGAAAACCACTCAATGGATTCCTATGGAAGGAGATACAAGTTACTGGTAATTACGATTAGAATTACTTTTCATGGTCAGTGCTGGTCTAAAAGGTGCAGCACTGGGTTCTCTCCGGATAACAGGTGAGTAAATCGGAATTCGTAGTTTGACTGATTTTAGAGGAATATTTGTACATTTCAAAAATGGACACAGAAACTTTTCTGCTGAAAACCACACAATGCATTTCTATGGAAGGAAATACAAGTTACTGGTAAGTACGCTTAGAATTACTTTCCAGGCTCAGTGCTGCTCTAAAAGATGCTGCACTGGGTTCTCTCCTGATAACAGGTGAGTAAGTCGGAACTTGTAGTTCGACTGATTTTAGAGGAATATTTGTACTTTTCAAAAATGGACACTTAGAAACTTTTCTGATGAGGACCACACAATGGATTCCTATGGAAGGAAATACAAGTTACTGGTAAGTACTCTTAGAATTACTTTCCAGGGTCAGTGCTGGGCTAAAAGATGCAGCACTGGGTTCTCTCCTGATAACAGGTGAGTAAATCAGAATTCATAGTTCGACTGATTTTCGAGGAATATATATACATTTCAAAAATGGACAGTTAGAAACTTTTCTGCTGAAAACCACTCAATGGATTCCTATGGAAGGAGATACAAGTTACTGGTAAGTACGATTAGAATTACTTTTCAGGGTCAGTGCTGGTCTAAAAGATGCAGCACTGGGTTCTCTCCTGATAACAGGTGAGTAAATCGGAATTCATAGTTCGACTGATTTTAGAGGAATATTTGTACTTTTCAAAAATGGACACTTAGAAACTTTTCTGATGAGGACCACACAATGGATTCCTATGGAAGGAAATACAAGTTACTGGTAAGTACTCTTAGAATTACTTTCCAGGGTCAGTGCTGGGCTAAAAGATGCAGCACTGGGTTCTCTCCTGATCACAGGTGAGTAAATCGGAATTCATAGTTCGACTGATTTTTGAGGAATATATATACATTTCAAAAATGGACAGTTAGAAATTTTTCTGGTGAAAACCACACAATCCATTCCTATGGAAGGAAATACAAGTTACTCGTAAGTATGCTTAGAATTACTTTCCAGGGTCAGTGCAGGGCTAAAAGATGCAGCACTGGGTTCTCTCCTGATAACAGGTGAGTAAATCGGAATTCGTAGTTCAGCTGATTTTAGAGGAATATTTGTACGTTTCAAAAATGGACACTTAGAAACTTTTCTGCTGAAAACCACACAATGGATTCCTATGGAAGGAAATATAAGTTACTGGTAAGTACGCTTAGAATTACTTTCCAGGGTCAGTGCAGGGCTAAAAGATGCAGCACTGGGTTCTCTCCTGATAACAGGTGAGTAAATCGGAATTTGTAGTTCGACTGATTTTAGAGGAATATTTATACGTTTCAAAAATGGACACTTAGAAACTTTTCTGCTGAAAACCACACAATGGATTCCTATGGAAGGAAATGCAAGTTACTGGTAAGTACGCTTAGAATTACTTTCCAGGGTCAGTGCCGCTCTAAAAGATGCAGCACTGGGTTCTCTCCTGATAACAGGTGAGTAAATCGGAATTTGTAGTTCGACTGATTTTAGAGGAATATTTGTACATTTCAAAAATGGACAGTTAGAAACTTTTCTGGTGAAAACCACACAATGGATACCTATGGAAGGAAATACAAGGTACTGGTAAGTACACTTAGAATTATTTTTCAGGGTCAGTGCTGGGCTAACAGATGCAGCCCTGGGTTCTCTCCTGATAACAGGTGAGTAAATCGGAATTCATAGTTCGACTGATTTTCGAGGAATATTTTTACGTTTCAAAAATGGACAGTTAGAAACTTTTCTGGTGAAAACCACACAATGGATTCCTATTGAAGGAAACACAAGTTACTGGTAAGTACGCTTAGAATTACTTTTCAGGGTCGTGCTGGGCTAACAGATGCAGCACTGGGTTCTGTCCTGATAACAGGTGAGTAAATCTGAATTCGTAGTTCGGCTGATTTTAGAGGAATATTTGTATGTTTCAAAAATGTAGACTTAGAAACTTTTCTGCTGAAAACCACACAATGGATTCCAATGGAAGGAAATACAAGCTACTGGTAAGTACGCTTAGAATAACTTTTCAGGGTCAGTACTGGTCTAAAAGATGCAGCACTGGGTTCTCTCCTGATAACAGGTGAGTAAATCGGAATTCGTAGTTCGACTGTCTTTAGAGGAATATTTGTATGTTTCAAAAATGTAGACTTAGAAACTTTTCTGCTGAAAACCACACAATGGATTCCTATGGAAGGAAATACAAGTTACTGGTAAGTACGCTTAGAATTTCTTTCCAGGGTCAGTGCTGGGCTAAAAAAAGCAGCACTGGGTTCTCTCCTGATAACAAGTGAGTAAATCGGAATTCGTAGTTCGGCTGATTTTAGAGGAATATTTGTATGTTTCAAAAATGTAGACTTAGAAACTTTTCTGCTGAAAACCACACAATGGATTCCAATGGAAGGAAATACAAGCTACTGGTAAGTACGCTTAGAATAACTTATCAGGGTCAGTGCTGGTCTAAAAGATGCAGCACTGGGTTCTCTCCTGATAACAGGTGAGTAATTCGGAATTCGTAGTTCGACTGTCTTTAGAGGAATATTTGTACGTTTCAAAAATGGACACTTAAAACTTTTCTGCTGAAAACCACACAAAGCATTTCTATAGAAGGAAATGCAAGTTACTGGTAAGTACGCTTAGAATTACTTTCCAGGGTCAGTGCCGCTCTAAAAGATGCAGCACTGGGTTCTCTCCTGATAACAGGTGAGTAAATCGGAATTTGTAGTTCGACTGATTTTAGAGGAATATTTGTACATTTCAAAAATGGACAGTTAGAAACTTTTCTGGTGAAAACCACACAATGGATACCTATGGAAGGAAATACAAGGTACTGGTAAGTACACTTAGAATTACTTTTCAGGGTCAGTGCTGGGCTAACAGATGCAGCCCTGGGTTCTCTCCTGATAACAGGTGAGTAAATCGGAATTTGTAGTTCGGTTGATTTTAGAGGAATATTTGTACGTTACAAAAATGGACACTTAGAAACTTTTCTGCTGAAAACCACACAATGGATTCCTATGGAAGGAAATACAAGTTACTGGTAAATACGCTTAGAATTTCTTTCCAGGGTCAGTGCTGGGCTAAAAGATGCAGCACTGGGTTCTCTCCTGATAACAAGTGAGTAAATCGGAATTTGTAGTTCAGCTGATTTTAGAGGAATATTTGTACGTTTCAAAAATGTAGACTTAGAAACTTTTCTGCTGAAAACCACACAATGGATTCCTATGGAAGGAAATACAAGCTACTGGTAAGTACGCTTAGAATTACTTTTCAGGGTCAGTGCTGGGCTAACAGATGCAGCACTGGGTTCTCTCCTGATAACAGGTGAGCAAATCTGAATTCATAGTTCGACTGATTTTCGAGGAATATATATACGTTTCAAAAATGGACAGTTAGAAACTTTTCTGGTGAAAACCACACAATCCATTCCTATAGAAGGAAATACAAGTTACTGGTAAGTACGCTTAGAATTACTTTCCAGGGTCAGTGCAGGGCTACAAGA
Organism: Triturus cristatus; assembly: GCF_964204655.1. Lineage (NCBI taxonomy): Eukaryota > Metazoa > Chordata > Amphibia > Caudata > Salamandridae > Triturus > Triturus cristatus. Next base: position 897,335 of record NW_028187542.1, read on the forward strand.
TGCAGCACTGGGTTCTCTCCTGATAACAGGTGAGTAAATCGGAATTCGTAGTTCAGCTGATTTTAGAGGTATATTTGTACATTTAAAAAATATACACTTAGAAACTTTTCTGCTGAAAACCACTCAATGGATTCCTATGGAAGGAGATACAAGTTACTGGTAATTACGATTAGAATTACTTTTCATGGTCAGTGCTGGTCTAAAAGGTGCAGCACTGGGTTCTCTCCGGATAACAGGTGAGTAAATCGGAATTCGTAGTTTGACTGATTTTAGAGGAATATTTGTACATTTCAAAAATGGACACAGAAACTTTTCTGCTGAAAACCACACAATGCATTTCTATGGAAGGAAATACAAGTTACTGGTAAGTACGCTTAGAATTACTTTCCAGGCTCAGTGCTGCTCTAAAAGATGCTGCACTGGGTTCTCTCCTGATAACAGGTGAGTAAGTCGGAACTTGTAGTTCGACTGATTTTAGAGGAATATTTGTACTTTTCAAAAATGGACACTTAGAAACTTTTCTGATGAGGACCACACAATGGATTCCTATGGAAGGAAATACAAGTTACTGGTAAGTACTCTTAGAATTACTTTCCAGGGTCAGTGCTGGGCTAAAAGATGCAGCACTGGGTTCTCTCCTGATAACAGGTGAGTAAATCAGAATTCATAGTTCGACTGATTTTCGAGGAATATATATACATTTCAAAAATGGACAGTTAGAAACTTTTCTGCTGAAAACCACTCAATGGATTCCTATGGAAGGAGATACAAGTTACTGGTAAGTACGATTAGAATTACTTTTCAGGGTCAGTGCTGGTCTAAAAGATGCAGCACTGGGTTCTCTCCTGATAACAGGTGAGTAAATCGGAATTCATAGTTCGACTGATTTTAGAGGAATATTTGTACTTTTCAAAAATGGACACTTAGAAACTTTTCTGATGAGGACCACACAATGGATTCCTATGGAAGGAAATACAAGTTACTGGTAAGTACTCTTAGAATTACTTTCCAGGGTCAGTGCTGGGCTAAAAGATGCAGCACTGGGTTCTCTCCTGATAACAGGTGAGTAAATCGGAATTCATAGTTCGACTGATTTTTGAGGAATATATATACATTTCAAAAATGGACAGTTAGAAATTTTTCTGGTGAAAACCACACAATCCATTCCTATGGAAGGAAATACAAGTTACTCGTAAGTATGCTTAGAATTACTTTCCAGGGTCAGTGCAGGGCTAAAAGATGCAGCACTGGGTTCTCTCCTGATAACAGGTGAGTAAATCGGAATTCGTAGTTCAGCTGATTTTAGAGGTATATTTGTACGTTTCAAAAATGTACACTTAGAAACTTTTCTGCTGAAAACCACTCAATGGATTCCTATGGAAGGAGATACAAGTTACTGGTAAGTACGATTAGAATTACTTTTCAGGGTCAGTGCTGGTCTAAAAGATGCAGCACTGGGTTCTCTCCTGATAACAGGTGAGTAAATTGGAATTCGTAGTTCAACTGATTTTAGAGGAATATTTGTACGTTTCAAAAATGGACACTTAGAAACTTTTCTGCTGAAAACCACACAATGGATTCCTATGGAAGGAAATATAAGTTACTGGTAAGTACGCTTAGAATTACTTTCCAGGGTCAGTGCAGGGCTAAAAGATGCAGCATTGGGTTCTGTCCTGATAACAGGTGAGTAAATCGGAATTCGTAGTTCGGCTGATTTTTGAGGTATATTTGTACGTTTCAAAAATGTACACTTAGAAACTTTTCTGCTGAAAACCACACAATGGATTCCTATGGGAGGAAATACAAGTTACTGCTAAGTACGCTTAGAATTACTTTCCAGGGTCAGTGCTGGTCTAAAAGATGCAGCACTGGTTTCTCTCCTGATAACAGGTGAGTAAATCGGAATTCATAGTTCAACTGATTTTCGAGGAATATTTGTACATTTCAAAAATGGACGCTTAGAAACTTTTCTGGTGAAGACCACACAATGGATTCCTATGGAAGGAAATACAAGTTACTGGTAAGTACTCTTAGAATTACTTTCCAGGGTCAGTGCTGGGCTAAAAGATGCAGCACTGGGTTCTCTCCTGATAACAGGTGAGTAAATCGGAATTCGTAGTTTGGCTGTGTTTAGAGGAATATTTATACGTTTCAAAAATGGACACTTAGAAACTTTTCTGCTGAAAACCACACAATGGATTCCTATGGAAGGAAATACAAGTTACTGGTATGTACGCTTAGAATTACTTTCCAGGGTCAGTGCAGGGCTAAAAGATGCAGCACTGGGTTCTCTCCTGATAACAGGTGAGTATATCGGAATTCGTAGTTCAGCTGATTTTAGAGGTATATTTGTACGTTTCAAAAATGTACACTTAGAAACTTTTCTGCTGAAAACCACACAATGGATTCGTATGGAAGGAAATATAAGTTACTGGTGAGTACGCTTAGAATTACTTTCCAGGGTCAGTGCAGGGCTAAAAGATGCAGCACTGGGTTCTCTCCTGATAACAGGTGAGTAAATCGGAATTCGTATTTCGGCTGATTTTAGAGGTATATTTTTACGTTTCAAAAATGGACACTTAGAAACTTTTCTGCTGAAAACCACACAATGGATTCCTATGGAAGGAAATACAAGTTACTGCTAAGTACGCTTAGAATTACTTTACAGAGTCAGTGCTGGTCTAAAAGATGGAGCACTGGGTTCTCTCCTGATAACAGGTGAGTAAATCGGAATTCCTAGTTTGGCTGATTTTAGAGGAAAATGTATACGTTTAAAAAATGGACAGTTAGAAACTTTTCTGGTGAAAACCACACAATCCATTCCTATGGAAGGAAATACAAGTTACTGGTAAGTACGCATAGAATTACTTTCCAGGGTCAGTGCAGGGCTAAAAGATGCAGCACTGGGTTCTCTCCTGATAACAGGTGAGTAAATCGGAATTCGTAGTTCGGCTGATTTTAGAGGTATATTTGTACGTTTCAAAAATGGACACTTAGAAACACCTGCTGAAAACCACAAAATGGATTCCTATGGAAGGAAATACAAGTTACTGGTAAGTACACTTAGAATTACTTTTCAGGGTCGTGCTGGGCTAACAGATGCAGCACTGGTTTCTCTCCTGATAACAGGTGAGTAAATCGGAATTCGTAGTTTGACTGATTTTAGAGGAATATTTGTACATTTCAAAAATGGACACTTAGAAACTTTTCTGGTGAAGACCACACAATGGATTCCTATGGAAGGAAATACAAGTTACTGGTAAGTACTCGTAGAATTACTTTCCAGGGTCAGTGCTGGGCTAAAAGATGCAGCACTGGGTTCTCTCCTGATAACAGGTGAGTAAACCGGAATTCATAGTTCCGTTGATTTTAGAGGAATATTTGTACGTTTCAAAAATGGAGTCTTAGAAACTTTTCTGCTGAAAACCACACAATGGATTCCTATGGAAGGGAATACAAGTTACTGGTAAGTATGCTTAGAATTACTTTTCAGCGTAAGTGCTGGGCTAACAGATGCAGCACTGGGTTCTCTCCTGATAACAAGTGAGCAAATCTGAATTCGTAGTTCAACTGATTTTAGAGGAATATTTCTACATTTCAAAAATGGACACTTAGTAACTTTTCTGCTGAAAACCACACAATGGATTCCTATGGAAGGAAATACAAGTTACTGGTAAGTACGCTTAGAATTACTTTTCAGGGTTAGTGCTGGGCTAACAGATGCAGCCCTGGGTTCTCTCCTGATAACAGGTGAGTAAATCGGAAGTTGTAGTTCAGCTGATTTTAGAGGAATATTTGTATGTTTCAAAAATGGACACATAGAAACTTTTCCAGCTGAAAACCACACAATTCATTTCTATGGAAGGAAATATAAGTTACTGGTAAGTACGCTTAGAATTACTTTCCAGGGTCAGTGCAGGGCTAAAAGATGCAGCACTGGGTTCTCTAATGATAACAGGTGAGTATATCAGAATTCGTAGTTCTGCTGATTTTAGAGGTATATTTGTACGTTTCAAAAATGTACACTTAGAAACTTTTCTGCTGAAAACCACACAATGGTTTCCTATGGAAGGAAATATAAGTTACTGGTAAGTACGCTTAGAATTACTTCCCAGGGTCAGTGCAGGGCTAAAAGATGCAGCACTGGGTTCTCTCCTGATAACAGGTGAGTAAATCGGAATTCGTAGTTCGGCTGATTTTAGAGGTATATTTTTACGTTTAAAAAATGGACACTTAGAAACTTTTCTGCTGAAAACCACACAATGGATTCCTATGGAAGGAAATATAAGTTACTGGTAAGTACGCTTAGAATTACTTCCCAGGGTCAGTGCAGGGCTAAAAGATGCAGCACTGGGTTCTCTCCTGATAACAGGTGAGTAAATCGGAATTCGTAGTTCGGCTGATTTTAGAGGTATATTTTTACGTTTAAAAAATGGACACTTAGAAACTTTTCTGCTGAAAACCACACAATGGATTCCTATGGAAGGAAATACAAGTTACTGCTAAGTACGCTTAGAATTACTTTACAGAGTCAGTGCTGGTCTAAAAGATGCAGCACTGGGTTCTCTCCTGATAACAGGTGAGTAAATCGGAATTCCTAGTTTGGCTGATTTTAGAGGAATATTTATACGTTTCAAAAATGGACACTTAGAAACTTTTCTGCTGAAAACCACACAATGGATTCCTATGGAAGTAAATACAAGTTACTGGTAAGTACGCTTAGAATTTCTTTCCAGGGTCAGTGCTGGGCTAAAAGATGCAGCACTGGGTTCTCTCCTGATAACAAGTGAGTAAATCGGAATTCATAGTTCGGCTGATTTTAGAGGAATATTTGTACATTTCAAAAATTTAGACTTAGAAACTTTTCTGCTGAAAACCACACAATGGATTCCTATGGAAGGAAATACAAGCTACTGGTAAGTACGCTTAGAATTACTTTTCAGGGTCAGTGCTGGTCTAAAAGATGCAGCACTGGGTTCTCTCCTGATAACAGGTGAGTAAATCGGAATTCATAGTTTGACTGATTTTAGAGGAATATTTGTACATCTCAAAAATGGACACACAGAAACTTTTCTGCTGAAAACCACACAATGCATTTCTATGGAAGGAAATACAAGTTACTGGTAAGTACGCTTAGAATTACTGTCCAGGCTCAGTGCTGCTCTAAAAGATGCAGCACTGGGTTCTCTCCTGATAACAGGTGAGTAAGTCGGAATTTGTAGTTCGACTGATTTTAGAGGAATATTTGTACATTTCAAAAATGGACACTTAGAAACTTTTCTGATGAGGACCACACAATGGATTCCTATGGAAGGAAATACAAGTTACTGGTAAGTACTCTTAGAATTACTTTCCAGGGTCAGTGCTGGGCTAAAAGATGCAGCACTGGGTTCTCTCCTGATAACAGGTGAGTAAATCAGAATTCATAGTTCGACTGATTTTCGAGCAATATTTATACGTTTCAAAAATGGACAGTTAGAAACTTTTCTGGTGAAAACCACACAATCCATTCCTATGGAAGGAAATACAGGTTACTGGTAAGTACGCTTAGAATTACTTTCCAGGGTCAGTGCAGGGCTAAAAGATGCAGCACTGGGTTCTCTCCTGATAACAGGTGAGTAAATCGGAATTTGTAGTTCGGCTGATTTTAGAGGTATATTTGTACATTTCAAAAATGTACACTTAGAAACTTTTCTGCTGAAAACCACTCAATGGATTCCTATGGAAGGAGATACAAGTTACTGGTAAGTACGATTAGAATTACTTTGCAGGGTCAGTGCTAGTCTAAAAGATGCAGCACTGGGTTCTCTCCTGATAACAGGTGAGTAAATCGGAATTCGTAGTTCAACTGATTTTAGAGGAATATTTGTACGTTTCAAAAATGGACACTTAGAAACTCTTCTGCTGAAAACCACACAATGATTCCTATGGAAGGAAATACAAGTTACTGCTAAGTACGCTTAGAATTACTTTACAGAGTCAGTGCTGGTCTAAAAGATGCAGCACTGGGTTCTCTCCTGATAACAGGTGAGTAAATCGGAATTTGTAGTTCGACTGATTTTAGAGGAATATTTATACGTTTCAAAAATGGACACTTAGAAACTTTTCTGCTGAAAACCACACTATGGATTCCTATGGAAGGAAATACAAGTTACTGGTAAGTACGCTTAGAATTACTTTCCAGGGTCAGTGCTGCTCTAAAAGATGCAGCACTGGGTTCTCTCCTGATAACAGGTGAGTAAATCGGAATTTGTAGTTCGACTGATTTTAGAGGAATGTTTGTACATTTCAAAAATGGACAGTTAGAAACTTTTCTGGTGAAAACCACACAATGGATACCAATGGAAGGAAATACAAGGTACTGGTAAGTACGCTTAGAATTACTTTTCAGGGTCAGTGCTGGGCTAACAGATGCAGCCCTGGGTTATCTCCTGATAACAGGTGAGTAAATTGTTATTTGTAGTTTGGCTGATTTTAGAGGAATATTTGTACGTTTCAAAAATGGACACTTAGAAACTTTTCTGCTGAAAACCACACAATGGATTCCTATGGAAGTAAATACAAGTTACTGGTAAGTACGCTTAGAATTTCTTTCCAGGGTCAGTGCTGGGCTAAAAGATGCAGCACTGGGTTCTCTCCTGATAACAAGTGAGTAAATTGGAATTCGTAGTTCGGCTGATTTTAGAGGAATATTTGTACATTTCAAAAATGTAGACTTAGAAACTTTTCTGCTGAAAACCACACAATGGATTCCTATGGAAGGAAATACAAGCTCCTGGTAAGTACGCTTAGAATTACTTTTCAGGGTCAGTGCTGGTCTAAAAGATGCAGCACTGGGTTCTCTCCTGATAACAGGTGAGTAAATCGGAATTCGTAGTTTGACTGATTTTAGAGGAATATTTGTACATTTCAAAAATGGACACTTAGAAACTTTTCTGCTGAAAACCACACAATGCATTTCTATGGAAGGAAATACAAGTTACTGGTAAGTATGCTTAGAATTACTGTCCAGGCTCAGTGCTGCTCTAAAAGATGCAGCACTGGGTTCTCTCCTAATAACAGGTGAGTAAGTCGGAATTTGTAGTTCGACTGATTTTAGAGGAATATTTGTACATTTCAAAAATGGACACTTAGAAACTTTTCTGATGAGGACCACACAATGGATTCCTATAGAAGGAAATACAAGTTACTGGTGAGTACTCTTAGAATTACTTCCCAGGGTCAGTGCTGGGCTAAAAGATGCAGCACTGGGTTCTCTCCTGATAACAGGTGAGTAAATCGGAATTCATAGTTCGACTGATTTTCGAGGAATATTTATACGTTTCAAAAATGGACAGTTAGAAACTTTTCTGGTGAAAACCACACAATCCATTTATATGGAAGGAAATACAGGTTACTGGTAAGTATGCTTAGAATTACTTTCCAGGGTCAGTGCAGGGCTAAAAGATGCAGCACTGGGTTCTCTCCTGATAACAGGTGAGTAAATCGGAATTTGTAGTTCGGCTGATTTTAGAGGTATATTTGTACGTTTCAAAAATGTACACTTAGAAACTTTTCTGCTGAAAACCACTCAATGGATTCCTATGGAAGGAGATACAAGTTACTGGTAAGTACGATTAGAATTACTTTTCAGGGTCAGTGCTGGTCTAAAAGATGCAGCACTGGGTTCTCTCCTGATAACAGGTGAGTAAATCGGAATTCGTAGTTCAACTGATTTTAGAGGAATATTTGTACGTTTCAAAAATGGAGACTTAGAAACTCTTCTGCTGAAAACCACACAATGGATTCCTATAGAAGGAAATACAAGTTACTGGTAAGTACACTTAGAATTACTTTTCAGGGTCGTGCTGGGCTAACAGATGCAGCACTGGGTTCTCTCCTGATAACAGGTGAGTAAATCGGAATTCATAGTACGGCTGCTTTTTGAGGTATATTTGTACTTTTCAAAAATGTACACTTAGAAACTTTTCTGCTGAAAACCACACAATGGATTCCTATGGAAGGAAATACAAGTTACTGCTAAGTACGCTTAGAATTACTTTCCAGGGTCAGTGCTGGTCTAAAAGATGCAGCACTGGTTTCTCTCTTGATAACAGGTGAGTAAATCGGAATTCGTAGTTTGACTGATTTTAGATGAATATTTGTACATTTCAAAAATGGACACTTAGAAACTTTTCTGGTGAAGACCACACAATGGATTCCTATGGAAGGAAATACAAGTTACTGGTAAGTACTCTTAGAATTAATTTCCAGGGTCAGTGCTGGGCTAAAAGATGCAGCACTGGGTTCTCTCCTGATAACAGGTGAGTAAATCAGAATTCATAGTTCCGTTGATTTTAGAGGAATATTTGTACGTTTCAAAAATGGAGACTAAGAAACTTTTCTGCTGAAAACCACACAATGGATTCCTATGGAAGGGAATACAAGTTACTGGTAAGTATGCTTAGAATTACTTTTCAGCGTAAGTGCTGGGCTAACAGATGCAGCACTGGGTTCTCTCCTGATAACAGGTGAGAAAATCTGAATTCGTAGTTCAACTGATTTTAGAGGAATATTTCTACATTTCAAAAATGGACACTTAGTAACTTTTCTGCTGAAAACCACACAATGGATTCCTATGGAAGGATATACAAGTTACTGGTAAGTACGCTTAGAATTACTTTTCAGGGTCAGTGCTGGGCTAACAGTTGCAGCCCAGGGTTCTCTCCTGATAACAGGTGAGTAAATCGGAAGTTGTAGTTCAGCTGATTTTAGAGGAATATTTGTATGTTTCAAAAATGGACACTTAGAAACTTTTCCAGCTGAAAACCACACAATTCATTTCTATGGAAGGAAATACAAGTTACTGGTAAGTACGCTTAGAATTACTTTCCAGGGTCAGTGCAGGGCTAAAAGATGCAGCACTGGGTTCTCTAGTGATAACAGGTGAGTAAATCGGAATTCGTAGTTTGGCTGTGTGTAGAGGAATATTTATTCGTTTCAAAAATGGACACTTAGAAACTTTTCTGCTGAAAACCACACAATCGATTCCTATGGAAGGAAATGCAAGTTACTGGTAAGTACGCTTAGAATTACTTTCAGGGGTCAGTGCAGGGCTAAAAGATGCAGCACTGGGTTCTCTCCTGATAACAGGTGAGTATATCGGAATTCGTAGTTCGGCTGATTTTTGAGGTATATTTGTACGTTTCAAAAATGTACACTTAGAAACTTTTCTGCTGAAAACCACACAATGGATTCCTATGGAAGGAAATACAAGTTACTGGTAAGTACACTTAGAATTACTTTTCAGGGTCGTGCTGGGCTAACAGATGCAGCACTGGGTTCTCTCCTGATAACAGGTGAGTAAATCGGAATTCGTAGTACGGCTGATTTTTGAGGTATATTTGTACGTTTCAAAAATGTACACTTAGAAACTTTTCTGCTGAAAACCACACAATGGATTCCTATGGAAGGAAATACAAGTTACTGCTAAGTACGCTTAGAATTACTTTCCAGGGTCAGTGCTGGTCTAAAAGATGCAGCACTGGTTTCTCTCCTGATAACAGGTGAGTAAATCGGAATTCGTAGTTTGACTGATTTTAGATGAATATTTGTACATTTCAAAAATGGACACTTAGAAACTTTTCTGGTGAAGACCACACAATGGATTCCTATGGAAGGAAATACAAGTTACTGGTAAGTACTCTTAGAATTAATTTCCAGGGTCAGTGCTGGGCTAAAAGATGCAGCACTGGGTTCTCTCCTGATAACAGGTGAGTAAATCGGAATTCATAGTTCCGTTGATTTTAGAGGAATATTTGTACGTTTCAAAAATGGAGACTTAGAAACTTTTCTGCTGAAAACCACACAATGGATTCCTATGGAAGGGAATACAAGTTACTGGTAAGTATGCTTAGAATTACTTTTCAGCGTAAGTGCTGGGCTAACAGATGCAGCACTGGGTTCTCTCCTGATAACAGGTGAGAAAATCTGAATTCGTAGTTCAACTGATTTTAGAGGAATATTTCTACATTTCAAAAATGGACACTTAGTAACTTTTCTGCTGAAAACCACACAATGGATTCCTATGGAAGGAAATAAAAGTTACTGGTAAGTACGCTTAGAATTACTTTTCAGGGTCAGTGCTGGGCTAAAAGTTGCAGCCCTGGGTTCTCTCCTGATAACAGGTGAGTAAATCGGAAGTTGTAGTTCAGCTGATTTGAGAGGAATATTTGTATGTTTCAAAAATGGACACTTAGAAACTTTTCCAGCTGAAAACCACACAATTCATTTCTATGGAAGGAAATACAGGTTACTGGTAAGTACGCTTAGAATTACTTTCCAGGGTCAGTGCAGGGCTAAAAGATGCAGCACTGGGTTCTCTAGTGATAACAGGTGAGTAAATTGGAATTCGTAGTTTGGCTGTGTTTAGAGGAATATTTATTCGTTTCAAAAATGGACACTTAGAAACCTTTCTGCTGAAAACCACACAATCGATTCCTATGGAAGGAAATGCAAGTTACTGGTAAGTACGCTTAGAGTTACTTTCCAGGGTCTGTGCAGGGCTAAAAGATGCAGCACTGGGTTCTCTCCTGATAACAGGTGAGTATCGGAATTCGTAGTTCGGCTGATTTCAGAGGTATATTTGTACGTTTCAAAAATGTACACTTAGAAACTTTTCTGCTGAAAACCACACAATGGATTCCTATGGAAGGAAATATAAGTTACTGGTAAGTACGCTTAGAATTACTTCCCAGGGTCAGTGCAGGGATAAAAGATGCAGCACTGGGTTCTCTCCTGATAACAGGTGAGTAAATCGGAATTCGTAGTTCGGCTGATTTTAGAGGTATATTTTTACGTTTCAAAAATGGACACTTAGAAACTTTTCTGCTGAAAACCACACAATGGATTCCTATGGAAGGAAATACAAGTTACTGCTAAGTACGCTTAGAATTACTTTACAGAGTCAGTGCTGGTCTAAAAGATGCAGCACTGGGTTCTCTCCTGATAACAGGTGAGTAATTCGGAATTCCTAGTTTGGCTGATTTTTGAGGAATATTTATACATTTCAAAAATGGACACTTAGAAACTTTTCTGCTGAAAACCACACAATGAATTCCTATGGAAGGAAATACAAGTTACTGGTAAGTACGCTTAGAATTACTTTCCAGGGTCAGTGCTGCTCTAAAAGATGCAGCACTGGGTTCTCTCCTGATAACAGGTGAGTAAATCGGAATTTGTAGTTCGACTGATTTTAGAGGAATGTTTGTACATTTCAAAAATGGACAGTTAGAAACTTTTCTGGTGAAAACCACACAATGGATTCCTATGGAAGGAAATACAAGTTACTGGTAAGTACTCTTAGAATTACTTTACAGGGTCAGTGCTGGGCTAAAAGATGCAGCACTGGGTTCTCTCCTGATAACAGGTGAGTAAATCGGAATTCATAGTTCCGTTGATTTTAGAGGAATATTTGTACGTTTCAAAAATGGAGACTTAGAAACTTTTCTGCTGAAAACCACACAATAGATTCCTATGGAAGGAAATACAAGTTACTGGTAAGTATGCTTAGAATTACTTTTCAGCGTAAGTGCTGGGCTAACAGATGCAGCACTGGGTTATCTCCTGATAACAGGTGAGCAAATCTGAATTCGTAGTTCAACTGATTTTAGAGGAATATTTCTACATTTCAAAAATGGACACTTAGAAACTTTTCTGCTGAAAACCACACAGTGGATTCCTATGGAAGGAAATACAAGTTACTGGTAAGTACGCTTAGAATTACTTTTCAGGGTCAGTGCTGGGCTAACAAATGCAGCACTGGGTTCTCTCCTGATAACAGGTGAGTATATCGGAATTCGTAGTTCGGCTGATTTTAGAGGTATATTTGTACGTTTCAAAAATGTACACTTAGAAACTTTTCTGCTGAAAACCACACAATGGATTCCTATGGAAGGAAATATAAGTTACTGGTAAGTACGCTTAGAGTTACTTCCCAGGGTCAGTGCAGGGCTAAAAGATGCAGCACTGGGTTCTCTCCTGATAACAGGTGAGTAAATCGGAATTCGTAGTTCGGCTGATTTTAGAGGTGTATTTTTATGTTTCAAAAATGGACACTTAGAAACTTTTCTGCTGAAAACCACACAATGGATTCCTATGGAAGGAAATACAAGTTACTGCTAAGTACGCTTAGAATTACTTTTCAGCGTAAGTGCTGGGCTAACAGATGCAGCACTGGGTTCTCTCCTGATAACAGGTGAGCAAATCTGAATTTGTAGTTCAACTGATTTTAGAGGAATATTTCTACATTTCAAAAATGGACACTTAGAAACTTTTCTGCTGAAAACCACACAATGGATTCCTATGGAAGGAAATACAAGTTACTGGTAAGTACGCTTAGAATTACTTTTCAGGGTCAGTGCTGGGCTAACAAATGCAGCACTGGGTTCTCTCCTGATAACAGGTGAGTATATCGGAATTCGTAGTTCGGCTGATTTTAGAGGTATATTTGTACGTTTCAAAAATGTACACTTAGAAACTTTTCTGCTGAAAACCACACAATGGATTCCTATGGAAGGAAATATAAGTTACTGGTAAGTACGCTTAGAGTTACTTCCCAGGGTCAGTGCAGGGCTAAAAGATGCAGCACTGGGTTCTCTCCTGATAACAGGTGAGTAAATCGGAATTTGTAGTTCGACTGATTTTAGTTGAATGTTTGTACATTTAAAAAATGGACAGTTAGAAACTTTTCTGGTGAAAACCACACAATGGATACCAATGGAAGGAAATACAAGGTACTGGTAAGTACACTTAGAATAACTTTTCAGGGTCAGTGCTGGGCTAACAGATGCAGCCCTGGGTTATCTCCTGATAACAAGTGAGTAAATTGGAATTTGTAGTTCGGCTGATTTTAGAGGAATATTTGTACGTTTCAAAAATGGACACTTAGAAACTTTTCTGCTGAAAACCACACAATGGATTCCTATGGAAGGAAATACAAGTTACTGGTAAGTACTCTTAGAATTTCTTTCCAGGGTCAGTGCTGGGCTAAAAGATGCAGCACTGGGTTCTCTCCTGATAACAAGTGAGTAAATCGGAATTCGTAGTTCGGCTGATTTTAGAGGAATATTTGTACATTTCAAAAATGTAGACTTAGAAACTTTTCTGCTGAAAACCACACAATGGATTCATATGGAAGGAAATGCAAGCTACTGGTAAGTACGCTTAGAATTACTTTTCAGGGTCAGTGCTGGTCTAAAAGATGCAGCACTGGGTTCTCTCCTGATAACAGGTGAGTAAATCGGAATTCGTAGTTTGACTGATTTTAGAGGAATATTTGTACATTTCAAAAATGGACACTTAGAAACTTTTCTGCTGAAAACCACACAATGCATTTCTATGGAAGGAAATACAAGTTACTGGTAAGTACGCTTAGAATTACTGTCCAGGCTCAGTGCTGCTCTAAAAGATGCAGCACTGGGTTCTCTCCTGATAACAGGTGAGTAAGTCGGAATTTGTAGTTCGACTGATTTTAGAGGAATATTTGTACATTTCAAAAATGGACACTTAGAAACTTTTCTGATGAGGACCACACAATGGATTCCTATGGAAGGAAATACAAGTTACTGGTAAGTACTCTTAGAATTACTTTCCAGGGTCAGTGCTGGGCTAAAAGATGCAGCACTGGGTTCTCTCCTGATAACAGGTGAGTAAATCGGAATTCATAGTTCGACTGATTTTCGAGGAATATTTATACGTTTTAAAAATGGACAGTTAGAAACTTTTCTGGTGAAAACCACACAATCCATTCCTATGGAAGGAAATACAGGTTACTGGTAAGTACGCTTAGAATTACTTTCCAGGGTCAGTGCAGGGCTAAAAGATGCAGCGCTGGGTTCTCTCCTGATAACAGGTGAGTAAATCGGAATTTGTAGTTCGGCTGATTTTAGAGGTATATTTGTACGGTTCAAAAATGTACACTTAGAAACTTTTCTGCTGAAAACCACTCAATGGATTCCTATGGAAGGAGATACAAGTTACTGGTAAGTACGATTAGAATTACTTTACAGAGTCAGTGCTGGTCTAAAAGATGCAGCACTGGGTTCTCTCCTGATAACAGGTGAGTAAATCGGAATTCCTAGTTTGGCTGATTTTGGAGGAATATTTATACGTTTCAAAAATGGACAGTTAGAAACTTTTCTGGTGAAAACCACACAATGGATACCAATGGAAGGAAATACAAGGTACTGGTAAGTACACTTAGAATTACTTTTCAGCGTAAGTGCTGGGCTAACAGATGCAGCACTGGGTTCTCTCCTGATAACAGGTGATTAAATCGGAATTCGTAGTTCAACTGATTTTAGAGGAATATTTGTACGTTTCAAAAATGGACACTTAGAAACTCTTCTGCTGAAAACCACACAATGGATTCCTATGGAAGGAAATACAAGTTACTGCTAAGTACGCTTAGAATTACTTTACAGAGTCAGTGCTGGTCTAAAAGATGCAGCACTGGGTTCTCTCCTGATAACAGGTGAGTAAATCGGAATTCCTAGTTTGGCTGATTTTGGAGGAATATTTATACGTTTCAAAAATGGACAGTTAGAAACTTTTCTGGTGAAAACCACACAATGGATACCAATGGAAGGAAATACAAGGTACTGGTAAGTACACTTAGAATTACTTTTCAGCGTAAGTGCTGGGCTAACAGATGCAGCACTGGGTTCTCTCCTGATAACAGGTGAGAAAATCTGAATTCGTAGTTCAACTGATTTTAGAGGAATATTTCTACATTTCAAAAATGGACACTTAGTAACTTTTCTGCTGGAAACCACACAATGGATTCCTATGGAAGGAAATAAAAGTTACTGGTAAGTACGCTTAGAATTACTTTTCAGGGTCAGTGCTGGGCTAACAGTTGCAGCCCTGGGTTCTCTCCTGATAACAGGTGAGTAAATCGGAAGTTGTAGTTCAGCTGATTTTAGAGGAATATTTGTATGTTTCAAAAATGGACACTTAGAAACTTTTCCAGCTGAAAACCACACAATTCATTTCTATGGAAGGAAATACAAGTTACTGGTAAGTACGCTTAGAATTACTTTCCAGGGTCAGTGCAGGGCTAAAAGATGCAGCACTGGGTTCTCTAGTGATAACAGGTGAGTAAATCGGAATTCGTAGTTTGGCTGTGTTTAGAGGAATATTTATTCGTTTCAAAAATGGACACTTAGAAACTTTTCTGCTGAAAACCACACAATCGATTCCTATGGAAGGAAATGCAAGTTACTGGTAAGTACGCTTAGAATTACTTTCCAGGGTCAGTGCAGGGCTAAAAGATGCAGCACTGGGTTCTCTCCTGATAACAGATGAGTATATCGGAATTCGTAGTTCGGCTGATTTCAGAGGTATATTTGTACGTTTCAAAAATGTACACTTAGAAACTTTTCTGCTGAAAACCACACAATGGATTCCTATGGAAGGAAATATAAGTTACTGGTAAGTACGCTTAGAATTACTTCCCAGGGTCAGTGCAGGGATAAAAGATGCAGCACTGGGTTCTCTCCTGATAACAGGTGAGTAAATCGGAATTCGTAGTTCGGCTGATTTTAGAGGTATATTTTTACGTTTCAAAAATGGACACTTAGAAACTTTTCTGCTGAAAACCACACAATGGATTCCTATGGAAGGAAATACAAGTTACTGCTAAGTACGCTTAGAATTACTTTACAGAGTCAGTGCTGGTCTAAAAGATGCAGCACTGGGTTCTCTCCTGATAACAGGTGAGTAATTCGGAATTCCTAGTTTGGCTGATTTTTGAGGAATATTTATACATTTCAAAAATGGACACTTAGAAACTTTTCTGCTGAAAACCACACAATGAATTCCTATGGAAGGAAATACAAGTTACTGGTAAGAACGCATAGAATTACTTTCCAGGGTCAGTGCTGCTCTAAAAGATGCAGCACTGGGTTCTCTCCTGATAACAGGTGAGTAAATCGGAATTTGTAGTTCGACTGATTTTAGAGGAATGTTTGTACATTTCAAAAATGGACAGTTAGAAACTTTTCTGGTGAAAACCACACAATGGATTCCTATGGAAGGGAATACAAGTTACTGGTAAGTACGCTTAGAATTACTTTCCAGGGTCCGTGCTGGGCTAAAAGATGCAGCACTGGGTTCTCTCCTGATAACAAGTGAGTAAATCGGAATTCGTAGTTCGGCTGATTTTAGAGGAATATTTGTACATTTCAAAAATGTAGACTTAGAAACTTTTCTGCTGAAAACCACACAATGGATTCCTATGGAAGGAAAAACAAGCTACTGGTAAGTACGCTTAGAATTACTTTTCAGGGTCAGTGCTGGTCTAAAAGATGCAGCACTGGGTTCTCTCCTGATAACAGGTGAGTAAATCGGAATTCGTAGTTTGACTGATTTTAGAGGAATATTTGTACATTTCAAAAATGGACACTTAGAAACTTTTCTGCTGAAAACCACACAATGCATTTCTATGGAAGGAACTACAAGTTACTGGTAAGTACGCTTAGAATTACTGTCCAGGCTCAGTGCTGCTCTAAAAGATGCAGCACTGGGTTCTCTCATGATAACAGGTGAGTAAGTCAGAATTTGTAGTTCGACTGATTTTAGAGGAATATTTGTACATTTCAAAAATGGACACTTAGAAACTTTTCTGATGAGGACCACACAATGGATTCCTATGGAAGGAAATACAAGTTACTGGTAAGTACTCTTAGAATTACTTTCCAGGGTCAGTGCTGGGCTAAAAGATGCAGCACTGGGTTCTCTCCTGATAACAGGTGAGTAAATCGGAATTCATAGTTTGACTGATTTTTGAGGAATATTCATACGTTTCAAAAATGGACAGTTAGAAACTTTTCTGGTGAAAAACACACAATACATTACTATGGAAGGAAATACAGGTTACTGGTAAGTACGCTTAGAATTACTTTCCAGGGTCAGTGCAGGGCTAAAAGATGCAGCACTGGGTTCTCTCCTGATAACAGGTGAGTAAATCGGAATTTGTAGTTCGGCTGATTTTAGAGGTATATTTGTACGTTTCAAAAATGTACTCTTAGAAACTTTTCTGCTGAAAACCGCTCAATGGATTCCTATGGAAGGAGATACAAGTTACTGGTAAGTACGATTAGAATTACTTTTCAGGGTCAGTGCTGGTCTAAAAGATGCAGCACCGGGTTCTCTCCTGATAACAGGTGAGTAAATCGGAATTCGTAGTTCAACTGATTTTAGAGGAATATTTGTACGTTTCAAAAATGGACACTTAGAAACTCTTCTGCTGAAAACCACACAATGGATTCCTATGGAAGGAAATAAAAGTTACTGGTAAGTACGCTTAGAATTACTTTTCAGGGTCAGTGCTGGGCTAACAGTTGCAGCCCTGGGTTCTCTCCTGATAACAGGTGAGTAAATCGGAAGTTGTAGTTCAGCTGATTTTAGAGGAATATTTGTATGTTTCAAAAATGGACACTTAGAAACTTTTCCAGCTGAAAACCACACAATTCATTTCTATGGAAGGAAATACAAGTTACTGGTAAGTACGCTTAGAATTACTTTCCAGGGTCAGTGCAGGGCTAAAAGATGCAGCACTGGGTTCTCTCCTGATAACAGGTGAGTAAATCGGAATTCCTAGTTTGGCTGATTTTGGAGGAATATTTATACGTTTCAAAAATGGACAGTTAGAAACTTTTCTGGTGAAAACCACACAATGGATACCAATGGAAGGAAATACAAGGTACTGGTAAGTACACTTAGAATTACTTTTTAGCGTAAGTGCTGGGCTAACAGATGCAGCACTGGGTTCTCTCCTGATAACAGGTGAGTAAATCGGAATTCGTAGTTCAACTGATTTTAGAGGAATATTTGTACGTTTCAAAAATGGACACTTAGAAACTCTTCTGCTGAAAACCACACAATGGATTCCTATGGAAGGAAATACAAGTTACTGGTAAGTACACTTAGAATTACTTTTCAGGGTCGTGCTGGGCTAACAGATGCAGCACTGGGTTCTCTCCTGATAACAGGTGAGTAAATCAGAATTCGTAGTTCGGCTGATTTTAGAGGTATATTTGTACGTTTAAAAAATGTACACTTAGAAACTTTTCTGCTGAAAACCACACAATAGATTCCTATTGAAGGAAATATAAGTTACTGGTAAGTACGCTTAGAATTACTTTCCAGGGTCAGTGCAGGGCTAAAAGATGCAGCACTGGGTTCTCTCCTGATAACGGGTGAGTAAATCGGAATTCGTAGTTCGGCTGATTTTTGAGGTATATTTGTACGTTTCAAAAATGGAGACTTAGAAACTTTTCTGCTGAAAACCACACAATGGATTCCTATGGAAGGAAATACAAGTTACTGGTAAGTACTCTTAGAATTACTTTTCAGCATAAGTGCTGGGCTAACAGATGCAGCACTGGGTTCTCTCCTGATAACAGGTGAGCAAATCCAAATTCGTAGTTCGACTGATTTTAGAGGAATATTTCTACATTTCAAAAATGGACACTTAGAAACTTTTCTGCTGAAAACCACAGAATGGATTCCTATGGAAGGAAATACAAGTTACTGGTAAGTACGCTTAGAATTACTTTTCAGGGTCAGTGCTGGGCTAACAGATGCAGCCCTGGGTTCTCTCCTGATAACAGGTGAGTAAATCGGAATTTGAAGTTCAGCTGATTTTAGAGGAATATTTGTACGTTTCAAAAATGGACACTTAGAATCTTTTCTGCTGAAAACCACACAATGGATTCCTATGGAAGGAAATACAAGTTACTGGTAAGTATGCTTAGAATTACTTTCCAGGGTCAGTGCAGGGCTAAAAGATGCAGCACTGGGTTCTCTCCTGATAACAGGTGAGTATATCGGAATTCGTAGTTCGGCTGATTTTAGAGGTATATTTGTACGTTTCAAAAATGTACACTTAGAAACTTTTCTGCTGAAAACCACACAATTGATTCCTATGGAAGGAAATATAAGTTACTGGTAAGTACGCTTAGAATTACTTTCCAGGGTCAGTGCAGGGCTAAAAGATGCAGCACTGGGTTCTCTCCTGATAACAGGTGAGTAAATCGGAATTCGTAGTTCGGCTGATTTTAGAGGTATATTTTTATGTTTCAAAAATGGACACTTAGAAACGTTTCTGCTAAAAACCACACAATGGATTCCTATGGAACGAAATACAAGTTACTGCTAAGTACGCTAAGAATTACTGTCCAGGGTCAGTGCTGGTCTAAAAGATGCAGCACTGGGTTCTCTCCTGATAACAGGTGAGTAAATCGGAATTCGTAGTTTGACTGATTTTAGAGGAATATTTGTACATTTCAAAAATGGACACTTAGAAACTTTTCTGGTGAAGACCACACAATGGATTCCTATGGAAGGAAATACAAGTTACTGGTAAGTATGCTTAGAATTACTTTCCAATGTCAGTGCTGGTCTAAAAGATGCGGAACTGGGTTCTCTACTGATAACAGGGGAGTAAATCGGAATTCGTAGTTCGGCTGATTTTCGAGGAATATTTGTACATTTCAAAAATGGACACTTAGAAACTTTTCTGGTGAAACCCACACAATGGATTCCTAAGGAAGGAAATACAAGTTACTGGTAAGTACGCTTTGAATTAATTTTCGGGGACAGTGCTGGGCTAAACGATGCAGCACTGGGTTCTCTCCTGATAACAGGTGAGTAAATCAGAATTCATAGTTCCGTTGATTTTAGAGGAATATTTGTACGTTTCAAAAATGGAGACTTAGAAACTTTTCTGCTGAAAACCACACCATGGATTCCTATTGAAGGAAATACAAGTGACTGGTAAGTATTCTTAGAATAACTTTTCAGCGTAAGTGCTGGACTAACAGATGCAGCACTGGGTTCTCTCCTGATAACAGGTGAGTAAATCCGAATTCGTAGTTCGACTGATTTTAGAGGAATATTTCTACGTTTCAAAAATGGACACTTAGAAACTTTTCCAGCTGAAAACCACACAATTCATTTCTATGGAAGGAAATACAAGTTACTGCTAAGTACGCATAAAATTACTTTCCAGGGTCAGTGCTGGTCTAAAAGATGCAGCACTGGGTTCTCTCCTGATAACAGGTGAGTAAATTGGAATTTGTAGTTCGACTGATTTTAGAGGAATATTTGTACATTTCAAAAATGGACACTTAGAAACTTTTCCAGCTGAAAACCACACAATTCATTTCTATGGAAGGAAATACAAGTTACTGCTAAGTACGCTTAGAATTACTGTCCAGGGTCAGTGCTGGTCTAAAAGATGCAGCACTGGGTTCTCTCCTGATAACAGGTGAGTAAATCGGAATTCGTAGTTTGACTGATTTTAGAGGAATATTTGTACATTTCAAAAATGGACACTTGGAAACTTTTCTGGTGAAGACCACACAATGGATTCCTATGGAAGGAAATACAAGTTACTGGTAAGTATGCTTAGAATTACTTTCCAATGTCAGTGCTGGTCTAAAAGATGCAGAACTGGGTTCTCTACTGATAACAGGTGAGTAAATCGGAATTCGTAGTTCGGCTGATTTTCGAGGAATATTTGTACATTTCAAAAATGGACACTTAGAAACTTTTCTGGTGAAAACCACCCAATGGATTCCTAAGGAAGGAAATACAAGTTACTGGTAAGTACGCTTTGAATTAATTTTCGGGGACAGTGCTGGGCTAAAAGATGCAGCACTGGGTTCTCTCCTGATAACAGGTGAGTAAATCAGAATTCATAGTTCCGTTGATTTTAGAGGAAAATTTGTACGTTTCAAAAATGGAGACAGAATCTTTTCTGCTGAAAACCACACAATGGATTCCTATTGAAGGAAATACAATTTACTGGTAAGTATGCTTAGAATAACTTTTCAGCGTAAGTGCTGGGCTAACAGATGCAGCACTGGGTTCTCTCCTGATAACAGGTGAGTAAATCCGAATTCGTAGTTCGACTGATTTTAGAGGAATATTTCTACGTTTCAAAAATGGACACTTAGAAACTTTTCTGCTGAAAACCACACAATGCATTTCTGTGGAAGGAAATACAAGTTACTGGAAAGTATGCATAGAATTACTTTCCAGGGTCAGTGCTGGTCTAAAAGATGCAGCACTGGGTTCTCTCCTGATAACAGGTGAGTAAATCGGAATTTGTAGTTCGACTGATTTTAGAGGAATATTTGTACATTTCAAAAATGGACACTTAGAAACTTTTCCAGCTGAAGACCACACAATGGATTCCTATGGAAGGAAATACAAGTTACTGGTAAGTACTCTTAGAATTACTTTCCAGGGTCAGTGCTGGGCTAAAAGATGCAGCACTGGGTTCTCTCCTGATAACAGGTGAGTAAATCGGAATTCATAGTTCAACTGATTTTAGAGGAATATATATCACCAAGTTGGTCGCACACTGCTCCACCCACTAGCGTGTTACCCCGAAGAATTGTGGTCCCTGTAGTCAGCGTCGGCGGGTATGCCTATGCTCAGTGGTGCGTGCAAGTCAGAGTAGCGTTAGCCATCCCTGGACACGTGTTTTGCGGTAGTTGCCGCTCGTCAGCAGGGAGTAGGAAGAGTGCAGGGTTGCTTGTGTAGGCTGCTAAAATCATATCAGGTCTGTACCTCTCGTAGTGAACGCAGGTGCGTAACCATGAGCCCGTCGACTCCAGGGCTCAGAGAGCCACTAAATATGTATCACCAAGTTGGTCGCACACTGCTCCACCCACTAGCGTGTTACCCCGAAGAATTGTGGTCCCTGTAGTCAGCGTTGGCGGGTACGCCTATGCTCAGTGGTGCATGCAAGTCAGAGTAGCGTTAGCCATCCCTGGACACTTAGAAACTTTTCTGCTGAAAACCA
The DNA here is from genome assembly GCF_964204655.1 of Triturus cristatus. Taxonomy (NCBI): domain Eukaryota; kingdom Metazoa; phylum Chordata; class Amphibia; order Caudata; family Salamandridae; genus Triturus; species Triturus cristatus. The sequence continues at coordinate 919,191 of NW_028187542.1, forward strand.
CACAATGGATTCCTATGGAAGGAAATACAAGTTACTGGTAAGTACGCTTAGAATTACTTTCCAGGGTCAGTGCAGGGCTAAAGGATGCAGCACTGGGTTCTCTCCTGATAACAGGTGAGTAAATCGGAATTCGTAGTTTGGCTGTGTTTAGAGGAATATTTATAAGTTTCAAAAATGGACACTTAGAAACTTTTCTGCTGAAAACCACACAATGGATTCCTATGGAAGGAAATTCAAGTTACTGGTAAGTACGCATAGAATTACTTTCCAGGGTCAGTGCAGGGCTAAAGGATGCAGCACTGGGTTCTCTCCTGATAACAGGTGAGTATATCGGAATTCGTAGTTCGGCTGATTTTAGAGGTATATTTGTACGTTTCAAAAATGTACACTTAGAAACTTATCTGCTGAAAACCACACAATGGATTCCTATGGAAGGAAATATAAGTTACTGGTAAGTACGCTTAGAATTACTTTCCAGGGTCAGTGCAGGGATAAAAGATGCAGCACTGGGTTCTCTCCTGATAACAGGTGAGTAAATCGGAATTCCTAGTTTGGCTGATTTTAGAGGAATATTTATACGTTTCAAAAATGGACAGTTAGAAACTTTTCTGGTGAAAACCACACAATCCATTCCTATGGAAGGAAATACAAGTTACTGGTAAGTACGCTTAGAATTACTTTCCAGGGTCAGTGCAGGGCTAAAAGATGCAGCACTGGGTTCTCTTCTTGATAACAGGTGAGTTAATCGGAATTCGTAGTTCGGCTGATTTTAGAGGTATATTTGTACGTTTCAAAAATGTACACTTAGAAACTTTTCTGCTGAAAACCACTCAATGGATTCCTATGGAAGGAGATACAAGTTACTGGTAAGTACGATTAGAATTACTTTTCAGGGTCAGTACTGATCTAAAAGATGCAGCACTGAGTTATCTCCTGATAACAGGTGAGTAAATTGGAATTCGTAGTTCAACTGATTTTAGAAGAATATTTGTACGTTTCAAAAATGGACACTTAGAAACTCTTCTGCTGAAAACCACACAATGGATTCCTACGGAAGGAAATATAAGTTACTGGTAAGTACGCTTAGAATTACTTTCCAGGGTCAGTGCAGGGCTAAAAGATGCAGCACTGGGTTCTCTCCTGATAACAGGTGAGTAAATCGGAATTCGTAGTACGGCTGATTTTTTAGGTATGTTTGTACGTTCAAAAAATGTACACTTAGAAACTTTTCTGCTGAAAACCACTCAATGGATTCCTATGGAAGGAGATACAAGTTACTGGTAAGTACGCTTAGAATTACTTTCCAGGGTCAGTGCTGGTCTAAAAGATGCAGCATTGGTTTCTCTCCTGATAACAGGTGAGTAAATCGGAATTCGTAGTTTGACTGATTTTAGAGGATTATTTGTACATTTCAAAAATGGACACTTAGAAACTTTTCTGGTGAAGACCACACAATGGATTCCTATGGAAGGAAATACAAGTTACTGGTAAGTACTCTTAGAATTACTTTCCAGGGTCAGTGCTGGGCTAAAAGATGCAGCACTGGGTTCTCTCCTGATAACAGGTGAGTAAATCGGAATTCATAGTTCCGTTGATTTTAGAGGAATATTTGTACGTTTCAAAAATAGAGACTTAGAAACTTTTCTGCTGAAAACCACACAATGGATTCCTATGGAAGGAAATACAAGTTACTGGTAAGTATGCTTAGAATTACTTTTCAGCGTAAGTGCTGGGCTAACAGATGCGTTACAACAAACAAATGATGGACGGAATGCTGGCAATGCATACATTCTCCCCCAGTCAAGAGATCTGGGTTAAATCCATTGTTCTTTTGCCCACTACACCACCCCAGTTCAGACATGGCCATATGCAAATCAGTCTTGACCCTGTGCCTCATGGGAACAGTCCAGCCCGAACTGCCAAGCCATGTCTTCCCTGGACCGGAATCAAGCATCCTAGGACCGGTTTCTGGCTATCAGCTGTCATCAGCCAGGATAGATTGACTCCAGTGGCGTAGTGAGCACGGGTCCCACGTCTGGGAATACCCATCCCACTTAGGGCGAAAAGCGTTACAACAAACAAATGATGGACGGAATGCTGGCAATGCATACATTCTCCCCCAGTCAAGAGATCTGGGTTAAATCCATCGTTCTTTTGCCCACTACACCACCCCAGTTCAGACATGGCCATATGCAAATCAGTCTTGACCCTGTGCCTCATGGGAACAGTCCAGCCCGAACTGCCAAGCCATGTCTTCCCTGGACCGGAATCAAGCATCCTAGGACCGGTTTCTGGCTATCAGCCGTCATCAGCCAGGATAGCTTGACTCCAGTGGCGTAGTGAGCACGGGTCCCACGTCTGGGAATACCCATCCCACTTAGGGCGAAAAGCGTTACAACAAACAAATGATGGACGGAATGCTGGCAATGCATACATTCTCCCCCAGTCAAGAGATCTGGGTTAAATCCATCGTTCTTTTGCCCACTACACCACCCCAGTTCAGACATGGCCATATGCAAATCAGTCTTGACCCTGTGCCTCATTGGAACAGTCCAGCCCGAACTGCCAAGCCATGTCTTCCCTGGACCGGAATCAAGCATCCTAGGACCGGTTTCTGGCTATCAGCTGTCATCAGCCAGGATAGCTTGACTCCAGTGGCGTAGTGAGCACGGGTCCCACGTCTGGGAATACCCATCCCACTTAGGGCGAAAAGCGTTACAACAAACAAATGATGGACGGAATGCTGGCAATGCATACATTCTCCCCCAGTCAAGAGATCTGGGTTAAATCCATCGTTCTTTTGCCCACTACACCACCCCAGTTCAGACATGGCCATATGCAAATCAGTCTTGACCCTGTGCCTCATGGGAACAGTCCGGCCCGAACTGCCAAGCCATGTCTTCCCTGGACCGGAATCAAGCATCCTAGGACCGGTTTCTGGCTATCAGCCGTCATCAGCCAGGATAGCTTGACTCCAGTGGCGTAGTGAGCACGGGTCCCACGTCTGGGAATACCCATCCCACTTAGGGCGAAAAGCGTTACAACAAACAAATGATGGACGGAATGCTGGCAATGCATACATTCTCCCCCAGTCAAGAGATCTGGGTTAAATCCATCGTTCTTTTGCCCACTACACCACCCCAGTTCAGACATGGCCATATGCAAATCAGTCTTGACCCTGTGCCTCATGGGAACAGTCCAGCCCGAACTGCCAAGCCATGTCTTCCCTGGACCGGAATCAAGCATCCTAGGACCGGTTTCTGGCTATCAGCCGTCATCAGCCAGGATAGCTTGACTCCAGTGGCGCATTCCGTCCATCATTTGTTTGTTGTAACGCTTTTCGCCCTAAGTGGGATGGGTATTCCCAGACGTGGGACCCGTGCTCACTACGCCACTGGAGTCAAGCTATCCTGGCTGATGACGGCTGATAGCCAGAAACCGGTCCTAGGATGCTTGATTCCGGTCCAGGGAAGACATGGCTTGGCAGTTCGGGCTGGACTGTTCCCATGAGGCACAGGGTCAAGACTGATTTGCATATGGCCATGTCTAAACTGGAGTGGTGTAGTGGGCAAAAGAACGATGGATTTAACCCAGATCTCTTGACTGGGGGAGAATGTCTGCATTGTCAGCATTCCGTCCATCATTTGTTTGTTGTAACGCTTTTCGCCCTAAGTGGGATGGGTATTCCCAGACGTGGGACCCGTGCTCACTACGCCACTGGAGTCAAGCTATCCTGGCTGATGACGGCTGATAGCCAGAAACCGGTCCTAGGATGCTTGATTCCGGTCCAGGGAAGACATGGCTTGGCAGTTCGGGCTGGACTGTTCCCATGAGGCACAGGGTCAAGACTGATTTGCATATGGCCATGTCTAAACTGGAGTGGTGTAGTGGGCAAAAGAACGATGGATTTAACCCAGATCTCTTGACTGGGGGAGAATGTCTGCATTGTCAGCATTCCGTCCATCATTTGTTTGTTGTAACGCTTTTCGCCCTAAGTGGGATGGGTATTCCCAGACGTGGGACCCGTGCTCACTACGCCACTGGAGTCAAGCTATCCTGGCTGATGACGGCTGATAGCCAGAAACCGGTCCTAGGATGCTTGATTCCGGTCCAGGGAAGACATGGCTTGGCAGTTCGGGCTGGACTGTTCCCATGAGGCACAGGGTCAAGACTGATTTGCATATGGCCATGTCTAAACTGGAGTGGTGTAGTGGGCAAAAGAACGATGGATTTAACCCAGATCTCTTGACTGGGGGAGAATGTCTGCATTGTCAGCATTCCGTCCATCATTTGTTTGTTGTAACGCTTTTCGCCCTAAGTGGGATGGGTATTCCCAGACGTGGGACCCGTGCTCACTACGCCACTGGAGTCAAGCTATCCTGGCTGATGACGGCTGATAGCCAGAAACCGGTCCTAGGATGCTTGATTCCGGTCCAGGGAAGACATGGCTTGGCAGTTCGGGCTGGACTGTTCCCATGAGGCACAGGGTCAAGACTGATTTGCATATGGCCATGTCTAAACTGGAGTGGTGTAGTGGGCAAAAGAACGATGGATTTAACCCAGATCTCTTGACTGGGGGAGAATGTCTGCATTGTCAGCATTCCGTCCATCATTTGTTTGTTGTAGGGCTAACAGATGCAGCACTGGGTTCTCTTCTGATAACAGGTGAGCAAATCTGAATTCGTAGGTCAACTGATTTTAGAGGAATATTTCTACATTTCAAAAATGGACACTTAGTAACTTTTCTGCTGAAAACCACACAATGGATTCCTATGGAAGGAAATACAAGTTACTGGTAAGTACGCTTAGAATTACTTTCCAGGGTCAGTGCTGCTCTAAAAGATGCAGCACTGGGTTCTCTCCTGATAACAGGTGAGTAAATCGGAATTTGTAGTTCAACTGATTTTAGAGGAATATATATCACCAAGTTGGTCGCACACTGCTCCACCCACTAGCGTGTTACCCCGAAGAATTGTGGTCCCTGTAGTCAGCGTCGGCGGGTATGCCTATGCTCAGTGGTGCGTGCAAGTCAGAGTAGCGTTAGCCATCCCTGGACAAGTGTTTTGCGGTAGTTGCCGCTCATCAGCAGGGAGTAGGAAGAGTGCAGGGTTGCTTGTGTAGGCTGCTAAAATCATATCAGGTCTGTACCTCTCATAGCGAACGCAGGTGCGTAACCATGAGCCCGTCGACTCCGGGGCTCAGAGAGCCACTAAATATGTATCACCAAGTTGGTCGCACACTGCTCCACCCACTAGCATGTTACCCCAAAGAATTGTGGTCCCTGTAGTCAGCGTCGGCGGGTACGCCTATGCTCAGTGGTGCGTGCAAGTCAGAGTAGCGTTAGCCATCCCTGGACACTTAGAAACTTTTCTGCTGAAAACCACACAATGGATTCCTATGGAAGGAAATACAAGTTACTGGTAAGTACGCCTAGAATTACTTTTCAGGGTCAGTGCTGGGCTAACAGATGCAGCCCTGGGTTCTCTCCTGATAACAGGTGAGTAAATCGGAATTTGTAGTTCAGCTGATTTTAGAGGAATATTTGTATGTTTCAAAAATTGACACTTAGAAACTTTTCCAGCTGAAAACCATACAATTCATTTCTATGGAAGGAAATACAAGTTACTGGTAAGTACGCTTAGAATTACTTTCCAGGGTCAGTGCAGGGCTAAAAGATGCAGCACTGGGTTCTCTCCTGATAACGGGTGAGTAAATCGGAATTCGTAGTTTGGCTGTGTTTAGAGGAATATTTATAGGTTTCAAAAATGGACACTTAGAAACTTTTCTGCTGAAAACCACACAATGGATTCCTAAGGAAGGAAATACAAGTTACTGCTAAGTACGCTTAGAATTACTTTACAGAGTCAGTGCTGGTCTAAAAGATGCAGCACTGGGTTCTCTCCTGATAACAGGTGAGTAAATCGGAATTCCTAGTTTGGCTGATTTTAGAGGAATATTTATACGTTTCAAAAATGGACACTTAGAAACTTTTCTGCTGAAAACCACACAATGGATTCCTATGGAAGGAAATGCAAGTTACTGGTAAGTACGCTTAGAATTACTTTCCAGGGTCAGTGCTGCTCTAAAAGATGCAGCACTGGGTTCTCTCCTGATAACAGGTGAGTAAATTGGAATTTGAAGTTCAACTGATTTTAGAGGAATATTTGTACATTTCAAAAATGGACAGTTAGAAACTTTTCTGGTGAAAACCACACAATGGATACCAATGGAAGGAAATACAAGGTACTGGTAAGTACACTTAGAATTACTTTTCAGGGTCAATGCTGGGCTAACAGATGCAGCCCTGGGTTCTCCCCTGATAACAGGTGAGTAAATCGGAATTTGTAGTTCGGCTGATTTTAGAGGAATATTTGTACGTTTCAAAAATGGACACTTAGAAACTTTTCTGCTGAAAACCACACAATGGATTCTTATGGAAGGAAATACAAGTTGCTGGTAAGTACGCTTAGAATTTCTTTCCAGGGTCAGTGCTGGGCTAAAAGATGCAGCACTGGGTTCTCTCCTGATAACAAGTGAGTAAATCGGAATTCGTAGTTCGGCTGATTTTAGAGGAATATTTGTACGTTTCAAAAATGTAGAATTAGAAACATTTCTGCTGAAAACCACACAATGGATTCCTATGGAAGGAAATACAAGCTACTGGTAAGTACGCTTAGAATTTCTTTTCAGGGTCAGTGCTGGTCTAAAAGATGCAGCACTGGGTTCTCTCCTGATAACAGGTGAGTAAATTGGAATTCGTAGTTTGACTGATTTTAGAGGAATATTTGTACATTTAAAAAATGGACACTTAGAAACTTTTCTGGTGAAAACCACACAATCCATTCCTATGGAAGGAAATACAAGTTACTGGTAAGTACTCTTAGAATTACTTTCCAGGGTCAGTGCTGGGCTAAAATATGCAGCACTGGGTTCTCTCCTGATAACAGGTGAGTAAATCGGAATTCATAGTTCCGTTGATTTCAGAGGAATATTTGTACGTTTCAAAAATGGAGACTTAGAAACTTTTCTGCTGAAAACCACACAATGGATTCCTATTGAAGGAAATACAAGTTACTGGTAAGTATGCTTATAATAACTTTTCAGCGTAAGTGCTGGGCTAACAAATGCAGCACTGGGTTCTCTCCTGATAACAGGTGAGTAAATCCGAATTCGTAGTTCGACTGATTTTAGAGGAATATTTCTACGTTTCAAAAATGGACACTTAGAAACTTTTCTGCTGAAAACCACACAATGCATTTCTATGGAAGGAAATACAAGTTACTGGTAAGTATGCTTAGAATTACTTTCCAGGCTCAGTGCTGCTCTAAAAGATGCAGCACTGGGTTCTCTCCTGATAACAGGTGAGTAAGTCGGAATTTGTAGTTCGACTGATTTTAGAGGAATATTTGTACATTTAAAAAATGGACACTTAGAAACGTTTCTGATGAGGACCACACAATCCATTCCTATGGAAGGAAATACAAGTTATTGGTAAGTACGCTTAGAATTACTTTCCAGGGTCAGTGCAGGGCTAAAAGATGCAGCACTGGGTTCTCTCCTGATAACAGGTGAGTAAATCGGAATTCGTAGTTCGGCTGATTTTAGAGGTATATTTGTACGTTTCAAAAATGTACACTTAGAGACTTTTCTGCTGAAAACCACTCAATGGATTCCTATAGAAGGAGTACGATTATAATTACTTTTCAGGGTCAGTGCTGGTCTAAAAGATGCAGCACTGGGTTCTCTCCTGATAACAGGTGAGTAAATCGGAATTTGTAGTTCAACTGATTTTAGAGGAATATTTGTACGTTTCAAAAATGGACACTTAGAAACTCTTCTGCTGAAAACCACACAATGGATTCCTATGGAAGGAAATACAAGTTACTGGTAAGTACACTTAGAATTACTTTTCAGGGTCGTGCTGGGCTAACAGATGCAGCACTGGGTTCTCTCCTGATAACAGGTGAGTAAATCGGAATTCGTAGTTCGGCTGATTTTTGAGGTATATTTGTACGTTTCAAAAATGTACACTTAGAAACTTTTCTGCTGAAAACCACACAATGGATTCCTATGGAAGGAAATACAAGTTACTGCTAAGTACGCTTAGAATTACTTTCCAGGGTCAGTGCTAGTCTAAAAGATGCAGCACTGGTTTCTCTCCTGATAACAGGTGAGTAAATCGGAATTCGTAGTTTGACTGATTTTAGAGGAATATTTGTACATTTCAAAAATGGACACTTAGAAACTTTTCTGGTGAAGACCACCGAATGGATTCCTATGGAAGGAAATACAAGTTACTGGTAAGTACTCTTAGAATTACTTACTTTCCAGGGTCAGTGCTGGGCTAAAAGATGCAGCACTGGGTTCTCTCCTGATAACAGGTGAGTAAATCGGAATTCGTAGTTTGGCTGTGTTTAGAGGAATATTTATACGTTTCAAAAATGGACACTTAGAAACTTTTCTGCTGAAAACCACTCAATGGATTCCTATGGAAGGAGATACAAGTTACTGGTAAGTACGATTAGAATTACTTTTCAGGATCAGTGCTGGTCTAAAAGATGCAGCACTGCGTTCTCTCCTGATAACAGGTGAGTAAATCAGAATTCGCAGTTCAACTGATTTTAGAGGAATATTTGTATGTTTCAAAAATGGACACTTAGAAACTCTTCTGCTGAAAACCACACAATGGATTCCTATGGAAGGAAATACAAGTTACTGGTAAGTACACTTAGAATTACTTTTCAGGGTCGTGCTGGGCTAATAGATGCAGCACTGGGTTCTCTCCTGATAACAGGTGAGTAAATCAGAATTCGTAGTTCGGCTGATTTTAGAGGTATATTTGTATGTTTCAAAAATGGACACTTGGAAACTTTTCTGCTGAAAACCACACAATGGATTCCTATGGAAGGAAATATAAGTAATTACTTTCCAGGGTCAGTGCAGGGCTAAAAGATGCAGCACTGGGTTCTCTCCTGATAACAGGTGAGTAAATCGGAATTCCTAGTTTGGCTGATTTTAGAGGAATATTTATACGTTTCAAAAATGGACAGTTAGAAACTTTTCTGGTGAAAACCACACAATCCATTCCTATGGAAGGAAATACAAGTTACTGCTAAGTATGCTTAGAATTACTTTTCAGGGTCAGTGCTGGGCTAACAGATGCAGCTCTGGGTTCTCTCATGATAACAGGTGAGTAAATCGGAATTTGTAGTTCAGCTGATTTTAGAGGAATATTTGTATGTTTCAAAAATGGACACTTAGAAACTTTTCCAGCTGAAAACCACACAATTCATTTCTATGGAAGGAAATACAAGTTACTGGTAAGTACGCTTAGAATTACTTTCCAGGGTCAGTGCAGGGCTAAAAGATGCAGCACTGGGTTCTCTCCTGATAACAGGTGAGTAAATCGGAATTCGTAGTTTGGCTGTGTTTAGAGGAATATTTATACGTTTCAAAAATGGACACTTAGAAACTTTTCTGCTGAAAACCACACAATGGATTCCTCTGGAAAGAAAAACAAGTTACTGGTAAGTACGCTTAGAATTACTTTCCAGGGTCAGTGCAGGGCTAAAAGATGCAGCACTGATTCTCTCCTGATAACAGGCGAGTATACCGGAATTCGTAGTTCGGCTGATTTTAGAGGTATATTTGTACGTTTCAAAAATGTACACTTAGAAACTTTTCTGCTGAAAACCACACAATGGATTCCTATGGAACGAAATATAAGTTACTGGTAAGTATGCTTAGAATTACTTTCCAGGGTCAGTGCAGGGCTAAAAGATGCAGCACTGGGTTCTCTCCTGATAACAGGTGAGTAAATCGGAATTCGTAGTTCGGCTGATTTTAGAGGTATATTTGTACGTTTCAAAAATGTACACTTAGAAACTGTTCTGCTGAAAACCACTCAATGGATTCCTACGGAAAGAGATACAAGTTACTGGTAAGTACGATGAGAATTACTTTTCAGGGTCAGTGCTGGTCTAAAAGATGCAGCACTGAGTTCTCTCCTGATAACAGGTGAGTAAATCGGAATTCGTAGTTCAACTGATTTTAGAGGAATATTTGTACGTTTCAAAAATGGACACTTAGAAACTCTTCTGCTGAAAACCCCACAATGGATTCCTATGGAAGGAAATACAAGTTACTGGTAAGTACACTTAGAACTACTTTTCAGGGTCGTGCTGGGCTAACAGATGCAGCACTGTGTTCTCTCCTGATAACAGGTGAGTAAATCAGAATTCGTAGTTCGGCTGATTTTAGAGGTATATATGTATGTTTCAAAAATGGACACTTGGAATCTTTTCTGCTGAAAAACACACAATGGATTCCTACGGAAGGAAATATAAGTTACTGGTAAGTACGCTTAGAATTACTTTCCAGGGTCAGTGCAGGGCTAAAAGATGCAGCACTGGGTTCTCTCCTGATAACAGGTGAGTAAATCGGAATTCGTAGTTTGGCTGTGTTTAGAGGAATATTTTTACGTTTCAAAAATGGACACTTAGAAACTTTTCTGCTGAAAACCACACAATGGATTGCTATGGAAGGAAATACAAGTTACTGCTAAGTACGATTAGAATTACTTTTCAGGATCAGTGCTGGTCTAAAAGATGCAGCACTGCGTTCTCTCCTGATAACAGGTGAGTAAATCAGAATTCGTAGTTCAACTGATTTTAGAGGAATATTTGTACGTTTCAAAAATGGACACTTAGAAACTCTTCTGCTGAAAACCACACAATGGATTCCTATGGAAGGAAATACAAGTTACTGGTAAGTACACTTAGAATTACTTTTCAGGGTCGTGCTGGGCTAATAGATGCAGCACTGGGTTCTCTCCTGATAACAGGTGAGTAAATCAGAATTCGTAGTTCGGCTGATTTTAGAGGTATATTTGTATGTTTCAAAAATGGACACTTGGAAACTTTTCTGCTGAAAACCACACAATGGATTCCTATGGAAGGAAATATAAGTAATTACTTTCCAGGGTCAGTGCAGGGCTAAAAGATGCAGCACTGGGTTCTCTCCTGATAACAGGTGAGTAAATCAGAATTCCTAGTTTGGCTGATTTTAGAGGAATATTTATACGTTTCAAAAATGGACAGTTAGAAACTTTTCTGGTGAAAACCACACAATCCATTCCTATGGAAGGAAATACAAGTTACTGCTAAGTATGCTTAGAATTACTTTTCAGGGTCAGTGCTGGGCTAACAGATGCAGCTCTGGGTTCTCTCATGATAACAGGTGAGTAAATCGGAATTTGTAGTTCAGCTGATTTTAGAGGAATATTTGTATGTTTCAAAAATGGACACTTAGAAACTTTTCCAGCTGAAAACCACACAATTCATTTCTATGGAAGGAAATACAAGTTACTGGTAAGTACGCTTAGAATTACTTTCCAGGGTCAGTGCAGGGCTAAAAGATGCAGCACTGGGTTCTCTCCTGATAACAGGTGAGTAAATCGGAATTCGTAGTTTGGCTGTGTTTAGAGGAATATTTATACGTTTCAAAAATGGACACTTAGAAACTTTTCTGCTGAAAACCACACAATGGATTCCTATGGAAAGAAAAACAAGTTACTGGTAAGTACGCTTAGAATTACTTTCCAGGGTCAGTGCAGGGCTAAAAGATGCAGCACTGGGTTCTCTCCTGATAACAGGTGAGTAAATCGGAATTCGTAGTTCGGCTGATTTTAGAGGTATATTTTTACGTTTCAAAAATGGACACTTAGAAACTTTTCTGCTGAAAACCACACAATGGATTCCTATGGAAGGAAATACAAGTTACTGCTAAGTACGCTTAGAATTACTTTACAGAGTCAGTGCTGGTCTAAAAGATGCAGCACTGGGTTCTCTCCTGATAACAGGTGAGTAAATCGGAATTCCTAGTTTGGCTGATTTTAGAGGAATATTTATACGTTTCAAAAATGGACAGTTAGAAACTTTTCTGGTGAAAACCACACAATCCATTCCTATGGAAGGAAATACAAGTTACTGGTAAGTACGCTTAGAATTACTTTCCAGGGTCAGTGCAGGGCTAAAAGATGCAGCACTGGGTTCTCCCCTGATAACAGGTGAGTAAATCGGGATTCGTAGTTCGGCTGATTTTAGAGGTATATTTGTATGTTTCAAAAATGTACACTTAGAAACTTTTCTGCTGAAAACCACTCAATGGATTCCTATGGAAGGAGATACAAGTTACTGGTAAGTACGATTAGAATTACTTTTCAGGATCAGTGCTGGTCTAAAAGATGCAGCGCTGCGTTCTCTCCTGATAACAGGTGAGTAAATCAGAATTCGTAGTTCAACTGATTTTAGAGGAATATTTGTATGTTTCAAAAATGGACACTTAGAAACTCTTCTGCTGAAAACCACACAATGGATTCCTATGGAAGGAAATACAAGTTACTGGTAAGTACACTTAGAATTACTTTTCAGGGTCGTGCTGGGCTAACAGATGCAGCACTGGGTTCTATCCTGATAACAGGTGAGTAAATCAGAATTCGTAGTTCGGCTGATTTTAGAGGTATATTTGTATGTTTCAAAAATGGACACTTGGAAACTTTTCTGCTGAAAACCACACAATGGATTCCTATGGAAGGAAATATAAGTAATTACTTTCCAGGGTCAGTGCAGGGCTAAAGGATGCAGCACTGGGTTCTCTCCTGATAACAGGTGAGTAAATCGGAATTCGTAGATTGGCTGTGTTTAGAGGAATATTTATACGTTTCAAAAATGGACAGTTAGAAACTTTTCTGGTGAAAACCACACAATGGATTCCTATGGAAGGAAATACAAGTTATTGGTAAGTACGCTTAGAATTACTTTCCAGGATCAGTGCAGGGCTAAAAGATGCAGCACTGGGTTCTCTCCTGATAACAGGTGAGTATATCGGAATTCGTAGTTCGGCTGATTTTAGAGGTATATTTGTACGTTTTTTAAAATGTACACTTATAAACTTTTCTGCTGAAAACCACACAATGGATTCCTATGGAAGGAAATATAAGTTACTGGTAAGTACGCTTAGAATTACTTTCCAGGGTCAGTGCAGGGCTAAAAGATGCAGCACTGGGTTCTCTCCTGATAACAGGTGAGTAAATCGGAATTCGTAGTTTGGCTGTGTTTAGAGGAATATTTATACGTTTCAAAAATGGACACTTAGAAACTTTTCTGCTGAAAACCACACAATGGATTCCTATGGAAAGAAAAACAAGTTACTGGTAAGTACGCTTAGAATTACTTTCCAGGGTCAGTGCAGGGCTAAAAGATGCAGCACTGGGTTCTCTCCTGATAACAGGTGAGTAAATCGGAATTCGTAGTTCGGCTGATTTTAGAGGTATATTTTTACGTTTCAAAAATGGACACTTAGAAACTTTTCTGCTGAAAACCACACAATGGATTCCTATGGAAGGAAATACAAGTTACTGCTAAGTACGCTTAGAATTACTTTACAGAGTCAGTGCTGGTCTAAAAGATGCAGCACTGGGTTCTCTCCTGATAACAGGTGAGTAAATCGGAATTCCTAGTTTGGCTGATTTTAGAGGAATATTTATACGTTTCAAAAATGGACAGTTAGAAACTTTTCTGGTGAAAACCACACAATCCATTCCTATGGAAGGAAATACAAGTTACTGGTAAGTACGCTTAGAATTACTTTCCAGGGTCAGTGCAGGGCTAAAAGATGCAGCACTGGGTTCTCCCCTGATAACAGGTGAGTAAATCGGGATTCGTAGTTCGGCTGATTTTAGAGGTATATTTGTACGTTTCAAAAATGTACACTTAGAAACTTTTCTGCTGAAAACCACTCAATGGATTCCTATGGAAGGAGATACAAGTTACTGGTAAGTACGATGTCAAGTCAAGTCAAGTCAAGTCAGATAATTTATATAGCGCTCTACATACCCAGAGGGTCTCAAGGCGCTTGGAGAAGGGTGGGGAAATTACTTGTCGAATATCCAGGTTTTAAGTTGCTTTCTGAATGCTAGGTGGTTCTGAGTGAGGCGAAGGTGAGTGGGAAGTGTGTTCCAGGTTTTAGCCGCTAGGTAGGAGAAGGATCTTCCCCCCATGGTGGTTTTGTTGATGCGAGGTACAGCAGCAAGGGCTTGGTTGGAAGAGCGAAGTTGGCGGGAGGGGGTGTAGAAGGAGAGTCGTGTGTTGAGGCATTCTGGTCCAAGTTCGTAAAGTGCTTTGTGTGCGTGGGTAAGGAGGCGGAATGTTATCCTCTTATTGACGGGGAGCCAGTGGAGGTCTTTCAGGTGACCAGAAATGTGGTCTTTACGCGGGATGTCTAGTATGAGTCTGGCTGATGCGTTCTGGATGCGTTGGAGTTTTTTCTGAAGTTTTGCGGTGGTACCGGCGTATAGGGTGTTTCCATAGTCCAGGCGGCTTGTAACCAGTGCGTGGGTGACCGTTTTTCTAGTTTCAGTGGGGATCCAGCGAAATGTTTTTTTGAGCATGCGAAGAATGTTGAAGCAAGATGATGAAACGGCGTTGACTTGTCTGGTCATCGAGAGTGAGGAGTCCAGGATGACGCCCAAGTTCCGTGCGTGGTCCGTCGGGATGGGTGCTTTTCCAAGGGCCTCTGGCCACCAAGAGTCGTCCCAGGCAGAGGGGGAGGTACCTAAGATAAGGACTTCTGTTTTGTCTGAATTCAGTTTCAGATGGCTGTGCTTCATCCACTCGGCTACTTCTTTCATTCCTTCATGTAGATTGGTTTTGGCGGTGTTAGGGTCTTTGGTGAGTGAGAGGATCAGTTGGGTGTCATCAGCGTAGGAGATGATGTTGAGGTTGTGTTGGCGAGCGATGGCCGCAAGGGGGCTCATGTATACGTTGAAGAGGGTGGGGCTGAGTGAAGATCCTTGTGGCACGCCACAAATGACTTCAGTGGCATCTGACTTGAATGGTGGGAGGCGGACTCTCTGAGTTCTTCCTGTAAGGAACGAGGTGATCCATTCCAGAGCTTTTCCTTGGATACCGATGTTTCTGAGGCGTTGTAATAGGGTGCTATGACAGACTGTGTCGAAGGCTGCGGAGAGGTCGAGGAGGATGAGGGCGACTGTGTCTCCATTGTCCAGTAGAGTTCGAATGTCGTCTGTTGCAGCGATGAGTGCGGTCTCAGTGCTGTGTTTGGCTCGGAAGCCGGACTGTGAGGAGTCGAGGGATCTGTTGGTTTCGAGGAAGGCGGCGAGCTGGTTGTTGACAGCTTTCTCGATGACTTTGGCCGGGAATGGTAGGAGCGAGATGGGGCGGTAGTTTTTGAGTTCGGTGGGGTCTGCTGTGGGTTTTTTCAGAAGGGCGCTGAGTTCGGCGTGTTTCCAGCTTTCCGGGAAGGTGGCGGAGTTGAGGGAGCAGTTGATGACCTCTCGGAGGTGTGGTGCTATGATGGAATCTGCTTTGTTGAAGATGTGGTGAGGGCATGGGTCTGTGGGGGATCCTGAATGGATGGAATTCATCAGGCGGATGGTGTCCTCAGTGGAGATTGGGTTCCAGTCGTTAAGGATGTTCAGGGGGGGTGGATGTATGGCAGAAGGTTGGGTGGGTTGGTCTCCGGATTGGTTGTCAAAGCTGTTGTGAATGTCAGCGATTTTGTCGTGGAAGAACGAAGCTAGGGAGTCGCAAAGTGTTTGAGAGGGAGTGATGTCGTTGGAGTTGGCAGTGGGGTTGGTAAACTCTTTGATGATGTTGAATAATTCCTTGCTGTTGTGGGCGTTGTTGTCTAGTCGGTCTTTAAATGAGGCTTTCTTGGCGGTCCGGATCAGTTGGTGGTGTATGCGGGTGGCGTTTTTGAAGGCGTCCCTGGTGCTGGTGTTTGGGTCTTTTTTCCAGGCCTTCTCAAGGGATCGACAGAGTTTCTTGGATTTCTTAAGATCATCGTTGAACCAGGGGGCGTTTTTGCTGCCTAGTTTGATTTGACGTTTTTTCAAAGGTGCTAGGTTGTCGGCGCTGTTGGTTAGCCATTGAGTGAGGTTGATGGCTGCTTGGTTGGCGTTCGAAGAGTGGGCAGGGGGGTTTTGAAGAAGCGATGAGGAGATCTGGTCGATGGTGATTTTGTTCCAGTTTCTTCGCAAAGTGGGTTGAGGATGGTTGTGGGTTGTGGTCTTTTTGTAGGTAAAGTGAACGCAGCTGTGGTCCGTCCAATGGTGAACTGTGGTGTGACTGAAGGAGATGTGTTTGCTGGAGGTGAGGATAGGGTCGAGTGTGTGACCTGCGTAGTGGGTGGGGGTATTAACAAGTTGCTTGAGTCCGAGGTTGGCGAGATTGTCCAGGAGGGTGGTGGCGTTGCTGTCGGTGCTATTATCTAGGTGAAAATTGAGGTCTCCCAGTAGAATGTAGTCCTCGGAGGGGAGGGCGTGTGGGGTGATGAAGTCAGTGATGTCTTCAATGAATTGTGCACGGGGTCCTGGTGGTCTGTAGAGTAGGGTGCCTCTTAGTGTGGTCTTGGGGTCGGTGTGAATCTGGAAGTGAAGGTGCTCGGCGCTAGCGAGGTTGACGTCTGAGCTGGTTGAGATGCGGATGGAATTCTTATGGACGATGGCGATGCCTCCTCCAGTTTGCTTGGTGCGGTCCTTACGGATGATCCTGTAGCCTTCCGGGATGGCAATGGTAATGTCTGGGGCTGAGGAGGCGTTCATCCATGTTTCTGTTAGGAAGGCGACGTCCGGAGTGATGGTGTCTAGTAGATTCCAAAGGTCGATGGCGTGTCTGTGGACCGAACGGGTGTTGAGCAAGATGCATTTAAGGTGGTTGGTGTCGGATCTCTGTTTGGTGTTAGTGGATGAGGAGTTGGTCTTGGTGCCGTCATACTTGCAGGAGTTGCATGTGAACGGTCCATGGGTGTGTCCAGGAGCGGCTTGGGCGCAGTTGGGGAGTCGGCCGGGGTTTAAGGCTAAGAGGGTGGAGGCGTCGTATGTAGTGCGGGTGGGTGGTATGGGGGCAGGGGGTCTGGCGCTGGGCACGGGCTTGGCGCGGACGGGCGTAGACGGGCTTACCTTTGGCGCACCTTCGGCGCAACTGGGGCGCGACCGCTGCGCGTGAACGCTGCGTGCGAATGCATCTGTCATAAGTGGATGGGGAGGGGGGAGGGGCGCGGGAGGGTCAGCAGGGAGGCGGGAGCGGGGAGGAGCCACGGGCTGGGAGTGGAAGCAACAACAACAACAAAAATGGCCTCTTAATGAGAAAACGAAACGGGGCACAGCCGAGGGTCGGCAAGCACAATTAAATAGTTATCAATAGCAGTCTCATGCACAGAGCAGCGCAAATGGCACCAAAAGCGAGCACCTTCTTCACTAATGAATCAATATCCAGCTGTCTAGCAAAGAGAAGTGAAAGTTAATTTAGCGCAGGTAGGGCACTGAAAAGCGCTTAGCGGAAACGATACCAGGCGGGGTCCAGCAGGGTATCAGGCAGCAATGAGGTAGGCAAGCTGGCAGCAGGCGTGGGAGCGTGGGTGAGCGACCGCTTCGGGACAAGCCCAGGTGGATTAGAATTACTTTTCAGGATCAGTGCTGGTCTAAAAGATGCAGCGCTGCGTTCTCTCCTGATAACAGGTGAGTAAATCAGAATTCGTAGTTCAACTGATTTTAGAGGAATATTTGTATGTTTCAAAAATGGACACTTAGAAACTCTTCTGCTGAAAACCACACAATGGATTCCTATGGAAGGAAATACAAGTTACTGGTAAGTACACTTAGAATTACTTTTCAGGGTCGTGCTGGGCTAACAGATGCAGCACTGGGTTCTATCCTGATAACAGGTGAGTAAATCAGAATTCGTAGTTCGGCTGATTTTAGAGGTATATTTGTATGTTTCAAAAATGGACACTTGGAAACTTTTCTGCTGAAAACCACACAATGGATTCCTATGGAAGGAAATATAAGTAATTACTTTCCAGGGTCAGTGCAGGGCTAAAGGATGCAGCACTGGGTTCTCTCCTGATAACAGGTGAGTAAATCGGAATTCGTAGATTGGCTGTGTTTAGAGGAATATTTATACGTTTCAAAAATGGACAGTTAGAAACTTTTCTGGTGAAAACCACACAATGGATTCCTATGGAAGGAAATACAAGTTATTGGTAAGTACGCTTAGAATTACTTTCCAGGATCAGTGCAGGGCTAAAAGATGCAGCACTGGGTTCTCTCCTGATAACAGGTGAGTATATCGGAATTCGTAGTTCGGCTGATTTTAGAGGTATATTTGTACGTTTTTTAAAATGTACACTTAGAAACTTTTCTGCTGAAAACCACACAATGGATTCCTATGGAAGGAAATATAAGTTACTGGTAAGTATGCTTAGAATTACTTCCCAGGGTCAGTGCAGGGCAAAAAGATGCAGCACTGGGTTCTCTCCTGATAACAGGTGAGTAAATCGGAATTCGTAGTTCGGCTGATTTTAGAGGTATATTTTTACGTTTCAAAAATGGACACTTAGAAACTTTTCTGCTGAAAACCACACAATGGATTCCTATGGAAGGAAATACAAGTTACTGCTAAGTACACTTAGAATTACCTTACAAAGTCAGTGCTGGTCTAAAAGATGCAGCACTGGGTTCTCTCCTGATAACAGGTGAGTAAATCAGAATTCGTAGTTCAACTGATTTTAGAGGAATATTTGTATGTTTCAAAAATGGACACTTAGAAACTCTTCTGCTGAAAACCACACAATGGATTCCTATGGAAGGAAATACAAGTTACTGGTAAGTACACTTAGAATTACTTTACAAAGTCAGTGCTGGGCTAACAGATGCAGCACTGGGTTCTCTCCTGATAACAGGTGAGGAAATCAGAATTCGTAGTTCGGCTGATTTTAGAGGTATATTTGTATGTTTCAAAAATGGACACTTGGAAACTTTTCTGCTGAAAACCACACAATGGATTCCTATGGAAGGAAATATAAGTAATTACTTTCCAGGGTCAGTGCAGGGCTAAAAGATGCAGCACTGGGTTCTCTCCTGATAACAGGTGAGTAAATCGGAATTCGTAGATTGGCTGTGTTGAGAGGAATATTTATACGTTTCAAAAATAGACAGTTAGAAACTTTTCTGGTGAAAACCACACAATCCATTCCTATGGAAGGAAATACAAGTTACTGGTAAGTACGCTTAGAATTACTTTCCAGGGTCAGTGCAGGGCTAAAAGATGCAGTACTGGGTTCTCTCCTGATAACAGGTGAGTAAATCAGAATTCGTAGTTCGGCTGATTTTAGAGGTATATTTGTACGTTTCAAAAATGTACACTTAGAAACTTTTCTGCTGAAAACCACTCAATGGATTCCTATGGAAAGCGATACAAATTACTGGTAAGTACGATTAGAATTACTTTTCCGGGTCAGTGCTGGTCTAAAAGATGCAGCACTGAGTTCTCTCCTGATAACAGGTGAGTAAATCGGAATTCGTAGTTCAACTGATCTTAGAGGAATATTTGTACGTTTCAAAAATGGACACTTAGAAACTCTTCTGCTGAAAACCACACAATGGATTCCTATGGAAGGAAATACAAGTTAATGGTAAGTACACTTAGAATTACTTTTCAGGGTCGTGCTGGGCTAACAGATGCAGCACTGTGTTCTCTCCTGATAACAGGTGAGTAAATCAGAATTCGTAGTTCGGCTGATTTTAGAGGTATATTTGTATGTTTCAAAAATGGACACTTGGAAACTTTTTTGCTGAAAACCACACAATGGATTCCTATGGAAGGAAATATAAGTTACTGGTAAGTACGCTTAGAATTACTTTCCAGGGTCAGTGCAGGGCTAAAAGATGCAGCACTGGGTTCTCTCCTGATAACAGGTGAGTAAATCGGAATTCGTAGTTTGGCTGTGTTTAGAGGAATATTTTTACGTTTCAAAAATGGACACTTAGAAACTTTTCTGCTGAAAACCACACAATGGATTCCTATGGAAGGAAATACAAGTTACTGCTAAGTACGCTTAGAATTACTTTACAGAGTCAGTGATGGTCTAAAAGATGCAGCACTGGGTTCTCTCCTGATAACAGGTGAGTAAATCGGAATTCCTAGTTTGGCTGATTTTAGAGGAATATTTATACGTTTCAAAAATGGACAGTTAGAAACTTTTCTGGGGAAAACCACACAATCCATTCCTATGGAAGGAAATACAAGTTACTGGTAAGTACACTTAGAATTACTTTCCAGGGTCAGTGCAGGGCTAAAAGATGCAGCACTGGGTTCTCTCCTGATAACAGGTTAGTAAATCGGAATTCGTAGTTCGGCTGATTTTAGAGGTATATTTGTACGTTTCAAAAATGTACACTTAGAAACTTTTCTGCTGAAAACCACTCAATGGATTCCTATGGAAAGAGATACAAGTTACTGGTAAGTACGATTAGAATTACTTTTCAGGGTCAGTGCTGGTCTAAAAGATGCAGCACTGAGTTCTCTCCTGATAACAGGTGAGTAAATAGGAATTCGTAGTTCAACTGATTTTAGAGGAATATTTGTATGTTTCAAAAATGGACACTTAGAAACTCTTCTGCTGAAAACCACACAATGGATTCCTATGGAAGGAAATACAAGTTACTGGTAAGTACGCTTAGAATTACTTTTCAGGGTCAGTGCTGGGCTAACAGATGCAGCCCTGTGTTCTCTCCTGATAACAGGTGAGTAAATCGGAATTTGAAGTTCAGCTGATTTTAGAGGAATATTTGTATGTTTCAAAAATGGACACTTAGAAACTTTTCCAGCTGAAAACCACACAATTCATTTCTATGGAAGGAAATACAAGTTACTGGTAAGTACGCTTAGAATTACTTTCCAGGGTCAGTGCAGGGCTAAAAGATGCAGCACTGGGTTCTCTCCTGATAACAGGTGAGTAAATCGGAATTCGTAGTTTGG
The DNA here is from genome assembly GCF_964204655.1 of Triturus cristatus. Lineage (NCBI taxonomy): Eukaryota > Metazoa > Chordata > Amphibia > Caudata > Salamandridae > Triturus > Triturus cristatus. The sequence goes on from NW_028187542.1 coordinate 940,031, forward strand.
CTGTGTTTAGAGGAATATTTATACGTTTCAAAAATGGACACTTAGAAACTTTTCTGCTGAAAACCACACAATGGATTCCTATGGAAGGAAATACAAGTTACTGGTAAGTACGCTTAGAATTACTTTCCAGGGTCAGTGCAGGGCTAAAAGATGCAGCACTGGGTTCTCTCCTGATAACAGGTGAGTATACCGGAATTCGTAGTTCGGCTGATTTTAGAGGTATATTTGTACGTTTCAAAAATGTACACTTAGAAACTTTTCTGCTGAAAACCACACAATGGATTCCTATGGAAGGAAATATAAGTTACTGGTAAGTACGCTTAGAATTACTTTCCAGGGTCAGTGCAGGGCTAAAAGATGCAGCACTGGGTTCTCTCCTGATATCAGGTGAGTAAATCGGAATTCGTAGTTCGGCTGATTTTAGAGGTATATTTTTACATTTCAAAAATGGACACTTAGAAACTCTTCTGCTGAAAACCACACAATGGATTCCTATGGAAGGAAATACAAGTTACTGGTAAGTACACTTAGAATTACTTTACAAAGTCAGTGCTGGGCTAACAGATGCAGCACTGGGTTCTCTCCTGATAACAGGTGAGGAAATCAGAATTCGTAGTTCGGCTGATTTTAGAGGTATATTTGTATGTTTCAAAAATGGACACTTGGAAACTTTTCTGCTGAAAACCACACAATGGATTCCTATGGAAGGAAATATAAGTAATTACTTTCCAGGGTCAGTGCAGGGCTAAAAGATGCAGCACTGGGTTCTCTCCTGATAACAGGTGAGTAAATCGGAATTCGTAGATTGGCTGTGTTGAGAGGAATATTTATACGTTTCAAAAATGGACAGTTAGAAACTTTTCTGGTGAAAACCACACAATCCATTCCTATGGAAGGAAATACAAGTTACTGGTAAGTACGCTTAGAATTACTTTCCAGGGTCAGTGCAGGGCTAAAAGATGCAGTACTGGGTTCTCTCCTGATAACAGGTGAGTAAATCAGAATTCATAGTTCGGCTGATTTTAGAGGTATATTTGTACGTTTCAAAAATGTACACTTAGAAACTTTTCTGCTGAAAACCACTCAATGGATTCCTATGGAAAGCGATACAAATTACAGGTAAGTACGATTAGAATTACTTTTCCGGGTCAGTGCTGGTCTAAAAGATGCAGCACTGAGTTCTCTCCTGATAACAGGTGAGTAAATCGGAATTCGTAGTTCAACTGATCTTAGAGGAATATTTGTACGTTTCAAAAATGGACACTTAGAAACTCTTCTGCTGAAAACCACACAATGGATTCCTATGGAAGGAAATACAAGTTAATGGTAAGTACACTTAGAATTACTTTTCAGGGTCGTGCTGGGCTAACAGATGCAGCACTGTGTTCTCTCCTGATAACAGGTGAGTAAATCAGAATTGGTAGTTCGGCTGATTTTAGAGGTATATTTGTATGTTTTAAAAATGGACACTTGGAAACTTTTTTGCTGAAAACCACACAATGGATTCCTATGGAAGGAAATATAAGTTACTGGTAAGTACGCTTAGAATTACTTTCCAGGGTCAGTGATGGTCTAAAAGATGCAGCACTGGGTTCTCTCCTGATAACAGGTGAGTAAATCGGAATTCCTAGTTTGGCTGATTTTAGAGGAATATTTATACGTTTCAAAAATGGACAGTTAGAAACTTTTCTGGGGAAAACCACACAATCCATTCCTATGGAAGGAAATACAAGTTACTGGTAAGTACACTTAGAATTACTTTCCAGGGTCAGTGCAGGGCTAAAAGATGCAGCACTGGGTTCTCTCCTGATAACAGGTTAGTAAATCGGAATTCGTAGTTCGGCTGATTTTAGAGGTATATTTGTACGTTTCAAAAATGTACACTTAGAAACTTTTCTGCTGAAAACCACTCAATGGATTCCTATGGAAAGAGATACAAGTTACTGGTAAGTACGATTAGAATTACTTTTCAGGGTCAGTGCTGGTCTAAAAGATGCAGCACTGAGTTCTCTCCTGATAACAGGTGAGTAAATAGGAATTCGTAGTTCAACTGATTTTAGAGGAATATTTGTATGTTTCAAAAATGGACACTTAGAAACTCTTCTGCTGAAAACCACACAATGGATTCCTATGGAAGGAAATACAAGTTACTGGTAAGTACGCTTAGAATTACTTTTCAGGGTCAGTGCTGGGCTAACAGATGCAGCCCTGTGTTCTCTCCTGATAACAGGTGAGTAAATCGGAATTTGAAGTTCAGCTGATCTTAGAGGAATATTTGTATGTTTCAAAAATGGACACTTAGAAACTTTTCCAGCTGAAAACCACACAATTCATTTCTATGGAAGGAAATACAAGTTACTGGTAAGTACGCTTAGAATTAATTTCCAGGGTCAGTGCAGGGCTAAAAGATGCAGCACTGGGTTCTCTCCTGATAACAGGTGAGTAAATCGGAATTCGTAGTTTGGCTGTGTTTAGAGGAATATTTATACGTTTCAAAAATGGACACTTAGAAACTTTTCTGCTGAAAACCACACAATGGATTCCTATGGAAGGAAATACAAGTTACTGGTAAGTACGCTTAGAATTACTTTCCAGGGTCAGTGCAGGGCTAAAAGATGCAGCACTGGGTTCTCTCCTGATAACAGGTGAGTATACCGGAATTCGTAGTTCGGCTGATTTTAGAGGTATATTTGTACGTTTCAAAAATGTACACTTAGAAACTTTTCTGCTGAAAACCACACAATGGATTCCTATGGAAGGAAATATAAGTTACTGGTAAGTACGCTTAGAATTACTTTCCAGGGTCAGTGCAGGGCTAAAAGATGCAGCACTGGGTTCTCTCCTGATATCAGGTGAGTAAATCGGAATTCGTAGTTCGGCTGATTTTAGAGGTATATTTTTACATTTCAAAAATGGACATTTAGAAACTTTTCTGCTGAAAACCACACAATGGATTCCTATGGAAGGAAATACAAGTTACTGCTAAGTACGCTTAGAATTACTTTACAGAGTCAGTGCTGGTCTAAAAGATGCAGCACTGGGTTCTCTCCTGATAACAGGTGAGTACATCGGAATTCCTAGTTTGGCTGATTTTATAGGAATATTTATACGTTTCAAAAATGGACAGTTAGAAACTTTTCTGGTGAAAACCACACAATCCATTCCTATGGAAGGAAATACAAGTTACTGGTAAGTACGCTTAGAATTACTTTCCAGGGTCAGTGCAGGGCTAAAAGATGCAGCACTGGGTTCTCTCCTGATAACAGGTGAGTAAATCGGAATTCGTAGTTCGGCTGATTTTAGAGGTATATTTGTACGTTTCAAAAATGTACACTTAGAAACTTTTCTGCTGAAAACCACTCAATGGATTCCTATGGAAGGAGATACAAGTTGCTGGTAAGTACGATTAGAATTACTTTTCAGGGTCAGTGCTGGTCTAAAAGATGCAGCACTGAGTTCTCTCCTGATAACAGGTGAGTAAATCGGAAATCGTAGTTCAACTGATTTAAGAGGAATATTTGTACGTTTCAAAAATGGACACTTAGAAACTCTTCTGCTGAAAACCACACAATGGATTCCTATGGAAGGAAATACAAGTTACTGGTAAGTACGCTTAGAATTACTTTTCAGGGTCAGTGCTGGGCTAACAGATGCAGCCCTGGGTTCTCTCCTGATAACAGGTGAGTAAATCGGAATTTGTAGTTCAGCTGATTTTAGAGGAATATTTGTATGTTTCAAAAATGGACACTTAGAAACTTTTCCAGCTGAAAACCACACAATTCATTTCTATGGAAGGAAATACAAGTTACTGGTAAGTACGCTTAGAATTACTTTCCAGGGTCAGTGCAGGGCTAAAAGATGCAGCACTGGGTTCTCTCCTGATAACAGGTGAGTAAATCGGAATTCGTAGTTTGGCTGTGTTTAGAGGAATATTTATACGTTTCAAATACGGACACTTAGAAACTTTTCTGCTGAAAACCACACAATGGATTCCTATGGAAGGAAATACAAGTTACTGGTAAGTACGCTTAGAATTACTTTCCAGGGTCAGTGCTGGGCTAAAAGATGCAGCATTGGGTTCTCTCCGGATAACAGGTGAGTAAATCGGAATTCATAGTTCGACTGATTTTCGAGGAATATTTGTACGTTTCAAAAATGGACACTTAGAAACTTTTCTGGTGAAAACCACACAATGGATTCCTAAGGAAGGAAATACAAGTTACTGGTAAGTACGCTTAGAATTAATTTTTGGGGACAGTGCTGGGCTAAAAGATGCAGCACTGGGTTGTCTCCTGATAACAGGTGAGTAAATCGGAATTCATAGTTCCGTTGATTTTAGAGGAATATTTGTACGTTTCAAAAATGGACACTTAGAAACTTTTCTGCTGAAAACCACACAATGCATTTCTATGGAAGGAAATACAAGTTACTGGTAAGTACGCTTAGAATTACTTTTCAATGTCAGTGCTGGTCTAAAAGATGCAGCACTGTGTTCTCTACTGATAACAGGTGAGTAAATCGGAATTCGTAGTTCGGCTGATTTTACAGGAATATTTGTATGTTTCAAAAATGTACACTTAGAAACTTTTCTGCTGAAAACCACACAATGGCTTCCTATGGAAGGAAATGCAAGTTACTGGTAATAACGCTTAGAATTACTTTTCAGGGTCAGTGCTGGGCTAACAGCTGCAGCCCTGGGTTATCTCCTGATAACAGGTGAGTAAATCGCAATTCGTAGTTCGGCTGATTTTAGAGGAATATTTGTGTGTTTCAAAAATGGACACTTAGAAACTTTTCTGCTCAAAACCACACAATGGATTCCTATGGAAGGAAACACAAGTTACTGGTAAGTACGCTTAGAATTACTTTTCAGGGTCGTGCTGGGCTAACAGATGCATCCCTGGGTTCTCTCCTGATAACAGGTGAGTAAATCCGAATTCGAAGTTCGACTGATTTTAGAGGAATATTTCTACTTTTCAAAAGTGTACACTTAAAAACTTTTCTGCTGAAAACCACACAATGGATTCCTATGGCAGGAAATATAAGTTACTGGTAAGTACGCTTAGAATTACTTACCTGGGTCAGTGCAGGGCTAAAAGATGCAGCACTGGGTTCTCTCCTGATATCAGGTGAGTAAATCGGAATTCGTAGTTCGGCTGATTTTAGAGGTATATTTTTAAGTTTCAAAAATGTACACTTAGAAACTTTTCTGCCGAAAACCACACAATGGATTCCTATGGAAGGAAATACAAGTTACTGCTAACTACGCTTAGAATTACTTTCCAGGGTCAATGATGGTCTAAAAGATGCAGCACTGGGTTCTCTACTGATAACAGGTGAGTAAATCGGAATTCGTAGTTTGACTGATTTTAGAGGAATATTTGTACATTTTAAAAATGGACACTTAGAAACTTTTCTGGTAAAGACCACACAATGGATTCCTGTGGAAGGAAATACAAGTTACTGGTAAGTACTCTTAGAATTACTTTCCAGGGTCAATGCTGGGCTAAAAGATGCAGCACTTGGTTCTCTCCTGATAAGAGGTGAGTAAATCGGAATTCATAGTTCGACTGATTTTAGAGGAATATTTCTACGTTTCAAAAATGGACACTTAGAAACTTTTCTGCTGAAAACCACACAATGCATTTCTATGGAAGGAAATACAAGTTACTGGTAAGTATGCTTAGAATTACTTTCCAGGGTCAGTGCTGGGCTAACAGATGCAGCCCTGGGTTCTCTCCTGATAACAGGTGAGTAAATCGGAATTCATAGTTCGGCTGATTTTAGAGGAATATTTGTACGTTTAAACAATGGACACTTAGAAACTTTTCTGCTGAAAACCACACAATGGATTCCTATGGAAGGAAATACAAGTTACTGGTAAGTACGCTTAGAATTACTTTCCAGAGTCAGTGCTGGTCTAATAGATGCAGCACTGGGTTCTCTACTGATAACAGGTGAGTAAATCGGAATTCGTAGTTCTGCTGATTTGAGAGGAATATTTGTACGTTTAAAAAATGGACACTTAGAAAGTTTTCTACTGAAAACCACACAATGGTTTCCTATGGAAGGAAAAACAAGTTACTGGTAAGTACGCTTAGAATTACTTTCCAGGGTCAGTGCTGGTCTAAAAGATGCAGCACTGTGTTCTCTACTGATAACAGGTGAGTAAATCGGAATTCGTAGTTCGGCTGATTTTACAGGAATATTTGTATGTTTCAAAAATGTACACTTAGAAACTTTTCTGCTGAAAACCACAATATGGATTCCTATGGAAGGAAATGCAAGTTACTGGTAAGTACGCTTAGAATTACTTTTCAGGGTCAGTGCTGGGCTAACATCTGCAGCCCTGGGTTCTCTCCTGATAACAGGTGAGTAAATCGCAATTCGTAGTTCGGCTGATTTTAGAGGAATATTTGTGAATTTCAAAAATGGACACTTAGAAACTTTTCTTCTGAAAACCACACAATGCATTTCTATGGAAGGAAATACAAGTTACTGGTAAGTATGCTTAGAATTACTTTCCAGGGTCAGTGCTGGGCTAACAGATGCAGCCCTGGTTTCTCTCCTGATAACAGGTGAGTAAATCGGAATTCGTAGTTCGGCTGATTTTAGAGGAATATTTGTACGTTTAAACAATGATCACTTAGAAACTTTTCTGCTGAAAACCACACAATGGATTCCTATGGAAGGAAATACAAGTTACTGGTAAGTACGCTTAGAATTACTTTCCAGGGTCAGTGCTGGTCTAATAGATGCAGCACTGGGTTCTCTACTGATAACAGGTGAGTAAATCGGAATTCGTAGTTCTGCTGATTTGAGAGGAATATTTGTACGTTTAAAAAATGGACACTTAGAAAGTTTTCTGCTGAAAACCACACAATGGATTCCTATGGAAGGAAATACAAGTTACTGGTAAGTACGCTTAGAATGACTTTCCAGGGTCAGTGCTGGTCTAAAAGATGCAGCACTGGGTTCTCTCCTGATAACAGGTGAGTAAATCGGAATTCATAGTTCAGCTGATTTTAGAGGAATATTTGTACGTTTCAAAAATGTAGACATTGAAACTTTTCTGCTGAAAACCACACAATGGATTCCTATGGAAGGAAATACAAGTTACTGGTAAGTATGCTTAGAATTACTTTTCAGTTTAAGTGCTGGGCTAACAGATGCCGCACTGGGTTCTCTCCTGATAACAGGTGAGTAAATCCGAATTCGAAGTTCGACTGATTTTAGAGGAATATTTCTACTTTTCAAAAGTGTACACTTAAAAACTTTTCTGCTGAAAACCACACAATGGATTCCTATGGCAGGAAATATAAGTTACTGGTAAGTACGCTTAGAATTACTTACCTGGGTCAGTGCAGGGCTAAAAGATGCAGCACTGGGTTCTCTCCTGATATCAGGTGAGTAAATCGGAATTCGTAGTTCGGCTGATTTTAGAGGTATATTTTTAAGTTTCAAAAATGTACACTTAGAAACTTTTCTGCTGAAAACCACAGAATGGATTCCTATGGAAGGAAATACAAGTTACTGCTAAGTACGCTGAGAATTACACTCCAGGGTCAGTGATGGTCTAAAAGATGCAGCACTGGGTTCTCTACTGATAACAGGTGAGTAAATCGGAATTCGTAGTTTGACTGATTTTAGAGGAATATTTGTACATTTCAAAAATGGACACTTAGAAACTTTTCTGGTAAAGACCACACAATGGATTTGTGTGGAAGGAAATACAAGTTACTGGTAAGTACTCTTAGAATTACTTTCCAGGGTCAATGCTGGGCTAAAAGATGCAGCACTTGGTTCTCTCCTGATAACAGGTGAGTAAATCGGAATTCATAGTTCGACTGATTTTCGACAAATATTTGTACGTTTCAAAAATGGACACTTAGAATCTTTTCTGGTGAAAACCACACAATGGATTCCTAAGGATGGAAATACAACTTACTGGTAAGTACGCTTAGAATTACTTTTCAGGGTCAGTGCTGGGCTAAAAGATGCAGCACTGGGTTCTCTCCTGATAACAGGTGAGTAAATCGGAATTCATAGTTCCGTTGATTTTAGAGGAATATTTGTACGTTTCAAAAATGGAGACTTAGAAACTTTTCTGCTGAAAACCACACAATGGATTCCTATAGAAGGAAATACAAGTTACTGGTAAGTATGCTTAGAATTACTTTTCAGCGTAAGTGCTGGGCTAACAGATGCAGCACTGGGTTCTCTCCTGATAACAGGTGAGTAAATCCGAATTCGTAGTTCGACTGATTTTAGAGGAATATTTCTACCTTTCAAAAATGGACACTTAGAAACTTTTCTGCTGAAAACCACACAATGCATTTCTATGGAAGGAAATACAAGTTACTGGTAAGTATGCTTAGAATTACTTTCCAGGGTCAGTGCTGGGCTAACAGATGCAGCCCTGGGTTCTCTCCTGATAACAGGTGAGTAAATCGGAATTCATAGTTCGGCTGATTTTAGAGGAATATTTGTACGTTTAAACAATGGACACTTAGAAACTTTTCTGCTGAAAACCACACAATGGATTCCTATGGAAGGAAATACAAGTTACTGGTAAGTATGCTTAGAATTACTTTCCAGAGTCAGTGCTGGTCTAATAGATGCAGCACTGGGTTCTCTACTGATAACAGGTGAGTAAATCGGAATTCGTAGTTCTGCTGATTTGAGAGGAATATTTGTATGTTTCAAAAATGGACACTTAGAAAGTTTTCTACTGAAAACCACACAATGGTTTCCTATGGAAGGAAAAACAAGTTACTGGTAAGTACGCTTAGAATTACTTTCCAGGGTCAGTGCTGGTCTAAAAGATGCAGCACTGTGTTCTCTACTGATAACAGGTGAGTAAATCGGAATTCGTAGTTCGGCTGATTTTACAGGAATATTTGTATGTTTCAAAAATGTACACTTAGAAACTTTTCTGCTGAAAACCACACAATGGATTCCTATGGAAGGAAATGCAAGTTACTGGTAAGTACGCTTAGAATTACTTTTCAGGGTCAGTGCTGGGCTAACATCTGCAGCCCTGGGTTCTCTCCTGGTAACAGGTGAGTAAATCGCAATTCGTAGTTCGGCTGATTTTAGAGGAAAATTTGTGAATTTCAAAAAAGGACACTTAGAAACTTTTCTGCTGAAAACCACACAATGCATTTCTATGGAAGGAAATACAAGTTACTGGTAAGTATGCTTAGAATTACTTTCCAGGGTCAGTGCTGGGCTAACAGATGCAGCCCTGGTTTCTCTCCTGATAACAGGTGAGTAAATCGGAATTCGTAGTTCGGCTGATTTTAGAGGAATATTTGTACGTTTAAACAATGATCACTTAGAAACTTTTCTGCTGAAAACCACACAATGGATTCCTATGGAAGGAAATACAAGTTACTGGTAAGTACGCTTAGAATTACTTTCCAGGGTCAGTGCTGGTCTAATAGATGCAGCACTGGGTTCTCTATTGATAACAGGTGAGTAAATCGGAATTCGTAGTTCTGCTGATTTGAGAGGAATATTTGTACGTTTAAAAAATGGACACTTAGAAAGTTTTCTGCTGAAAACCACACAATGGATTCCTATGGAAGGAAATACAACTTACTGGTAAGTACGCTTAGAATGACTTTCCAGGGTCAGTGCTGGTCTAAAAGATGCAGCACTGGGTTCTCTCCTGATAACAGGTGAGTAAATCGGAATTCATAGTTCAGCTGATTTTAGAGGAATATTTGTACGTTTCAAAAATGTAGACATAGAAACTTTTCTGCTGAAAACCACACAATGGATTCCTATGGAAGGAAATACAAGTTACTGGTAAGTATGCTTAGAATTACTTTTCAGTTTAAGTGCTGGGCTAACAGATGCCGCACTGGGTTCTCTCCTGATAACAGGTGAGTAAATCCGAATTCGAAGTTCGACTGATTTTAGAGGAATATTTCTACTTTTCAAAAGTGTACACTTAAAAACTTTTCTGCTGAAAACCACACAATGGATTCCTATGGCAGGAAATATAAGTTACTGGTAAGTACGCTTAGAATTACTTACCTGGGTCAGTGCAGGGCTAAAAGATGCAGCACTGGGTTCTCTCCTGATATCAGGTGAGTAAATCGGAATTCGTAGTTCGGCTGATTTTAGAGGAATATTTGTACGTTTAAACAATGGACACTTAGAAACTTTTCTGCTGAAAACCACACAATGGATTCCTATGGAAGGAAATACAAGTTACTGGTAAGTATGCTTAGAATTACTTTCCAGAGTCAGTGCTGGTCTAATAGATGCAGCACTGGGTTCTCTACTGATAACAGGTGAGTAAATCGGAATTCGTAGTTCTGCTGATTTGAGAGGAATATTTGTACGTTTAAAAAATGGACACTTAGAAAGTTTTCTGCTGAAAACCACACAATGGATTCCTATGGAAGGAAATACAAGTTACTGGTAAGTACGCTTAGAATTACTTTTCAGGGTCAGTGCTGGGCTAACAGATGCAGCCCTCGGTTCTCTCCTGATAGGTGAGTAAATCGGAATTCGTAGTTCGGCTGATTTTAGAGGAATATTTGTACGTTTAAACAATGGACACTTAGAAACTTTTCTGCTGAAAACCACACAATGGATTCCTATGGAAGGAAATACAAGTTACTGGTAAGTATGCTTAGAATTACTTTCCAGAGTCAGTGCTGGTCTAATAGATGCAGCACTGGGTTCTCTACTGATAACAGGTGAGTAAATCGGAATTCGTAGTTCTGCTGATTTGAGAGGAATATTTGTACGTTTAAAAAATGGACACTTAGAAAGTTTTCTACTGAAAACCACACAATGGTTTCCTATGGAAGGAAAAACAAGTTACTGGTAAGTACGCTTAGAATTACTTTCCAGGGTCAGTGCTGGTCTAAAAGATGCAGCACTGTGTTCTCTACTGATAACAGGTGAGTAAATCGGAATTCGTAGTTCGGCTGATTTTACAGGAATATTTGTATGTTTCAAAAATGTACACTTAGAAACTTTTCTGCTGAAAACCACACAATGGATTCCTATGGAAGGAAATGCAAGTTACTGGTAAGTACGCTTAGAATTACTTTTCAGGGTCAGTGCTGGGCTAACATCTGCAGCCCTGGGTTCTCTCCTGATAACAGGTGAGTAAATCGCAATTCGTAGTTCGGCTGATTTTAGAGGAATATTTGTACGTTTAAACAATGATCACTTAGAAACTTTTCTGCTGAAAACCACACAATGGATTCCTATGGAAGGAAATACAAGTTACTGGTAAGTACGCTTAGAATTACTTTCCAGGGTCAGTGCTGGTCTAATAGATGCAGCACTGGGTTCTCTACTGATAACAGGTGAGTAAATCGGAATTCGTAGTTCTGCTGATTTGAGAGGAATATTTGTACGTTTAAAAAATGGACACTTAGAAAGTTTTCTGCTGAAAACCACACAATGGATTCCTATGGAAGGAAATACAACTTACTGGTAAGTACGCTTAGAATGACTTTCCAGGGTCAGTGCTGGTCTAAAAGATGCAGCACTGGGTTCTCTCCTGATAACAGGTGAGTAAATCGGAATTCATAGTTCAGCTGATTTTAGAGGAATATTTGTACGTTTCAAAAATGTAGACATAGAAACTTTTCTGCTGAAAACCACACAATGGATTCCTATGGAAGGAAATACAAGTTACTGGTAAGTATGCTTAGAATTACTTTTCAGTTTAAGTGCTGGGCTAACAGATGCCGCACTGGGTTCTCTCCTGATAACAGGTGAGTAAATCCGAATTCGAAGTTCGACTGATTTTAGAGGAATATTTCTACTTTTCAAAAGTGTACACTTAAAAACTTTTCTGCTGAAAACCACACAATGGATTCCTATGGCAGGAAATATAAGTTACTGGTAAGTACGCTTAGAATTACTTACCTGGGTCAGTGCAGGGCTAAAAGATGCAGCACTGGGTTCTCTCCTGATATCAGGTGAGTAAATCGGAATTCGTAGTTCGGCTGATTTTAGAGGTATATTTTTAAGTTTCAAAAATGTACACTTAGAAACTTTTCTGCTGAAAACCACAGAATGGATTCCTATGGAAGGAAATACAAGTTACTGCTAAGTACGCTGAGAATTACACTCCAGGGTCAGTGATGGTCTAAAAGATGCAGCACTGGGTTCTCTACTGATAACAGGTGAGTAAATCGGAATTCGTAGTTTGACTGATTTTAGAGGAATATTTGTACATTTCAAAAATGGACACTTAGAAACTTTTCTGGTAAAGACCACACAATGGATTTGTGTGGAAGGAAATACAAGTTACTGGTAAGTACTCTTAGAATTACTTTCCAGGGTCAATGCTGGGCTAACAGATGCAGCCCTGGGTTCTCTCCTGATAACAGGTGAGTAAATAGGAATTCATAGTTCCGTTGATTTTAGAGGAATATTTGTACGTTTCAACAATGGAGACTTAGAAACTTTTCTGCTGAAAACCACACAATGGATTCCTATGGAAGGAAATACAAGTTACTGGTAAGTATGCTTAGAATTACTTTTCAGCGTAACTGCTGGGCTAACAGATGCCGCACTGGGTTCTCTCCTGATAACAGGTGAGTAAATCCGAATTCGTAGTTTGACTGACTTTAGAGGAATATTTCTACATTTCAAAAATGTACACTTAGAAACGTTTCTGCTGAAAACCACACAATGGATTCCTATGGCAGGAAATATAAGTTACTGGTAAGTACGCTTAGAATTACTTTTCAGGGTCAGTGCTGGGCTAACAAATGCAGCCCTGGGTTCTCTCCTGATAACAGGTGAGTAAATCGGAATTTGTAGTTCAGCTGATTTTAGAGGAATATTTGTACGTTTCAAAAATGGACACTCAGAAACTTTTCTGCTGAAAACCACACAATGAATTTCTATGGAAGGAAATACAAGTTACTGGTAAGTACGCTTAGAATTACTTTCCAAGGTCAGTGCTGATCTAAACGATGCAGCACTGGGTTCTCTACTGATAACAGGTGAGTAAATCGGAATTCATAGTTCGACTAATTTTCTAGGAATATTTGTGCGTTTCAAAAATGGACACTTAGAAACTATTCTGGTGAAAAACACACAATGGATTCCTATGGAAGGAAATACAAGTTACTTGGAAGTACGCTTAGAATTACATTTCAGGGTCAGTGCTGGGCTAACAGATGCAGCCCTGGGTTCTCTCCTGATAACAGGTGTGTAAATCGGAATTCGTAGTTCGGCTGATTTTAGAGGAATATTTGTGAATTTCAAAAATGGACACTAAGAAACCTTTCTGCTGAAAACCACACAATGGATTCCTATGGAAGGAAATACAAGTTACTGGTAAGTACGCTTAGAATTACTTTTCAGGGTCAGTGCTGGGCTAACATATGCAGCCCTGGGTTCTCTCCTGATAACAGGTGAGTAAATCGGAATTTGTAGTTCAGCTGATTTTAGAGGAATATTTGTACGTTTAAAAAATGGACACTTAGAAACTTTTCTGCTGAAAACCACACAATGGATTCCTATGGAAGGAAATACAAGTTACTGGTAAGTACGCTTAGAATGACTTTCCAGGGTCAGTGCTGGTCTAAAAGATGCAGCACTGGGTTCTCTCCTGATAACAGGTGAGTAAATCGGAATTCGTAGTTCAGCTGATTTTAGAGGAATATTTGTACGTTTAAAAAATGTAGACATAGAAACTTTTCTGCTGAAAACCACACAATGGATTCCTATGGAAGGAAATACAAGTTACTGATAAGTATGCTTAGAATTACTTTTCAGTTTAAGTGCTGGGCTAACAGATGCCGCACTAGGTTCTCTCCTGATAACAGGTGAGTAAATCCGAATTCGAAGTTCGACTGATTTTAGAGGAATATTTCTACTTTTCAAAAGTGTACACTTAAAAACTTTTCTGCTTAAAACCACACAATGGATTCCTATGGCAGGAAATATAAGTTACTGGTAAGTACGCTTAGAATTACTTACCTGGGTCAGTGCAGGGCTAAAAGATGCAGCACTGGGTTCTCTCCTGATATCAGGTGAGTAAATCGGAATTCGTAGTTCGGCTGATTTTAGAGGTATATTTTTAAGTTTCAAAAATGTACACTTAGAAACTTTTCTGCTGAAAACCACAGAATGGATTCCTATGGAAGGAAATACAAGTTACTGCTAAGTAAGCTTAGAATTACATTCCAGGGTCAGTGATGGTCTAAAAGATGCAGCACTGGGTTCTCTACTGATAACAGGTGAGTAAATCGGAATTCGTAGTTTGACTGATTTTAGAGGAATATTTGTACATTTCAAAAATGGACACTTAGAAACTTTTCTGGTAAAGACCACACAATGGATTCGTGTGGAAGGAAATACAAGTTACTGGTAAGTACTCTTAGAATTACTTTCTAGGGTCAATGCTGGGCTAAAAGATGCAGCACTTGGTTCTCTCCTGATAACAGGTGAGTAAATCAGAATTCATAGTTCGACTGATTTTCGACAAATATTTGTACGTTTCAAAAATGGACACTTAGAATCTTTTCTGGTGAAAACCACACAATGGATTCCTAAGGAAGGAAATACAAGTTACTGGTAAGTACGTTTAGAATTAATTTTCGGGGACAGTGCTGGGCTAAAAGATGCAGCACTGGGTTCTCTCCTGATAACAGGTGAGTAAATCATAATTCATAGTTCCGTTGATTTTAGAGGAATATTTGTACGTTTCAAAAATGGAGACTTAGAAACTTTTCTGCTGAAAACCACACAATGGATTCCTATAGAAGGAAATACAAGTTACTGGTAAGTATGCTTAGAATTACTTTTCAGCGTAAGTGCTGGGCTAACAGATGCAGCACTGGGTTCTCTTCTGATAACAGGTGAGTAAATCCGAATTCGTAGTTCGACTGATTTTAGAGGAATATTTCTACCTTTCAAAAATGGACACTTAGAAACTTTTCTGCTGAAAACCACACAATGCATTTCTATGGAAGGAAATACAAGTTACTGCTAAGTACGCTTAGAATTACTTTCCAGGGTCAGTGCTGGGCTAACAGATGCAGCCCTGGGTTCTCTCCTGATAACAGGTGAGTAAATAGGAATTCATAGTTCCGTTGATTTTAGAGGAATATTTGTACGTTTCAAAAATGGAGACTTAGAATCTTTTCTGCTGAAAACCACACAATGGATTCCTATGGAAGGAAATACAAGTTACTGGTAAGTATGCTTAGAATTACTTTCCAGGGTCAGTGCTGGTCTAAAAGATGCAGCACTGGGTTCTCTCCTGATAACAGGTGAGTAAATCGGAATTCATAGTTCAGCTGATTTTAGAGAAATATTTGTACGTTTCAAAAATGTAGACATAGAAACTTTTCTGCTGAAAACCACACAATGGATTCCTATGGAAGGAAATACAAGTTACTGGTAAGTATGCTTAGAATTACTTTTCAGTTTAAGTGCTGGGCTAACAGATGCCGCACTGGGTTCTCTCCTGATAACAGGTGAGTAAATCCGAATTCGAAGTTCGACTGATTTTAGAGGAATATTTCTACTTTTCAAAAGTGTACACTTAAAAACTTTTCTGCTGAAAACCACACAATGGATTCCTATGGCAGGGAATATAAGTTACTGGTAAGTACGCTTAGAATTACTTACCTGGGTCAGTGCAGGGCTAAAAGATGCAGCACTGGGTTCTCTCCTGATATCAGGTGAGTAAATCGGAATTCGTAGTTCGGCTGATTTTAGAGGTATATTTTTAAGTTTCAAAAATGTACACTTAGAAACTTTTCTGCTGAAAACCACAGAATGGATTCCTATGGAAGGAAATACAAGTTACTGCTAAGTACGCTGAGAATTACACTCCAGGGTCAGTGATGGTCTAAAAGATGCAGCACTGGGTTCTCTACTGATAACAGGTGAGTAAATCGGAATTCGTAGTTTGACTGATTTTAGAGGAATATTTGTACATTTCAAAAATGGACACTTAGAAACTTTTCTGGTAAAGACCACGCAATGGATTTGTGTGGAAGGAAATACAAGTTACTGGTAAGTACTCTTAGAATTACTTTCCAGGGTCAATGCTGGGCTGAAAGATGCAGCACTTGGTTCTCTCCTGATAACAGGTGAGTAAATCGGAATTCATAGTTCGACTGATTTTCGACAAATATTTGTACGTTTCAAAAATGGACACTTAGAATCTTTTCTGGTGAAAACCACACAATGGATTCCTAAGGATGGAAATACAACTTACTGGTAAGTACGCTTAGAATTACTTTTCAGGGTCAGTGCTGGGCTAAAAGATGCAGCACTGGGTTCTCTCCTGATAACAGGTAAGTAAATCGGAATTCATAGTTCCGTTGATTTTAGAGGAATATTTGTACGTTTCAAAAATGGAGACTTAGAAACTTTTCTGCTGAAAACCACACAATGGATTCCTATAGAAGGAAATACAAGTTACTGGTAAGTATGCTTAGAATTACTTTTCAGCGTAAGTGCTGGGCTAACAGATGCAGCACTGGGTTCTCTCCTGATAACAGGTGAGTAAATCCGAATTCGTAGTTCGACTGATTTTAGAGGAATATTTCTACCTTTCAAAAATGGACACTTAGAAACTTTTCTGCTGAAAACCACACAATGCATTTCTATGGAAGGAAATACAAGTTACTGCTAAGTACGCTTAGAATTACTTTCCAGGGTCAGTGCTGGGCTAACAGATGCAGCCCTGGGTTCTCTCCTGATAACAGGTGAGTAAATAGGAATTCATAGTTCCGTTGATTTTAGAGGAATATTTGTACGTTTCAAAAATGGAGACTTAGAAACTTTTCTGCTGAAAACCACACAATGGATTCCTATGGAAGGAAATACAAGTTACTGGTAAGTATGCTTAGAATTACTTTTCAGTGTAACTGCTGGGCTAACAGATGCCGCACTGGGTTCTCTCCTGATAACAGGTGAGTAAATCCGAATTCGTAGTTTGACTGACTTTAGAGGAATCGTTCTACATTTAAAAAATGTACACTTAGAAACTTTTCTGCTGAAAACCACACAATGGATTCCTATGGAAGGAAATACAAGTTACTGCTAAGTACGCTTAGAATTACTTTCCAGGGTCAGTGATGGTCTAAAAGATGCAGCACTGGGTTCTCTACTGATAACAGGTGAGTAAATCGGAATTCGTAGTTTGACTGATTTTAGAGGAATATTTGTACATTTCAAAAATGGACACTTAGAAACTTTTCTGGTAAAGAACACACAATGGATTCGTGTGGAAGCAAATACAAGTTACTGGTAAGTACTCTTAGAATTACTTTCCAGGGTCAATGCTGGGCTAAAAGATGCAGCACTTGGTTCTCTCCTGATAACAGGTGAGTAAATCGGAATTCATAGTTTGACTGATTTTCGACAAATATTTGTACGTTTCAAAAATGGACACTTAGAATCTTTTCTGGTGAAAACCACACAATGGATTCCTAAGGAAGGAAATACAAGTTACTGGTAAGTACGCTTAGAATTAATTTTCGGGGACAGTGCTGGGCTAAAAGATGCAGCACTGGGTTCTCTCCTGATAACAGGTGAGTAAATCGGAATTCATAGTTCCGTTGATTTTAGAGGAATATTTGTACGTTTCAAAAATGGAGACTTAGAAACTTTTCTGCTGAAAACCACACAATGCATTTCTATGGAAGGAAATACAAGTTACTGCTAAGAACGCTTAGAATTACTTTCCAGGGTCAGTGCTGGGCTAACAGATGCAGCCCTGGGTTCTCTCCTGATAACAGGTGAGTAAATAGGAATTCATAGTTCCATTGATTTTAGAGGAATATTTGTACGTTTCAAAAATGGAGACTTAGAAACTTTTCTGCTGAAAACCACACAATGGATTCCTATGGAAGGAAATACAAGTTACTGGTAAGTATGCTTAGAATTACTTTTCAGTGTAACTGCTGGGCTAACAGATGCCGCACTGGGTTCTGTCCTGATAACAGGTGAGTAAAT